>NC_134234.1:303062638-303365668 GCF_965152275.1 Natator depressus
TAGAGCTGGTCTTCATGTATTTCCTCCATACTTTCAAACTTGTACAATCAATGAGGCAGGGGTCTGACAGACAACAAGTCTCACTCACTATGCAACCACGATTCATTCCCTGAGCCCTCTCCGTCCTGTGCACTGAGTGAGGTGAGGGTCTTGTGGAAAAATAGCATGGGATCATGTAACTATCATAATAATATAATGTATCATAATACATATGCACAAGGGGAATGAATTATGGTTGCACATGCAATCTTAATTCTGGCTCATTTCCTAACTTCCTCATGCCTGATTTTTGCAGCCTCTTAACATAGTTTTTTTTTAAATGTAATTTAATAAGATTCCTCTAAATGTAACTCTTGGTTATTAGTATGTATATTCTAACATGTAGTGAAACAATCTCTTTAAAAATTAAGACCCAGAACATCTTACTGTGTCATTTTTAGTTAAATGTGCTTTAAAATTAGACAAAAAACCTGTGATTATAAAGGACCTAATTCAGCAAAGCATTTAAGCATGGTCTTAAGAGTTGTGCTCTATAGGCATTGATGTAATCCTGTTCTTAAAGCTGAGTATGTTCAGTGCTTTGCTGAACTGGGGTATATTCTATCAGATGATACTTGAAGTTAAAATTATTGCTATTTTTGAATCTTTAATTTCATCATTTCCAATGTAAGTCTGTACCTTTGGAGGGTGGTGGTCTTTTAATATACAATGTGGTATCTCCCCTACATTCTTTTGACATTTGTGAAATTATCCTTGAAGACCACGTAAAAGAGTCTATGTACTATGTAGACTCAATCTTGCTGGTGCTCAAATTTCAACATAATCTGTTGTCAACTATGTCTACTTTGTTAACAAAACAGAAATAATAATTAATCTTCAGCCGTTACCATATGGCAGAGAGATTGTCTTGCATAAAAATAGTAGTCAAATTAGCATCTGCAAACCACGCTCATCTGGATAACTAATTCGAGAATTGGATGTGTTCTTAGTCTCCTAACCCTCTGGGTTTTACAATGAAATATATCATCTCTGCTAACTGAAAATATCCAGACTCCTCTTGGCAAATGTATGAAGTGAGTAATCTGGTTATTAACAGTGTTTGGTGTGGGGGTTTTTTTTTTTGCATATCCTTTTTTCCTATCCGTTTCGTTTAGGAGGAAATACCTGTGATTGGTTGGACCGCCCGTCCGGGGTGACACCTGATGTGCTGGGGTCCCATTGAGCCCGCCTGTCCTACCAGCCTGGGTTTCTCTTATACTGTGCTGCTGTGACAGGCTCTCAAGCCCCTTTCCAGCACACACACAGACAGGGGGACACCCAGCTGTAGAGTCACACAGAGTCTGCGATTATCTCTCTAGGGGAGGGCTCAGCTAGGGGATGCCCAGATGTCCTGTGCACACAGCCTCTGGAGCGTAAACCCAAAATTATATTGTATTGTGCTGTATGGAGATCTATATAGCATAAGCTCATAAAAAAATTGCCCCCTCCCTCAATGTGGAGGCAGAGATGCACAGCTCTCTGCCTACTCCCCCACCCCTCCAGCCTGCCAAATTATGAATCACACAAACTGGGTTTTGGAATAAACAAAAACTAAGTTTATTAACTACAAAAGGTAAATTTTAAGTGATTTATAAGGGATAGCAAACAAAACAAAGCAGATTACTGAGCAAATAAAACAACACGCAACCTAAGCTTAATTCACTAAAGAAACAGGTTACAAATAGTAATTTCTCACCCTAAATGTTGTTTTAGGCAGGTTGCATGGTTTCTGCAGCTTAGAGTTCCAATTATTTCTCTTCACAGGCTAGATCCCTGTCTTAGCCTGGACTCAGCCCTTGCCTTTCCCCAGCTTAGTTACTTTGTTTCTTCAGGTGCTTTCAGCAGCCTTCCTTCTTGGGCAGGGTGGCAATGGAAAAGAGCCCTGATTGACTCACTTCCCAGCCTTAAACAGGATTTACATAAGGCAGGAATCCTTTTTTTTCAGGTGAAAAATTCCAGCAGTGTCCAAGGTGGTACTCCATACCAGGTGACATTATCACATGACTTTGCAGTGTTAAAGCCACCATGAGACAAGGGTTATTTGTAACGTCCACAGGAAGGAACTCCAGGAAGATGAGAGATCAGCATCTTCCAAGACCCATTCTATTGTCTAGCCTAATGACCCACTCAGGCTGATTGCCTACTGTCTGGTGTGTGTTCCCCAAGTACACACACAGTTGTAACTGTTACATAGGCAATATTCCTAACTCCAAGTGCTGGCTCCACAGCTCCCATTGAGAACTGTGGCCAATGGGAGCTGCAGGGGTGGCACCTACGGGTGGAGGCAGCGCATGGACCCTCCTGGCCACCCCTCTACCTAGGAATCAGAGGGACATGCCAGCCATTTCCTGGGAACCGCGTGGACTTCCTCTGTCCCCGGGAAATGGGACTGCCTGAGGTCAGTGCCACCCAGAGCCCACACCCCAAACCCCCTCCTGCACCTCAACTCACTGACCCAGCCCTGAGCCCCCTCCTGCACTCTGAAGCCCTTGGCCCCAGCCCCGAGCCTCCTACTCCACCCCAAAACCCTCATCCCTGAAGTGCGCTACCCCAGCCCAGAGCCCGTACTTCCTCCTGCACCCCAACCCTCTGCCCCAGTCTGGTGAAAATGAGTGAGGGTGGGGGAGAGCAAGTGAGGGAGCGGGATGGATGGAGTGAGTGGGGTTGGGGCCTCGGGGCAGGGCCGCAGGGAAGGGGGCGCAGCAAGGGTGTTTGATTTTCTGCAAATAGAAAGTTGGCAACCCTAGGCCCCAGCTCCCAGCCCTGCACCCGGGGTCCTGGCTGCTCCTGGCCCCACACCCAGGGCTCTGCTCCTACCCACATCTGTGGTCCCAGCCTCTGCCCCCTTACCCCTGTCCACACCCTCCCTCCCTCCCGGAGCCCCAGCCCTGCTCCTGGCCACAGCTCTGGCAGGGTAGGGGTGAGGAGTGGTTCGAGGTAAGAAGTATGGGGACCACTGGCTTTCAGCACCCCCACTGTAAAAAGTGTTTCAGCACCACTGGCTTTAGTTTGTGGGCTAGTGAGGAGGGGCGCAGGGCCATCTCCTCATTCTCGTTATGGGGACTTGCAGAAGCAACCGGTATGTGTTGTTCAAGGATGAACAATAGTGTGACTATAACCTAAGATTTCTTTAGTGAAATATAAGTGTATATTTAGGGCTTGGAAGTACACAGCTCCTCCAGTTTGAGGTCCTAACATCATGCCTAAAAGTGGTTGTACGGAGAGAGACAAGGTGGGTGGGGTCCTTTACTCGACCAATTTCTGTTTGGTAAAGACAAGCTTTCAAGCTACACAGAACTCTTCTTCAGGCAATATTGAAATGAAATGAAAGACAAGGTCTAATGACTGGTAAACTGGACCATAATGAAAGCTCAGTTCATTGGTTCGTCTTATATTTCACTCGATTCACATGAATATTTTATATCTTTGTTTTTGACTTTTTAATGTGCTATGTCTCTGATGGGGCTTAATTTGTGCCAGGGCTTGCTGAGGCTGAGCCCTCGCTGGCACCTCTTTCAATACACATTCAGCACTGGTTGGGAGAAGCCTCCAGCTTGCCCCTCCACTGTTGCTTTCCCAGTCTGGTCTAAAACAGGTTTTCTTTTCAGTTGCCATTTTTATACGGCTTGTCCTTCATTCTTCTTTAATGAGCACTCAGTGTATCTGGCGCTGTAAATACCGAGGACACAGTATAGGTGATTAGGCACATGATGCAGGTGATTTGTGAAAGTAGGTTTGCCAATATGTAATAGCGGCATTGTCCTTCCAAAATCAGCATGGGTAAGAGTCTGTTTTCAGCTACACCAATGCAAGCCCATTGGCAGACAAACGGTATTATTCATCTAAGGTAAATGAGGGAACAAGCAGAAGTGTGTGAAATAGAAAAGCCACAAAAACCTTTCAACATAGTCTCAATTTCCCTGAAACAAAAATATCAGCATAGGAGGCAGTTCTAATATCCATTGCCACTATCAACTTACTTACACTCTGAGGGTTAAGCTATAGTTTCATACAGCACAGCACTGGGACACATTAACACTATTTATTTCCTTATACCATATGCTGAGATGTAATTAGGGTCATAGTTAGTGCAATCTGTAATTTTTTTTATCTAGTATATAAATGGTCCTGATTCAAATTCAAGCTAATTAACAAGAGTGGGATAAGTTAATACACCTGCTATGTCTAGTAAGACTTTAGGCACAGACCTGAGCAAAGCAAGGCTAAGCTGCAGCATCTTAGGGTAGCTCCAAGAGGCATTATGACTCTTAGACACACGTGAGTCGCAATTTAATCCCTGTTCCTCTGTTGTTTGTGGGGCAAATATTATTATTTAGCGTATGCAATCCGGTCAAGCCAAGCCACATGTTAGGATATAGATATTCAGGTCTGTCTGTAAAGGCCTATACTCTAAGAATTTAGGTGTATTCTTATCACTTGGCTAGTTAGAGAGAGATAAAAGAAAGAATCAAAATCACTGTCTGCCGGTGTAAGGGCCTTCTCTTACTGTGATAGTCTGAGGCCCTGTTCTTAGGCTAAGGCCTTTGGCTAAGCAACAGGCAGCCATAAACTGGGAAGCAACCGGTCACATCCTCACATTCCAAACTAGTCACATTGAAAGAAGGTGCTATTGGGCTGTTAGGAATACAATCCAGTCCTGATAATGCCTATCACCTCCAGAGAAAGGGGGGAAGTGCCTAGAAAATGTAAAAGGAAACTTAGTTTGATAGCATCCTGTCTGGCAAGAACTCACTTATCAATAGCTGGGATGTGAAATCCTCACTTCTGTATTGTTTTGTCATTATAGTTCCTACTTTGCTATTGTTTGTCTGTATAATCTCTGTCTGGTTCTGTGATTGTTCCTGTGTGCTGTATAATTAATTTTGCTGGGTGTAAACTAATTAAGGTGGTGGGATATAATTGGTTACAGAATCAGGTTAGGATTGGTTAGTTAAATTTCAGGAAAATGATTGGTTAAGGTATATCTAAGCAGAACTCCAGTTTTACTATATAGTCTGCAGTCAATCAGGAAGTGAGGGGGTGGGTGTGTGCGTGGGGGAGATGGGAACAGGGAATGGGGGTGGGGAAATTGGAATCATATTTTGCTAAAGGGGGAAATGGGAACAGGGAATGCAGTAAGGATATTGGAATCATGTTTGGCTAAGGGCAGCAATGGGAACAGGGACACAGGTGTAAGGCTCTGTGGTGTCAGAGCTGGGAAGAGGGACACTAAGGAAGGAAACTGGAATCATACTTGCTGGAAGTTCACCCTATAAACATCGAATTGTTTGCACCTTTGGACTTCGGGTATTGTTGCTCTCTGTTCATGCGAGAAGGACCAGGGAAGTAAGTGGGTGAAGGAATAAGCTCTCTAACACCACAGTGTTCTTATCAACAGTGTTCAAGGCACAAAGACGTCCAGGAAGCTGAGACATTTTGCAGTCCTCAACAATATGTGTCATGGTTATGGCAACGTTTCAGTCATGGATATTTTTAGTAAAAGTCATGGACAGGTCACGGGCAATAAACAAAAATTCACAGCCTGTGACCTGTCCATGACTTGTACTATATACGTCTGACTAAATCTGGGGTGCTCCAGGGCAGGGGGCGACCCGGGACCTCCGCAGGTGCTCTGGTGGGGAAGGAGGGGCGTTAGCATGCGGCCTGGGACTGCCATGAGTGCTCTAGCCAGGGAGCAGGAGGTGTTCCAAGAAAGCTCCAGCAGTGGCCAGTGCGGTGGCCCTGGGGTCAGTCACACCAGCTGCTGCAGAAATACTGGAGGTCCCGGAAAGTCACGTAATCCGTGACCACCATGACAAACTCACATGGTTTGTCGCTGCCCACATTGACAGAGGGGACTGTCTCTAAAACATCACCAAAGCTTTGCTGCAGCACAGATTCCATGTCCAGTATGAAACCATTCGAGAGGGCTCCATTTCATTGTCTTCATGGTTAGGGCCCTACCAAATTCATGGGCCATTTTGGTCAATTTCACGGTCATTCGATTTTAAAAATCATAAATTTCATGATTTCAGTTATTTAAATCTGAAATTTCACAATGTTTTAATGGTAGGGATTCTGACCCAGAAGGAGTTTTGGGGGGGGCGGGTTTGCAAGGTTACTATGGGGGGGTTGTGGTACTGTTACCCTTACTTCTGCGCTGCTGCTAGTGGCAATACTGACTTCAGAGCTGGGTGCCTGGTCAACTGCCGCCGCGTTCTGGCCACCCAGCTCTGAAGGCAGTGCAGAAGTGAGGGTGGCAATACCGCAATCCCCTAAAATTACCTTGTAACCCCCCCACAACTCCCTTTTGGGTCGGGACCCCCAATTTGAGAAATGTGGTCTCCCTTGTGAAATCTGGTCTTTTGTGTTCTTTTTCCCTATACTATACAGATTTCACAGGGGAGACCACATTTCTCAAATTGGGGGTCCTCACCCAAAAGGGAGTTGTGGGGGGGTCACAAGGTTTCAGATTTCACGGTCTATGATGAGTTTTTCATGAGCATGAATTTGGTAGGGTCCTATTCATGATAAATCCAACCCAGACTGATATTGAGTGGGGTCTTGTCTCTGTTTCTCTGCAGACCATGAAGCTGGCGATGTGTCCTCTACCATAGATCCCTCACCCGGTAAATTTATTCATAGTGGGCACCGTGAGGGCAGATGACCATGTGGTGGATTAAACACATCTTTAGTTAATGGTAGATATGGCATATTGCACAATTTTGTCACGAGCTTTGCTACGCTTTCTTCTCTGCAAACACTGGATGGAGCAATATTGCAGAGAACCGGTAACCACGGCAGAGGAATAGGTTGAAGTGCGCCTGAAATAATACACATGGTGGAATGAAGTTGTATGTCGATCATCCTTGTGTGAGCAAGCTCATATTGGAACTTGGTACTCTGTTACACAGTGGCAGAGTGCCAAGACTGAAGTGCATAATGTTTGGGCATTGGTGCCCCATGTCATTCCAGCCAGTTTTCCAAGCAGGTTGGTGCACATTTTGACCTTAGTCACCATCTTTGTAAAATGGTCACAATATGTGAGTTCTATCCAACATGATACCGAGATAAACTGGGTGTGAATCGTGCGTTAGACACTGACCACTGAACTACATTCGGCTCTCTGCCCACTTGTGCATGATGTAAGTGGAAGACACTCGACAGTCTTACTTCCACTTGGTATCAGGTGCCACCAACAACAATAATTGACCATAGCCACCATATCTGCATTCAAAACACTCAAGTATGTGAATGGAATGTGACTGAATGCCACGGCATATGTCGTCTGCATGCATAGGGCAAATTAAGACACACCTCTCTCTCCCACACCTGCCCATGTCAGTTCATTTGATCTGGCTGTCACAGTTCAAGGCAATTTCACTTGTATTTCCACTCAGTGCTCCAGCAATGGCTCTCAGGCTTCTGGCTTCCCAGCCATTGCCTCTTTAGGGTGGAGACCCATGTCTCTCTCCCTCCTGACCAGGATATTTCTAGGCTGAACTGTTCCCTGCCTTCACTGTCCCATTCCCAGCAAAAGACTGTTGGCCTAAGTAGGCCTCCTTTGCATCTCTCCTCAGACACAGGACAGTGTAATTGCCACAATTATAAGTTACCACACAATTCTTTCTAACAAGCACATTTATTCTTTAAGGTAAAAGCATGACAGAGAACATGTATTAAAACCAAAAAATCTACACATGCTAATAATCTTACCATAGATTGCCCCAGTTGCAACATGGCCTCTGGCAGAAGCAGTCCTTCAACTCCCACCAAGGGTTTTCAGGTGGTTTCCAGTGGTTTCCAGTCAATCACACCTTTGGCTCTGAACAAGAACACTCCTGAGTAAGAGTCACTCATTTATCCAGTTTCCCTTTTAAAGAGACCTTCCGTAGGTAATCAGCCAGACAATAGGTCTCTGTTCACAACGCATCTTCAAAAGGATGGATTTGAGATGGGTCATCTGCATTCTCTTCCAAGTATTCCCTAGAAAATTCACTTCACACACATTGTCCCAAAAATTCCTTTGATTCTATTATCTCCCAAAGATTGCATTCCTCCTACCTGCCTTCTAAAGAAGTTCTCTATAGTCCCACACAAACCTTTGCAAAGGTTTCTAAACACAAATACTCTTATTTAGAGTACCCTACATGGATTTGCCTGCCTCTGTTTCCTCATCACTCTGTAGCGTTTGGAGCTCATGAAGCTTCAGTTCAGTTCCCAAATTGTCATTTTCTTTTAAAAGCAGGGCTTGCTTGTGATTGGTCTATACACCATTCAGGAGAATAAGGGGAAAACTTCTTACAGCTCTGCATGGGTACCTGGTGTGACAAAGTAGGGTTTTTCCCCTTGTTATGTTGCATGTGAGTCTTACTGTCCTGTATTAATACTGTGTGCCTCAGTTTCCCTGTGTACTGCACCAATGCCTAGGTGGTGGAAGTTGGGTGTGTTACTTTTGCTGAGGCCCCTGGATTAGGTAAGGCTGCCCAGCTGCTTGCATGTAGGCGATAGCTGATGCCCTTGTAACCTGAGACCCTGGAGTGGTATGCAACCAGGTGACACTTTGCCCGGGAAGCAGGACAAAGCCCAGAGGAGGAGCAATGGGCAGGTTGGAGGCCAGGCAGTGGGGTCCAGGGCAGTCTGTGGTCGGGGACTTGAGGAGGGGGAAGTCCAGGGCGTCTGGCTTGGGGTTCCCCCAAGATGGATTTGGCTGAAAGTCATTGATTTTTGTGCTAACTGAGCTCAGATACAGGAAGGCTGAAGCTGTATAGGCTTCTTAATAGGCATTCCAACTTACTAATTGCAGAAAATTGAACACCCTTGCCCTGCCCCTTCTCTGAGGCCCCACCCCGTCACTCCATCCCGCTCCCTCCATTGTGCATGCTCTCTCGTTCTCACCCTCGCTCATTTTCACTGGGCTGAGGAAGGGGGTTGGGGTGCAGGAGGGGGTGAGGGCTCTTGCTGGGGGTATGGGCTCTGGGGTGTGGCCGGGGATGAGGGGTTTGGGATACAGGAGGGGGCTCCGGGATGAGCCAAGGGGTTTGGAGTGTGGGAGGGGGCTCTGGGCTGAGACAGAGTTGGGGTGTGTGGGAAGGGTACAGGCTCTGGGCTGGGGTACAGGCTCCAGGGTGGGACTAGAAATTAGGTGATCAGGATGCAGAAGGAAGCTCTGGGCTGGACAGGGTGTTGGGGTGCAAGAGGGGATATGGGCTCTGGGAGAGGGTTTGGGTGCAGGAGGGGGCTCAGGACTGGGGTAGGGGGTTGGGGTGCAGGAGGGGGTTTGGGACCTGCAGAGCAGGTGCTCGGGGTGGCACCTGTGGGCGGGGGCAGAGCATGGAGTCTCCCTGGCCACTCCTCTGCCTAGGAGCCAGACATGCTGGCCACTTCCTAGGAGCCGTGTGGAGCCTAGCAGAGAACCTGCCAGCCCCACTGTGCCGCCAACCAGACTTTTAACAGCCCAGTCAGCAGTGTTGACCAGAACTGCCAGGGTCCCTTTTCAACCAGGTGTTCCATTTGAAAATCGGACACCTGGCAATCCTAGTAACAAATGCGAACCCCAGGATCACTTTAAGTCTTACCATGGAGTCTCAAACAGTCCCCTTAGCCTCTGCAATCAATCTTGCCACCCAGACAAATGGGACTTAGTGATAAATAGTCACTTATACCAAAAATCACACCTCATTCAGGTTGCTTCCTGTCCCAAGAGACCAGTCACTTATCCCATATCAATTGGTATTTTTGATCGTACAAAGCCTGTAGTCAGTCCTTTAACAAAATATCTAAACGTTTATAAACTAGGAAAAAGAAATGTTATTTACAGGTTAAAGCAATCAAACATATACACAAATGAGCTAGTATCTAAATCCTAAGAGTGACAGAGTTGTAGTGGTCTGTCAATTCAAACTGTCTTTCATGGTGGACCCAGGAGGCAGCCCCTGGGGATCTCTGGCTTCAGTTTAGAGTCTCTGGCCCTGTCAGAGTTTAAACAGCCAAAAAGATGGAAAATTTTCCTGTGGCTTAGTTTTATTTCCTTCATTCAGCTTCCAAGACCAGCTTCCTTGAACATAGGATTTCCCAGGTGCAATAGGGACATTAACCAATCATTTGAATTGCAATGTTCCTTGATGACCCATCTGTCTTTATAGTCCTCCTGGAGAGGATGGAACAATTCTTGTGCCTGAGTTCACAAGTTCAACGCAAACATTTTCAAAGTTCTAAAGAAAAACTTACATATATTCTTTATAACATGGAATAGGGACACTGAAAGTGAGATTAATGCATGTAGTAACGTGCAAGCATTTCATAGACTAAACATTCAGTGACTTGTAATGAAAGAGGTGCGGGGACTCGACCGATATTTTCAGTTTCATAACTGACACAGCAAGCCTAGAGGTGATGGGTCTATGAACTGCCAAGTCTAGAGATGCCAGGGCTCAGCCCTGGCAAAAATTGAGCATTACCTACATTATTACAAGACTAATTCCTATTTTGAGCAAAACTAACATACAGGTGAATTGGTCTAATCTCCAGTTATGAGTTTCAGTTCTTAGATAATGCCTGCAGCCTGGCCAAGAGCTGGCATCTGGCCTGCCCTCATCACAGAAGGTACATTTATCTTGATGGAAAATGAAAAATACATCCTGGCTTCCATCGATTAAATCTGCTTTTGCATGTTGCAAACCTTTACATGGCAGCTATCCACCATTATCTTCATTACAATTTAAGCACTTCAGGAGAACCAAAGCAAAATCAGGAGGTGGCTGCAAATTAAATTGTTCTGTAAACAGCTGCTTCTGATACTCAGCCAAACAATTGACTGCTGCACTGTGTAACAGGAATGACTCACTGTTTGAAGTAAAAGCAGCTTCTAGCAGAAATGGACGTAGCTGCGACCTCAAGCTTGAAGCAGCAGAATTTCAGCAGCCATCAGAGGACAGCTGGTAATTAATGGCACTGTATAGCTAATTGATAGCACCATATTCCATGGGAAAGGGCTCATTTGGAAAGCTACTGGCAGCATCTAAGTGTTTCCTTTGCGAAGAGTGAAGGTTAAATTGAACAAGTGGAACTTTATTAAACCCTATGCACCCCTCTGTCCATGTGGCTGAGCTGCTCCCACCCAGCCTAACTCCCCACATTCCCTGTTTCGTCCTGAATAGTCCCTCCAGGGAACATGGACTCTGACTCCAGTTCCACTGATCACAATACACCATCCATCTAGAGAATGTTTTCAGACCCTGGTGTTTGCGTGCAGCTGGACAAATCTGCAAGCAGCATTTTCCTGCATATAATCTCCAGCAAATAGGGATGGCTATAGGAGTGTTGCAAGATGATCGTCCGCTTCTGACATTTTTGGGGCCTTCACAAATTTAAGACACACTTGGCAGATGGAGCCAAAAGAGGAGAGCATATTTGGACCACCACTAGACTTCTGTATTTTGGAAAATCCCACCGGTTGGTTTAATTATGCCAGCTAGCTGTGATGCCGAAAAGATCATACACCAGCTGACAATTTGTGAGATGCAGCCATGCCTGTCTCACACCTTGCTCCAGGAGTGGTGGGGGTGGAGGCATATAAGATGGGTTTGCTGGCTTTATGCTTCAGATGTCTGCAAGGAAGTAAAATAAAACAAGGGAGCATACATCAAATGATTGAAACCCAGTAACTGAAAAGTTGTTTTGTCTTGTTTTCCCTCTTCCATGTCTCTATCCCCCTCTTTGCTTTCCATCTCTGAGTCTGTCTCCCTCCAGGCCATTTCCTCTCTCTTATCTCTACTGTGAAAAGAGAACTTTCCCTGTTGACCACTGCTGACTCTCTCCTATGCTATATTTCAGTTCCTCATCACTACCCTTCTTTTCTCTCTTCTCTGCATTCCATTCACTCTCCTGCTTCCCAGTCCTCTCCATCCTTTTCCTTTTCCTTCCCCTCCTTTCCATGACATCCACTCTCCCTTTTATCTTCACCCATCTAATTTCTTCCTGAATGGGTTCTCCTGTTTCCCTCTTGTGTTATGGAGGTTTTCCCCTATTCTTTCTCTTAACTTAAGTGAATTTGTTGCAGTAGATGAGGAGACTGTTTCTTCACTTCCTTTGGCCCGTGTTTTTCCTGTTGTTTCCCACATAGGCAGATTATTATTGCTGTGTTCAGGTGGAGACTGGGTCTTCTTTCTCTGTCCCCAGTGGGTCATCAGCCTACAGCTGAGCAAGCTTTTCATTGAAACTTCCAGACTTGGGGCCAGAGGCTACCTTAGCAGCTCAGATAGGTAACAGGATCAGATGCAGATTGGTGGCCAGTAGCTGTGAGGGAGTCCATGACAGCCATGTTTCCTCCAAACACTGAAGATTAGTCACTCCCTTATAGTCTCCAAACTGAGATCTAAAGCCACAGGCAGTTGCCTGTCCATAATCAGTGTGCGGCTGATAAATGCCCAGAGCTAGCCAATATTATTTATAACCAGGTGACTGTCTTGTTTTGAGAAGAGCTGAAATAAAGCATTGGTCTTCCAACACTGAATTAAACAGACACTATTATAGAGAAACTGTCTTTGTTGAACTCAGCCCTTCATTAGCTGATGGGCTATATTGCTTCTGCTAAATGTAAGGTACATTCACCTTGGACACTAAAAGTGCAGTTCTGTTCTTAAAAATGACTGCAAAAATGGCACATACTTATTTATCAGCTCTGACTCCTGGGCGTGTTCAGAACCATGTTTGCTGACTTCAGTGCCAAGAGTATTTATTAGTGTTCACCTCTGGTGGCACTACAGCAACAATCTAAGAAGATATTAGATGGATTGTGATCACTTGGCTTCATTATAATTAGAATTATTTCCTAACTTCCATTACAGGGCCAAACCAGACAATAGGGATGCAATGGTGAAATGTGTCAGTTACTGTGTGAACTGGTCTTGTCAAGTGCACCCCCCTTTCAGGTCTCAGGCCTCAAGCTGTCACCTGGTTCCTGGTGGAATTGCACAATTCTCTTTCTCAGCCTGAGTTGCAGTCGCTGGTACCAGAGGTGCTGACTTTCTAATATTCTGGGGGGTGCTTGACCCCTGCTCCATCCCTGGTCCTGTCCCCCCCCCAAGGCCCTGCCCTGCCCTGTTCCGCCCCTCCTCCAAGTGCACCCCCACCCTCGTGTGTGGGAGGTGCTGAGGGGAGGGGGAGGAGCTGATCGGGGGGCTGCCAGTGGGTGCTCAGCACCCACCATTCTTTTCCGTGGGTGCTCCAACCCTAACCATGATCAAGCCTCAGCAGGTCTGACTCAAACTCAGACCCTGCAGTTCTGGTCCTTCTGAAAGCCATGACAGTGGTAACCAACAACAAAAAAAGCTTTGTCACAAACCTGTCTTTGGCAGTGTGCCCCCTTCAGGAGCTACATGGGAAGCATATGAGTATGAATCCAATTGATGCACCGAATGGGGGTGGGGGAAACCTAGCAGGGCCATTGTTCAGCCCTCTGGCTTTGGTGGTCCAGAGTCCACTAGTCTCCAGTATAAGTCTCTTAGCCTAGGTGATCCATATTCTCCTTTCTGCAAGGGCAGAGGTTCAGCTGGCTCCGGCCTCTCTCTGAGAATCTGTGTCCTTCCCAGGGTTGCCCCCATCTGACTTAACTCCTCCTCCAGTCCTGGCATGATTTGCTGGTGAGGTGGGTCATTTCCATTCTAGCCCAAAGCAGCTCCTTAACGCCTTCCATGCTGGTGTGGGGTTTGTATACCCTGTCACAAGCCTCCTTAAGGCAAAGTGTTTAGAACAAAAGTATTTCAGAGAAAATTTATTTTAAACAATAGGACACATTGCATGTGTGTCTGGCTTACCAGGTGTTTAACCATCTTCCATATAGGGACCCTAGGGCTAAGTCTGTATAGACTTTTCTGCAAAACTCTACTTTTATCTCCCTGCCAGAGCTCATTGACAACCTCTAGGCAGCCTGTGGTGACTTGTCCCCACTTCTCTTCAGGGATCAAGAAACTTTTAAACTGTTTATAGTTCTCTTGATCTATAGCCTTCCAGCCTGGCACAACAGCTGTGTCACTCTGGCCTAGAGCAGCGGTTTTCAAACTTTTTTTTGGTGACCCAGTTGAAGAAAATTGACCTAACGGAGCTGGGGATGAGGGGTTTGGTGTGTGAGAGGGGCTCAGGGCTGGGGCAGAGGATTGGGGTGCGGGCTGTGGGGTGGGGCTGGGAATGAAGGGTTCAGGGTGTGGGAAGGGGCTCTGGACTGGGGTAGGGGGTTGGGGTGTGGGAGGGTGTCAGGACTCTGGGCTGGGGCTGCAGGCTCTAAGGTGAGGCTGAGGATGAGGGGTTTGGGGTGCAGGAAGGGGCTCCAGGTTTGGGGGGTGCACAGGGCTGGATCAGGGGATTGGGGTGCAGGGTTGGGGTGTGGGCTTACCTTGGGCAGCTGCCAGTCAGCAGTGCAGCGGGAGTGCTAAGTCAGGCTTCCTGCCTGTCCTGGCAGCACGGACTGTGCTGCACCCCAGAAGCAGTGGTAATGTGGAGCCAGTGCTCAGGGAGGACGCAGTGCGTGGAGCCCCGTGGCGCCCCCCCCCCCGCCTAGGAGCCAGACCTGCTGCTGGCTGCTTCCGGGGTGCAGCGCGGTGTCAGAACAGGTAGGGACTAGCCTGCCTTAGCTGGGCAGCACTGCCGACGGGACTTTTAACGGCTTGGGTACTGACCAGAGCTACCACGACCCAGTGCCTTACATTCCACGACCCACTACTGGGTCACGACCCACAGTTTGAAAACCACTGGCCTAGAGCCTGGAAGTATTCCATTGTCTTTCAAGTGTGTGCTTGGGTGTTCTTATCTGGGAGGCCATTGTATCACCTTCCTCACAGACCCCATTGAATTTCAGCATTATAGGCATATAATAAACATTCCACGAACCCCAATAAGTTAGTGGAATAGACATATAGGCAATTCTAATAACCCACCAGAGTTGTACAATAATCTTACTGCCCAGGTGATGTACAATGTTCATAAAATGGCTATATCTCAGTATTCATAACATCATTACATATCAGTTCTATGTCAATCACAGAAATAAGTGTAGCATTTAGCCTGAAGAACCTTTATTACTGGTGATAATGTATGGCAAGGAAATGACCCAAGCTGGCTCTCAGAACAGGATGAATTTGCAAGTAAAGACATTCCTGTTACTTGTAAACAGATCACTTTTGATATGGAAATCATTAGAATGCAATAAACACAGAACCCCGTGATGCCATTTTGCACCGTCACTTTGCAAAGTAGAACCAAGAATTAAACTTTTTTTGTTGTATATTTTAGATTCCCTCCACCCCCTTGTGCTAGTGCAGTCTTTAGAGATGCTTTAGAGATTGATTGTTATAATAAATGAACCCTGAACACAGTGATTAGTCTTAAAATTTCATGTATGCCACTTGCATAGATTGGGTATCTTTCTCTTGATTCTGCGGAATAGCTCTTTTCCCATAACCTATGTGTAATGATTGTAATAATGTGGTACAGCTCAAATCCTTTTTCCTATTGGGTGAAGTTACTGAAATAAAACACTCCCCCCACCCTGAAAGACAGACTGTGCGTTTATTTTAAGTTTGGCTTTTATATCCCTGATGATACTTCTTTTTTTCTTTCAATCTCCTGGTAATTTAGGGTCCAAACTGTCTCTTATTTTGCTGACAAGTTTTGACTGCCAAAAAATCAAAGCCCTGACTATTTCATGTCATCCTTATGGTGACAGAATTAGGATGAGACTGAGAAATTTTAAGCTTTTTTCATATTTCAAAGTAACCTGAAGCATTATGTATTTATCACAACACAGCTAATGAATATTACCATGGCAACTCTTTGAAGACAATGTACTGAATCTCATTTGGTTTTACTCAGAAGTCATTTTCATACAGTATCACTAAAAAAAATAAAATACAGAGAAATCAGTACAACCACCACAAAACCTGGATTGGTTTGAATTATTCTAAGATGAAAACAGGAACTGGGTTCTTCAGTTTGCAAATATGTGAGTGCTTATATTGAAAAGAGTAGTTATCCAGACATGAATACCCACTGCTGGTCTTGGCCGCCGGTCCTGCTTAGCCCCCTGCCATGCTCGCCATACCACGGCAAGCATGGAGCCTGCTCAGCTCACCATCACCGTATGTCTCCTGCGTGCTGCTGGCAGACGCGGTGCTGCATTGCTACACAGCAGCAGCTCCTTGTCTTCGCGGCAAATGGTGCAGTAGGACTGATAGCCGTCGTATGTCTCCTGGGTGCTCCTGGCAGACCTCGGTGAGGTCGATCGGGGCGCCTGGACAGACATGGCTCTTCTCCTCTTAGAGCACCGAATGGGAGTGACTCCAGGTCATTCTCTTCTTTAAGCTTCGTCTCATGGAGATTCAGTCCTGCCTGCAATATCATGCGAGCTAGAGGCTTCTGCCTCAGGCTGCTCTCCCAGCTGGCAGCACCACTCGGTCGCACCTACCCCAGCCTGTCCCTTGCTCCCATGGCTCATGAAGCCTGGACAGTAGTTAAGGAGCAGTTCAACTTGTGGAATGACAAATCCAGAACGAAGGATTGCGCTCTATCGGCCACGTTAAGATTATTTCAGAGTCCTAGATAGCATTTAGTCCCTATAAAAGGCTTCATGAAAATTTCCCCCCACCCCTAACAAAAATGTTAATTTATCAGAGCAGCTGAAAGGGTAAGGAATCCGGAGATTCCTTAGAGAGAGCTTCCATATTATTTAACTCATAATTGATATAATTCAAAGTAAAATTTCACAGCACGATCTGTTCTAAGACTAAAAATGCAGGAGGGGAGTCAGAAAAAGGAACAGTGACCTGTTTCTGCCCTGTGTGAAACCAGGGACCTTGCGCATGTTAGGTGAACATGATAATCACTACACCATGGAAACCTAACTTGAATGTATCCCTCGTGTGGTCCCTATTATACTTTATGTAACATGTGGGTTGTCTATTTTTAATAGTTTGGTGTGTCACGAGGCTTCTCTTTTTTTGCCACAGACTTTGCCGAATGCACAGGAATGTTTTCTCTAGCTACAGAAGCTACCTAATGCAATGTCTATATCTATGGCCTTCCTGCTCACAAAGTGGTCATGCCCCCGCCCAAGGCTGACACAGCGCGGAGTGCATGTGACACAGTGACCTGGCTCTGCATGTGCATGTGAGTTCAAAGTACCAGCCAGAGTGGTCACAATGGAGCACTCTGGGATAGCTCCTGGAGGCCAATACTGTTGAATTGCGTCCACACTACCCCAAATTCGACATGGCAATATCAATTTCAGCACTAATCCCCTCATTGGGGAGGAGTACAGAAATCGATTTTAAGAGCCCTTTAAGTAGACAAAAATGGCTTTGTCTTGTGGATGGGTGCAGGGTTAAATTGATCTAACGCTGCTAAATTCGACCTAAACTCATAGTGTAGACCAGGGCTTAGACCTGCAGAAACTCTGGTGTCTCAATATGATCAACAGCTAATGCTATACCACAAAAGAAAGTAGTCTGACAATATACAGTTTACAATGTACATTTAAAGGTAGAAAGGAACAGACAGAAGAACAGGCCAGAATGACTCCTAATTTCTGAGGAAGGCTGTTGATAACATTTTTCAATTTGAAGGCAACTGGTCTTGTGGGAGGTGGAGTGGCACAGGATGTGCAGTAGAACAAAAGCTAGCATGGCAGATGGAGTGTGGAAAGAGGCAGCAGTATGAGTCCACATATTTTGGCACACATGAATGTCTGTTTTGGAACATATCTGTCTAACTTAGAGAAAAGTCCAGAGAAATAAAATAGAGTTGGTGCAATGCTGATAGGCTTGAACCATATGTGTTATGTCCTTTAAACGTATTTCCTGACTCTCTGCAAAATGCAAAGATATACTCAAAACCCCATAGCTTGTACAAAAGCGTTTCTAACAAGTGGTGATTATGAGCTAGATCCTGCAAAGTACTGAGTGGCTCCTTCAAGGTACTGCTGAGTGCCCTCATCTCCCAGGGATTCCCAGGAGTTCAGCTGGAGTTGAGGGCACTCAATGCCTCCTGGACTTGCTCAGCACCTTTCAGGATCATGTCCCATAAATATAGAAATGAGTTGCTCAGATTTGGGGAAGATTCTTAAACACATCCGAAAACACTTTTGCAGAAACGTTGTCTTATGTGTGATGTCCTAGATTGCTCTGATAGCTAAAGTAGTGATATTAAGACACTGCCAATGGACAAAGAGGCAGCCCATGGAAAAGTTCACATACATTCTGCAAAATAATGAAGGTGAGTTTGTGTTCTACTTTATTTAGGGTGACCAGACAGCAAATGTGAAAAATCAGGACAGAGGGTGGGGGGTAATAGGAGCCTATATAAGAAAAAGATCCACAAATCGGGACTGTCCCTATAAAATCGGGACATCTGGTCACCCTAACTTTATTCTACCTAGGTATTTATACTGCACTATTACCCTGGTATCTGAGTGCCTGATGTGAGCATCAAGGGTTCATTCCTAGAAGATATCCATGGTTAATTCTCTTCTGTTTTGCTGTCCAGTCCTTTCATTTTACTCTTGTCCATTCATTCTTCCTTTTCTTACTCTCCATCTCCTCCTTTTGTTTTATCAGGGCTTAGGATGGTAGCAACTTTAAGTAACATAACTTAATTGGTTTAATTGCTTGTTTCACATATAACACAAGTTATATGCTTATACTATCTACTACAGGCCCAGGCTATATAGATTGAGGATCATTGTACATATGGAAAAAAAATAGGTTTCAGAGTAACAGCCGTGTTAGTCTGTATTCGTAAAAAGAAAAAAGAAAAGGAGTACTTGTGGCACCTTAGAGACTAACCAGTTTATTTGAGCATGAGCTTTCGTGAGCTACAGCTCACTTCATCGGATGCATAGCATATCGTGGAAACTGCAGAAGACATTATATACACACAGAGACCATGAAACAAAACTTCCTCCCACCCCACTGTCCTGCTGCTAACAGCTTATCTAAAGTGATCATCAAGGAAGGCCATTTCCAGCACAAATCCAGGTTTTCTCACCCTTCCCCCCCCCCACACACACAGACACACATACAAACTCACTCTCCTGCTGGTAATAGCCCATCCCTCTTTGAAACCTCTCTTTATAATGCGCATGATAATCAAGGTGGGTCATTTCCAGCACTAATCCAGGTTTTCTCACCACCCCCCCCCCAACACACACACACACCCCTCCAAAAACCACACACACAAACTCACTCTCCTGCTGGCAATAGCTCATCTTACAATAGTTATCCGAAGGACTGAGAGAAAAAACTAGAATAACCAGATCACTTATAAAATAAAGTAGAAGGCAAGGAATCTGAGGGTTCAATAACTATTAATATTTAGGTCCTGATTGAGCAAGATACATAAGCACATGACTAAGCATATGAGTGGTTCCACTGAAGTCACTTGCATGAGTAATAGTCTTTCAGGGACTGATCTTTCAAACTTTTAATGTCCTGGCATAAATTGGAAAAGCATAAGAACCTGGTGGCCAATCCAGTTTGGAGGGGAAAAATCTATCATTCATTACACACAGCTTTCTCTTGCTGAATATTACACATGCATGCCTTTAGGCTGTGAAAAGGCTACTAAGAACTGCCTTAAACTGAGACTGTTGCTTGAAAAGAAGGGGAAAGGGAGACATTGATCTTTGCTGCAAGTGATGTGTTTTGACCTTAACCCTCATAAAAATGTAGGGGAAAGGACTAATAGGCCTCCTGTCTTCACAAAGAACTTGCCAGTCTCCTTACAGAATTGAAATGCCCTTTTTAAAATAGGGAACACAATGAAACAATTCTTGGAAACTTTAATTAAATGTAGCTACTCTATGTTGCAGAACTCGAACATTGAATTTTAGTTCAGTCACTGATACTTTATAACCTTTGGACATAGCCTTAGCCAGAGAGCTAAAATTAGAACATACTGCATTCCAGATACCCTTAACAACTAGCCAAGGGACAAATGCCTGTCGATCTCTGAGGAAGCAATTGCAAATATTCCAGGTGTATAAATGGAATGAAAAGACACTTGTATTCCAGAACTAGTAAAATTCAACCACTGCAAAAGTTAATGTTGGCAAAGAACAAGGAAGAAAAAGGAAGCCCTGGGCAGAATGAAGTACTTAACAGTTGAAGATAATAAATTTGTTTAGTCTCTAAGGTGCTACAAGTACTCCTTTTCTTTTTGCGAATACAGACTAACACGGCTGCTACTCTGAAACCTGTCATTCCCTTATATGTTTATGGCAAGCGAGGGTGTGTGTGTGTGTGTCACAACTCAGTGTGTAGACTTATCTTTGTACAGTTGTCTCTTTGCCCTCTCATGGGATGAAGTATAGTTCAATAAAATCATCCACCAATACAAATATAATTGGAGAAGAAGACAATATAATAGAGATTGTGAGGCTTACAAGATCTGTTGAGTGACAGTGTTCTGTATGTGACATTAGATTGCTAGTAAATGGGAAATAGGAACATCAGATAAGGAGAACCCCTAATAGAAAATATCTGCAGAATATAGTTCTCAGACAGTTATATTTCATAGCATAGGTTGAATAAATTCAGTTATCCATATTTTACACCCACCATAACACTTGGCATTGCCACGAAGGGTGTTAGTCAATATTGCTAAAATTAAACAGGAGAGTGAGCATTAGCATTTGGAGGGAAGGTTCTGCAAAACAGATATTGCCCTCTTCATCCCCTAATGCAAGTTACTTTCCATCATTGTACCACTATGAATGGGATCAATGTGAAGATTTTGATAAGCGATAGAGAGATAATGATCTCGGGCACCCCTAGTGGAATATATGTCATTTAAAGGGACAGGGAAGAGGGAGTGAGGGATCTTAATGGCCTCCCCAGCTTTCTGCTGCAAGACAAGAGGAGGCCAGTTGCTTCTAATGGGGTCATGCAACCTTGTTAATGTTTGTTTGGGAAATTGACACTTGAAAACAAATTGATTGTGGGAGTGGAGGACACTATTCCTTCAACATATGGGAGTTTTGGGGTTTCCTGGGTGTCTTTAGCTTCCACCTGACACATGTCATATACAGACCTCATTGCATTGGAGGACCCAAATAGGCACAATGTTTGTTCATCCATGTGGTTTTAATGAAAAATCTGTGGAAATAATTATGACATTGGACATCCTATGCATAATGGGAAATCTCCTATTGACTTCAATGGACTTTGGATCAAGCACATTCTTCCTCCCATTTGTGAACTCCAATTGACATCAACAGGAGTGACAACTTTATATTTTGCCAAATGTATCTTTTTGCTAAGGTCAATGCTGATTAGAAGGGGAGGAACAAACACTGAAGAGAAACATAATCTCCGAACAATCATATATTTTGCTAAAATTATAACTGTCAATAGATGGGTAGAGATTATTGCAAAACATCGTAATTATGAGATCCTCAATGAGATACCTGTGAAGGGACAATTACTGCATTGAATACCCTTGGAGAGGCTGCAATCAATAATCAACTACAAAATCCAAAAGAGTGGCCATCTCTAAGGAAGTTAGACAAAGCAGGGAAGTCTACAGTACTGTTCTATGCAATGTACTATATATCTAATCAGTATTCTAGATGGGGTCTGCAAACAGGCTTTGTAAAATGGGAGCACTACATATTTAACATACCATTATACCACACTGAAAATTACAAATTACAGAAAGAGGGGCACCACATCAATCTCTTGTGGATTTTTAATGTACTAATCAGGATGGTCTAAGTTTAAATAAAGAAATATACTGAAGTTTGCATAGATGTATGCCAATATTTCTGTATGTGGACATGTGAGCCAGGGAAAATATCTTTCCTCACAATATATGCACAAAGTAAGATATCTGATTTTATATATAAATTTGATTCACTTTGACTTATAGAAATTCTTTGTCTAGCCTACCATTCAGATTCTTATTGCTTATAGGGTAAAATGTGAATGGCTAGTAGTCATTCCAGTAACATATAGCAGTATAACTCAAAAATTAGCATTTATCCTATTGCAAGGCATTTGCATCATGAAACCACACTGCAGGAGCATCAAACATCAATAAAGTACTTACTGCAATAAGATGAATGCCAAGGGTCCAGTTTTGCCCTCCTTTGCATGGGTGAAGCTCCTGTTTATTCATTATAATTTTATTTATATTTATATTACAGCAGCAACTAATAGTTACAAATAGATCTATCCCTGCCCCAATGAGTTTACAATATAAGATTAAGAGCAGACACAGCAAATGGGTTTAACAAAGAAATGGAGATGGGTAAGGGAAGGAGGATGAGGTGACAGTAATACAAAGATTTAACATAGATGAGCTTTGCACATGATTTGTAGGCAGTGATGGTTTTTAGGTTATGTGATATATCAATGTACATCAGGGAAGAATGGAACCTAACTCTTTAGTTTAATCCCACTGTAGAGCATTTTGATTATATATCACCCTTTTGTCTGACAAAAAACATGACATCGGAACTATGACTCCTCATTTTCATGGAAACAGTTATAAGAATAGGGAAAAGCACAATATGATCTATTCTCTAGAGGATGAGAGAAAGTTTTCACTGTTACATTCCTATGCATCAATGGCTTATGTATATTTTTGCACTTGGTGTTCATTGCTGTTTTCTCTTTTGGAATCACATCCTGCTCTCAGTGAATTCAAAGTCAGGACCCCCCCCCCCATTTACTTCTTTGGGTTAGGATCAACTTCCTAATGACAAGCTGCCTCTTACTTCTGCCATGCTCTCCCTGAGATACTCAAAGCTACAGGGCTTTCTTCAATCCTCCTCTTCATTATAGGAGTTAGTAATCTGATGTGAGAACAGAAAAAAATGTGACTTAAGTGACCATCCTGGCTAACTGACACACCTCTAATTTTGAATATTAAGCACTGAATCATAATGAACTGTTCATGAGAAATCCATAAAATAGTCTCAGAGTTCCATAAGTAAATTTGAATAACAAATTATTCAAGCAAATTGCGATCTGGTAGTGAGCATTTCGCCAGCAGATAAAGAGGCTAAATTATCAAGTAAATTATTCACTGAATTATTTGCTCCACTCTAATAGGAAAATACAAATGTGTGGAGCTGCATGAGGGTGAGCAGAAGCCAAAAATGTGATAGTTCAATTAATATTGCCTGATATATTTAATAACTATCTACAATGTACACACACACACACACACACACATGCACACTTCAGTCTGTCTCCTCTTTAGAATTTTCACAGACTAGAGAGAACCTAATGTCTAATGAAAGTTTAGTAAAATCTCCATGAAGATCTTAACAAGTGAGAAGCTCATTTTGTTGTGTACTCTTGTTGCTTTAGTTATATTAAAAAATAAAAAAAGAGGGAAGTTAATCGCCAGACAGTCCTGGGGTTATACAGCATGTGTGAATGGAATAGGGGCATATTTAAAAGCAAGAGAAACATCTGAAAGCTAACATCACAGATGAAAACCAGAAAATGTTGTCTTACTGGCCATTTGCAGGTTTACTGTAGAAAGAAAAATGTTTGAAGCAGTGGAGGAGAACATAAAATCATAGAAGTTATGATGGGAATCACCAGATGGCAGTCTTACATATTATCTTTTCTTTGTTTTCTTCATGTTCTTCCTTTGAAGAAATGCTGTCTTGTTAGTTTTGTGATGCAAAATCTTTAGGGAAAGCAGTTGCAAACAGCAGCAGGAGAGTTCGCTCTGTGCCTTCATCTCTCTAATAAGAGTCAATTCTTGGGGCAGGGTTGTTTCCTGGGAATGGATATTGGTATTTGGGCTGACGTTCCTGAAAGGTTTTGTGTGTGTGCGTGTGCACACTGTTTTTGACGACCTCTAGTCAAAGATTGATCAATATAGTGGCAATACTTTACGTTAAGAAAATATCCAGTCTCCATATCACTGTTTTCTCTTTTAGGGGAAAGCCCCAAAATCTGCTATCACTCAGGAGAGGGTGACAATATTATGGACTAATAGCACCCTGCTAATGATGCAGACATTGCTTGTTGAAGGTATTTGTTCTAGGTCTCCCTGTTATAATAAACGGACCCATGCTTCCTCCTTCTGTCTTCTAAAGTCAAAGCTAATCGTCACTACTGCTGCTCATGTAGGCATCGTACTCAAAATGACAGAGGTGTAGTATGAAGTGAACTCCTGGAAGCGGTGTCATAGTTCAGGCAACTCTTGGTATTCCCCTTTCATGGTCCCTTGAGGACACCCACTCTAGGCTCTTGGATCCTTAGCGATCACCTCTCTTTCGCATATCACTCTCTCCCTCCTGAACAGGGTTTTTCCAGGATGCACCATTCCCTGCCTACACTGTGATATCCCCAGCAAGTCAGACTGACTAAATAGGCCAGTGCCTGCATTTTGCTCTCTCTTCAAAGGCTATAAATTCAACTGCTGGCAGTTATGCTAAGTACCACATAGCCCTTTCTAGGCAAGCAGATTTATTCTTAAGGTGAAAGCATTACAGAGAAAACACATAAATGAATCTGCATACATGCATGCTAATAAGGTAACCAGACATCGACCCCCAACTCCAGCAAGAGCTCTGGAAGGACTCATTCCTTCAGATCCCACAGATCTGTTTTTTGTACATCTTCGGCCTTTCCTAGTCTCTAGGCATGGGTAATCAGCAGACAATGGTCTTCACAGGGCATAGGTTAAAAGGCAAGATTTTTTGTGCATAACCAGAAGTGGGGAATTTGCATTAATCTCTCTGTAGGTATTTCCCAGGAAATTCACTTCACATGCATTGGCCAAAAAGTCCATTCTTATCTGTCACACTTTTCAATATAGTCCTTTGATCATCCCAGCCCACAATACATAAGCTTTGCATTTAATACAATGGACTCCAAAGAACCTTACATTTAATTTAGTAAGGTTTTTCAAGGATATTTCAGGAAATAGCCATATCTCTCACAAGTAGTTCTATGCAGGAAGCAAGTGTAACAATATAGGGAACACTAAGTGATAGGATTGTTCCCCTTATGATGCTTCCCCTGAGAACTCTCAATATGAGAGCACTCGGGGTGTGGCAGGCAGAGATGCATGGGTACTATCTTGTACTTAGAGTAAGATAACTGTGGGTTTCATATAGTCAATTACAATTTGTATCATTTAAAACATTTACCAGTGGAAGGTGTTCTGAACTTGAGTCATTATGGCACTCACTGGTTCAGTTTTAAAAAATGCACAGGAAGTATGTGGGAGCCAATGAAAGTACTTGCTGTATGCAGGTTTTTTTTGTTTTTTGGGTTTTTTTTTTTTTTTTTTTTGGTAGGCGTTTTGGTCCCAAGATATTAGAGACAAAGTGGGTGAGGTAATATCTTTTATTGGACCAACTTCTGTTGGTTAGAGACAAGCTTTTGAGTTTGAGTTTCAGGACCTCCTTTTGATTGCCATTCAAAGGGTTGATTATTCACAAGGTTGATTATAGCCATTTGCCCCAGGAATAAAAGCATAGGTACCCTTACTAAGAGTATATGGACCTGAAGAAGAGCTCTATGTAAAGCTCAAAAGCTTGTCATTTTCACCAACAGAAGTTGGTCCAATAAAATATTACCTCACCCATCTTCTCTCTCAAAAGTACTTGCTGTAATAAAACATACTGGACATAGCAGCAGGGCATAGGTTAATCCTTAATTATTAAGGAGCTAGAATAGACAATGTGGCCAGGGCCATCCAAAACATTGCCTTCCCTAGTTCTGCATTAGAGAACGTGATGAGGTAATGTAATGTGTATTCAGCTGTATTAACATGCATGGTTCCTCCTCTCTACATCCAGGCTAAAATCCTGGTCAGACTGAAGTCAAAGGTAAACTACATTACAGCCACAGTTTTCACACTTGGTTGCCTCTCAGTGGAAGCTGTACATGCTCAGTATCTCCTGAGAATTAGCCCACTTATTTGGATGGATTTAGTTTTTCAACCTTAGATACACACGTTGGACAGCTTCTAAATAAAATTTAGCATCAAAAGCTGATGGCTTTGGTAGACTGGATGGAAACGCTAGGTTCTGCTTTTCAACATTTTCACTTTTATACACAGAGTTGCATTTTAGCTGAAATAGTAGACAAAGGGAAAGTCTTAACTGAGACACCAATTTCTTATAAATAGTCAAGTTATTGGTAGTATCCCCTGGTGCTCTTTTGTTTCTGCTGGCTGTTGACTAAGATTGTGTGAAGGTGAATGATTAAAATGAAAAGCTTTGCTACTGTTTCTCCTCTTAAAAAAGAGTTCTAGTGGGGAAACACGCATTTGCTTCAGTTAAGTATTTACTGAAGATAAATGCACACTCCACTGTACACAGATGATTCTTTAATGGCCCTTTGCTTAACTGATCTATAGAGAAAATTAGATACTTGAAAACCTATTGCATGGTGCTCTTTGTATTTCTAATAAATAAATAAATAAACAAATGGCCAGCTACCATGGTCAATGTTAACCATCTGGTAAGGCCTGAATCTCTGCAAAAAGGAAGCAAGACAAGAAAACGACTAGTTTCTCTTCAATCATTTATTTGTACCGCTAATCTTCTTTGTTTCTCATCTACATGGAAATAAGCCTGAAACCCCCCCACCCCACACCATCCTCCTCAGCCTTCTACACAGCTAACAACCATTCTGTAGATTTTTTGCTCCCAGGGTACTGGCAGGCCCTAGTGCAACCCACTGGAGGAGCAGCTACTGTGTACGTGCCTTCAGGGTCAAGCAGAAGAACTGTCTCAAACTCACTTTCACTTATTGTTCATCTTGGTCTTGACAACACAGGCAGCACTAGTTTCCTGTGGCCACTAACCAGCAGGCCCTCCTCCAACTCGAGAAAGAACGCAGAGTGGGGGAGATGAGAGTGGTGGTGGTGAAGAGATGAGAATACTCAGTAAAGTGTGTGTGTGTGGGAGGGGGGAGAGGGGAAGCTAAGCAAAAAAGGGTGCAGAGAAAGGCGACAAAAGGGCTCACAGGGAGCAAATGGACAGCAAAAAGAATACTCACTGCAAATGAATACAAGTATAATGGCAACATGGCTTCTATGGGATTTGACATGGACAGAAAAGGGCAGGACCATTGGCTCGTACAACGGGGGAGCGTGTCTCCTCCAATCTTCTGGATAATAAGGTGAGAAGTAGTCTTTCAGCTTGAAGGACTCAAGGCCATTTAGGGCTGTAAATATAATCCCCAACCATTGAATTGCATGCTGAAGTGAATAAGAAGCCAGCACAAAGACTTCAGAGCAGATGGGGTCCTTGCAGTAGGTTGTCCGAACTAGAAATTAGGCAGCTATATCCTGTGCTAGTTGGAGCTTCCAGATGGGCTTCAACTGTAGCCTCAGGTAGAACATACTACAGTAGTGTATTCTGGGAGTAACAAAAGAAATGGATAACTGTTGGGAAACCTGCATTAGAGAAAATAGTCCATCCCCAGACACGTTAACAGACTTTTCCAGTAGCTGTACTGGCTGCGAATGCATCCCAAGTCTTCAGGACAAATCAAACATTAAACGCTATTGCTTTTAAACCCTGTGCTGTAGTTACAAATGTGCACTCACCAGAGCTGCCTTCTCCATCTTCAGGGTCCGGGATCCTGCCTTGCGAGGGTATTGGCTCCAGGGTGATGAAAAGGTCCTGGCTGCCAGGAGAATGGATTCACTGCTTGCCTGCTGTGCATTCTCCTCCGCCTCCTCCTCTTCCTCATCCACAAAATCCTCCTCCCTGTTGCATGAGACTCCCCCCTTGCAGGTGTCCACGGACAGTGGTAGGGTCCCCTCTCCCCTAGAATGCCATGCCATGCCATGATCATAGAAGCGGCATGTATGGGGCTCTGACCCAGAGAGACTGCCTCCTTTGTCCTTTGGTAGGCTTGCCTGAGCTCCTTAACTTTCACGCGACACTGCTGTGTGTCCCTGTTGTAGCCTCTCTCCACCATGCCCTGTGAGATTTTAGCATATGTATTAGCATTTCTTCTTTTTGATCAGAGTTCGGCCTGCACAGATTCTTCTCCCCATACAGCAATCAGATCCAGTGTCTCCCTTTCGGTCCATGCTGGAGCTCGTTTGCAATTCTGGGGGGACTGCATGGTCACCTGTGTTGCTGAGTGCGCCACGCTGACCAAACAGGGAATGAAATTCAAAATTTTCTGGGGCTTTTCCTGTGTACCTGGCTAGTGCATCGGAGTTCAAAGTGCTGTCCAGAGCAGTCACATTGGAGCACTCTGGGATAGTTCCCAGAAGCCAATACCATTGAATTGCATCTGCACTACCCCAAATTCGACCCAGCAAGGTTGATTTTAGCGCTACTCCCGTCGCTGGGGAGTACAGAAGTCAATTTTAAGAGCCCTTTAGGTCGATGGAACGGGATTGGTTGTGTAGACGTATTCATTTTAAAATCAACCTAACGTGGCTAAATTCGATCTAACCCATTAGTGTAGACCAGGGCTAAGAAAGTAAAACTCTTATGAAAACAAGCAGTGTAGTTTTTGTAGCATTTCTAGAGCTGCCCTTTAGAACACACTGAATACTTACCAGCAATTAGCTTTGTATTGATTGCAGTAACATTTTCTACATATCTGGATTATACTGATTATAGAGTACTCTCTCCTGTAATCTTTGCTGTGAGAAAGGGCCATCTATTGTGTCAATGATGCTCCTCATTAGCTGTCCATCCCCACCACTGCGCCTGCACAAGGACTCTCTCTCTCTTTTTTTTATGTTATGTCTTTATTTCCTTTTGTGTAAAATAGTAACATCAACACGTTGGATGCCTGGCTTGGTGTTTCACTTGATGTTACATGGCTCATTATTTTTAGCATTAGATGCTACAGATCCTATCTTTAAATAAACCAGCTCCTTTCATTTCTCTGTCCTGGTGCACTTGTGAACACTAATACATTGGTTCAGTAGGGGGTCAGCTATCTCTTACCCTTTTGAAGCACTTCCATATGTGCAAAATGCTAATGTAATATGATTAAAAGGATGGACACAGTTGTTTCCCCCTCTGCATTGTCTCATTATTGTCTCAACATGACACTCCTCTCCTGGACATATTTCACCTGTAAATGTCAACTCTCATCAACCCTCTTTCTTCTTGATTACTTAAGACAATTAGCATCTTCATTATTTATTCAGTTGCCCTCATTTCCCCTCACTTTAAATTCATCACTGCTTTGAACTTGGTTTGGCTAGCCTGGAGATTTTGGAGAATTTAAAGCTTATTTCTTCTTTTTAAATGGCAAGTTTGCTCACTAGGTGGATTTGTCTGAGTCCTCCCAGGTCCTAAATATGCTGGAATGTATAGTTTCCAGCCAATGGTAGCTTTAGCAAGGTCATGTACTATGAAAGGGAGGGTATTCTTCTACACACATCACCCCCCCCGCATTTAAATGAATGTTAAAGATGGGGATGTACATCTTTTAACAGACAGCTTGTGTTTGAGTGCCAAAAGTAAGGCCTCATAACTGAAAATAATAGAATCATAGAAATGTAGGGCTGGCATGGACCTCAGGAGGGCACTGAGGCAGGACCAAGGAACCTAGGTTATCCCTGACAGGTGTTTGTCCAACCTGTTCTTAAAAAAACCTTCAATGATGGGAATTCCACAACCTCTCTTGGAAGCCAGTTCTAGTGTTTAACTATCCTTAAAATGAGAGTTTTTTTCCTAATATATAACCAAAATCTCCCCAGCTGTAGATTAAGCCAATTACTAGTTCTGCCTTCAGTGGACCATAGAGAACAAGTGTCTTCTGGACTCTCACCAATTTATCCACATTTTTCCTCAAGTGCCACACTCAGAATTGGCACAGTAGTCCTGCTGAGGCCTCGCCAGTGCTCAGTAGTGGGACAGTTACTATACCCCAGAATGCTATTAGCCTTTTTCAGAGCTGCATCACACTGACTCATTCAATTTGTGATCCACTATAACCACCAGATTCTCTTTAGCTGTATTACCATGTAGCCAATTAGTCACCATTTGGTAGTGGTGCCTTTGATGTTTCCTTCCTAAGTGTAGTCTTTATTGACTTTCCTTTTGTTGATTTCAGAACAATGCTCTAACTTGTCAAGGTGGTTTTGTATTCTAATCCTGTCCTCCAAAATGCTTCTAACCCCTCCCAGTTTGGTGTCACTTGCAAATTTTATAAACATATTTTCCACCTCATTAACCAAGTCATAACCAAAACTATTGAATAGTACCAAACCCAGGACTGACCCCTGCAGACACATTCCCCAGTGAACAATTGATAACTACACTTCGAGTAGGATCTTTCAACCAGTTATTCACCCACCCATTTTACCGTAATTTCATCTAGGCCACATTTTCCTAGTTTGCTTATGAGAATTTCATGTGGGACTGTCAAATTCCTTACTAAATATCAAGTTATCACATCTACAGCTCCCTCCCCACCTCCATCCACTAGGCCAGTAAACCTGTCAAAGAAGGAAATTATGGTGGTCTGGTATGATTTATTCTTGACAAATCCTTGCTGGCTATTCCTTTAACCCAATTATCTTCTGGGAGCTTACATACGGATTGATAATTTGTTCCACTCAATATCTTTCCAGGTGTCAAAGTTAAGCTGACTGGTCTAAATCCCTGAGTCCTTTGTTCTCCTTTGTAAAGATAAGTACTATGTTTGCCTTTTTCCAGTCCTTCTGGTACCTCACCCATTCATGAATTCTCAATGATAATTGCTAATAGTTTCAACATACCGTAGGATGAATTTCATGAGTCTCTGCTGACCTGAATGTATCTAATATCTTTAACTTGTTCTTTGGCTTTGCATTCCTTCCCCTTGTTAATATTAATTGCATTTTAGAGACTAACCAATTTATTTGAGCATAAGCTTTCGTGAGCTACAGCTCACTTCATCGGATAAATTGGTTAGTCTCTAAGGTGCCACAAGTACTCCTTTTCTTTTTGCAAATACAGACTAACACGGCTGTTACTCTGAAACCTGTCATTAATTGCATTGAGTATCTGGTAACTATTTACCTTTTTATTGAAGACTGAAGCAAAATAGGCATTAAATACCTCAGCTTTCTTGATATCAATTATTAGTTCTCCTTCTCTGCTAAGTAGAGAATCAACACTTTCCTTTGTCTTTCTCATACTCCTAATGTATTTAAAGAACCTTTTTTTATTGCCTCTATATCGCTTTCTAGGTAACTCATTTTGACCCTATATGCTGGTGCTATTCTCTTGTACCTCTTTAGCAATTCATCCATGGTTTCCACTTTTTGTACGATTCCCTTTTGATTTTCAGGTCATTAAAGAACATCATTCAGCATCTGACCTGTTTACTTTCAGTTTGACTGACACATGAATCAGTGTTAAATACTTATGCAATGTAGTTTTGTAGAGAAGGCATAATATTCAATTTAATAGGAAATCTTCTGTTCTCTTGCAGGAGTTGCGTTTCCTAAGTAACATGAATAAACTCTTATTTGACTTCAGTGGGGTGAAGATTACACCTATGAGACTTAATCCTGAGGTCCTTACTCAGAAAAACTCATGTTGAAATAAAGTGGACTTCTGACTGCATAAGGATTGATTGAAGGCTGATGTGTGACTCTAAGATTTGGCCCATGCTTAATGGATATGTGGGTATGAGAAATGTTTAAAATTTAGAACTAAATCCTGCTCCCACTGTAGTCAAGTTGAAAACTCCTATTGACCACAGTGGCGCAGAATGGGCCCTTATTCCAATTGTCCGAAGCCAAACAAGAACAATTTAAATACCACAAATTGAAGAAATTAACATTCATTCGGAATGTTAAAGGTCATTTAGTTTTAATTTCTCAGATCAAATTAAATTTTTTTTCATTTTCATTTTCATTTCATTTCATTTCATTTTTTTCATTTTCATGTTTATTCTGGTTTCTGAGACCTAAATCTCTTCACTAGACACCTGAAATGTTATCATCCGAGAGGTCCTTATAGTCTTACGAAGTATCACCATGTTGCAGCAATACAAATTGTAGTAATTAAGATTGGAAAGGAATGTCTTAGAAAAGAATGAATCCCAGGATAAATGCTGCTCCAACCATAGGTGCTGACTCTATGGGTGCTCCGGGGCTGGAGCGCCCATGGGGAAAAATTGGCGGATGCTCTGCACCCACCGGCAGCTCTCCGCCTACCCCTCTCCCCAGCTCACCTCCGCCTCCACTCCGCCTCCTCCCCTGAGTGTGCTGCGTCCCCGCTTCTCCCCCTAGCTCCCAGTGCTTCCCACTGCGAAACAGCTGTTTCGTGACTGCAAGTGCTGGGAGGGAGGGGGGAAGAGGGGGAACGCGGCACACTCGGGGAAGAGGCGGGGTCGGGGTGGGGATTTGGGGAAGAAGTCCAATAGGGGCAGGGAGGGGGGGAATTGGGGCAGGAGGGGGCGGGGCAAGGGTGGAGTCGGGTCGGGGCCAGGGGGGCTAAGCACCCACCGGCCCTGGGAAAAGTTGGCTCCTATGGCTCCAACACACTTAGGACATGTCTACGTGTACTCATACTTCATGACAAGTTGCAGTGTAAATCCGCTGTGCTCCACTGTGCTGCGCACTAAGTGTTTGTGAGGACCCTGCTGATGCACACTAGAGGTTCCTAGTTCACTTTGACATACAGCAGTTTGAATCAGCAGTACATCAGCACTGTAGATTTTGCCATGCAGTAAGTGTACATGTAGACATGCCCTTATTTGAATTCATGAACATGCAATGACAAAGATAGGGGTCATATGTACTATTGCTTCTGCTGCTGTAAAAATTAAAACACTGAATATTCAAGTTCAGTCTGAGGCAATACTCCTAGTGGTTTCTTTTTATTTTATTTTTATGAAGTATTAGATAAATAAGGTGAATAATAACAAAAATCAGCTATTCCATTTCAGTAGGATAGCTTCACTAGGCCCCATCACAGCATGATTCACAGAGTTTTAATCCAGGGGATTCTTTTAAATGTGATATGTATAGTACAGCAAACTGTGCTATTGTTTGTGAGATATATGTATAAATCTGGAATCTTGATTTTTTTTTTCAAGCTGGGAATTTAGTTATTTAAAAGGAAGCCTATTTTAAAAGGTTTAATTTTTTTGTTATGCTGACATTCTATAACAAGAAAACTACATTTCGCAGTCACAAATTATAGTTACAATGAATCAGTGTACTCGAAATAACTGATTTTTATAAAAAGGAAAACTGTCCAGGGACCCATTCAGTGCTCAGAGGTCTTATTCCAGCTCACACTGCCAAGTGTTTTGTTAGACACAACCAGCCTGTCCTTCTGTATCAATGATTGCCAGAGGCACTGTTTGTACTTGAGTGTCTTGATTCCAAAGTAAGCTGTAAAACAAGTTGAGAAGTTCACTCCCATAAATTATCAGCAAGACTTTACCACCTGGTGGGTTTTATTTGGGTTGCCCCTGGTGAATTCAAGAAACCTGCCTCAGATAGGTGGTGAGGGGAAGGCAGCATTTCTAAAATAATGTAATTCAAAGTCAGGTCCACAGGTTATCCAACACTCTGAGCACCTTTTCCTAATAGGATATAGGTTATCTTATACAGCGAACCCTGGCCTACTGTTGTCAGTTACTATTTTAATTTCATGGTGTGACACTTTGTATCTCGGGGGAATACCCTGCACCCCCATGTTCATCCTTATAATATGATTGTGTGATATCCAATGCAAAGTTTGTCATGTCAGGTGGGCTCAAGATGCACTGAGCATTGTTGTTATAGTAATGTTATAATAATGTTATAGGTTGTAATTTCATGTATATAGTTATGAGGCTGAAAATGTGTCCTCCTGGGTTAAAACAAGCCCAGGCACTCTCCAGGAACAGAGAGGCAGTTCACACCTCATCAGGGTGTGTATGGGACAAACCCAGCCCAGCCTCACAGGAACAAAGGACACTGGCTAGGCAGCAACAAAGGATCTGTTGGACTCTCGAGTGAGTCACCTGCCTTCCCTTGGTCAGTTTGGGACTATGATGAGGTAATGCTCACCTGACCTGAAGGTGCGGGGCGGGGAGGGCAAAGCCAAAAGGGAAGAAAGAACATGATAAAAGGGAGAGACGTTCTCCATGTTCTCTCTCTCTTCCACTTCCATCTACAGACACCACCACCAAGCGACTGAAGGCTGATCAAAGTGGAGTGCCTGGCTGAAGGGCAACCAGCCAGCCTGTGGTGAGAAGCATCTATGTTTGTAAGGGCATTGAAAGTGTTAAGAGCAGCTCAGAATGTGTTTTGCTTTTATTTCATTAGACCAAATCTGACTTGCTGTGCTTTAAGTTATAATCACTTAAATTCTAGCTTTTGTAGTTAATAAATGTGTTTGTTTATTCTACCTGAAGCAGTGTGTTTGATTTGAAGTGTGTCAGAAACTCCCCTTGGGATAACAAGTCTGGTACATATCAATTTCTTTGTTAAATTGACGAACTCATATAAGCTTGCATAAGCAATGGGCATAACTGGACACTGCAAGACGGAGGTTCCTAGGGTTGTGACTGGGACCAGAGATATTGGCGAGTGTCATTCGGTTGCACAATCCAAGCAGCGGCTGGCCAAAAGTGCTCACTCACATAGCTGGGAGCAACTTACATGCCAGAGGCTGTCTGTGAACATCCCAGGAGTGGGGGTTCTCAGAGCAGAGCAGGGTAAGGCTGGCTCCCAGAGCCGAGGATTGGAGTCGCCTAGCAGATCACCGGTCCAGATAACATCAGGGGAATGTGACACACGGGTTCAATAATGCTTAGCTAGGGGTTGCCTGAAGTTTACCATCAGGTAACAGATAAAGTTCCATTTAATCTATTCACTTGCTCATGAAACAGAGAAGCCCAATGCAGAATTCCTGTTGATTTCAATGGTACCTAGTTAGGGCCTCCACCACCATTTCCAAGAATTTTGGGAGAAGAGGATTCTGATATTAATCTAATGTGGAATTTCAGGCCACATGGAAGTTTTTCCACCAATCTCTGCTTTGGAGGTTAAGGATGTGAAACAGCTGTCAGAATGTTACAGTTCACAGTTATTAATGTGTGGAACATCACATTTTCCTTTTGCCTGAGGTTGGAAATACAGGTTCTGTCTGTAAAATGTCTTCTGTGTTCGTCTTCAAAGATTTGTAATTTATGTACAAAGTTTCTGCTTCTCAGAAACACTGAGGCAAATGCTTCACAAAAGCAGGTCAATTTCACCAGAATTTTGTTTAGGAGGAAAACTAGGGGAAAAAAGTTCCAGCAGCATTAAAATGTCCTGTTTCAACATTTTTTGGAACAAATGTTCTTGATTTTTTTTTGTTTTGAAATGACTCTTCTCACAGCTAGTGTTTCAAGCTGTCCACATGAATTTGCCGAATCACGGCATCACTCAGACTTACACCTTTCACATATTGCAGCTCTTCACAGCCACGTGGGAATTCCTGTTTTAAAAAGTGAAAGCTGAGATTCTGATGTAATTATGACGGGTTCGGTCACAGACACCCCTTTGGGACTGTCACCTGATGTGCTGAAACTATCTCTGAGCCCATCTTCCCTACCAGCTTGGGACTCCAGAACCCTGTTTTGCTGAGCCAGACACGCAAAACTGCTGCAACACAGACCCAGGGTCTGAACCATGCCCCCAAAGCTTCAGACTTAACTGAAAACAGCTCAGCAAGTGCGCCTGTCTTCAGCACCCAGACACCCAGTTCCCAATGGGATCCAAACCCCAAATAAATCCTTTTTACTCTGTATAAAGCTTATACAGGGTACACTCATAAATAGTCCACCCTCTATAACATTGATAGAGAGATATGCACAGATGTTTGCTCCCCCAGGTATTAATCACTTACTTTGGGTTTGTTAATAAACAAAAGTGATTTTATTAAGTATAAAAAGTAGGATTTAAGTAGTTCCAAGTAATAACCAACTGAACAAAGTAAGTCACCAAGCAAAATAAAACAAAACCCGCAAGTCTAAGCCTAATACATTTAAGAAACTGAATACAGGTAAATCTCACCCTCAGAGATGTTCCAATAAGCTTCTTTCACAGACTACAGAGTAACAGCCGTGTTAGTCTGTATTCGTAAAAAGAAAAAAGAAAAGGAGTACTTGTGGCACCTTAGAGACTAACCAGTTTATTTGAGCATGAGCTTTCGTGAGCTACAGCTCACTTCATCGGATGCATAGCATATCGTGGAAACTGCAGAAGACATTATATACACACAGAGACCATGAAACAAAACTTCCTCCCACCCCACTGTCCTGCTGGTAAGCTGTTAGCAGCAGGACAGTGGGGTGGGAGGAAGTTTTGTTTCATGGTCTCTGTGTGTATATAATGTCTTCTGCAGTTTCCACGATATGCTATGCATCCGATGAAGTGAGCTGTAGCTCACGAAAGCTCATGCTCAAATAAACTGGTTAGTCTCTAAGGTGCCACAAGTACTCCTTTTCTTTTTTCTTTTCACAGACTAGACTCCTTCATAGTCTGAACCCAATCCTTTCCCCTGGTACAGTTCTTGTTAGTTACAGCTCAGGTGGTAACTAGGGGATTTCGTGTGACTGGCAGCCCCCTTTGTTCTGTTCCACCCCATTTTATATCTTTGGCACAAGGCAGGAATCCTTTGTCTCTCTCTGAGTTCCCACCCTTCCTTCTAAATGGAAAAGCACCAGGTTTAAGATGGATTCCAGAATCATGTGACATGTTCACGTGTCCTGTGAGACTTCATTACCCACTGGCTGGCACACACATATACAGGAAGGCTTACAAGTAAACAGAGCCATTTGCCACCAATTTTCCTAGTTAATGGGAGCCATCAAGATTCCAAGCCATCATTAATGGCCCACAGTTTGCATAGTTACAATAAGACTTCAGAGTAATACTTCATATTTCTAGCTTCAGATACAGGAATGATACATTCATACAAATAGGATGAACACACTCAGTAGATTATAAACTTTGTAATGATACCTTACAAGAGACCTTTTGCATATAGCATATTCCAGTTACATTATATTCACACTCATAAGCATATTTCTATAAACATATGAAGTGCAACGTCACAGTAATCACCTGACTCCAGGAACTGGACCCTATGCTGGAGCTATAGTGCCTCTGACCTAATCCAGCTGTGCAGCCACTCAAGTCCCTTTGGATTTAGAAGGAACAGTGGCCCTGCCTCAGGGCCTCTTGAAAACAGAAAATGTTGGAAGCAGCCCAGCTGTCACTCTTCAGGATGAATACCGAAAACAGTGAAAGGGGATAAGGCTGTTGGCTCATCCATGAAAGATGGCAATAGGAAGTATATGGTCCGGATTGTGGTGAGTAGTGGTAGAGAGAGGAAAGAAGAGAGAGAATGGGACTTCGAAAAGAAAGGTGAGAGATGCTCCACTGGAGGTGTGTTTAAGAAACTCACACCACTGGAATAGCAGGGTTCACCTTGTACATGCTGCCAACAATCACACCCTGCAAAGTTCACACCACTCTACTCCTGAATCCCATAGGTTGTAGCTCTAACTGCTTAATACCACTTCTTCCTTGTCAAATTTATTGATAACTCCCATGGTAATGGTGCAATTACCACGATGGCTGTAGTGCTGTTAATTGTTGTTGATGAAAGCTTGTAAATTAAAAAGCTTGGGTTCTACAGCTTGTATCAATAGCAATATGAATTAACATGATAGCTAATTAAACCACAGTACTTCAGCATGGTACTGAGTAGTGAATTCATTACCAAATTCTTAACTAAGACTTTGGACAATCCCCACTAAACACATGAGGAAACAAGCATAACTGCACTGCGATTTTTTTTGATTGCTACCACTCTGACATTAGCATCTATTGAAATTTATGGGGACAATTTTAATAGGCCACCAGATGTCAGTATGACCTTTTGTAATGTAAGGTAATGTAATTAACTCACTTTCCATCAGGCACAACTGGGGAGTTTGTACATACCACCCAGTGTTTTACGAAAAGTCTTATTTTCTGTAAATGAGAACAGCACATATCGTCCATTTTTAAATGCATTCTCCAGCTGCCAGCAAGACTTTCAGTTTATGCAGAAGGAAGGGCAAAGAATAAGGCTGTGTCTACACTTATGGCAGTGTGTAGAGTACAATGGAAATCAGGCTGCATCCCATACATGTCACGGAACTGTGTAGCAACACACTGCTGTGAAAGGCTTTGGCAGGGGGAAGGCAGTGGAGAAATTATGAAATTCTCATTCACTTGTTTCCAGAAGCTGGGATTTAAAGTAAAATATTTGCTATCTCAAGCTCTGCAATGAAGTCATGAGAGGAGGCCACACTGCTAGAGTTCCAGGATGTAGGAAGCTCTGACATAAAGTGATTCTACAGATAACCTCAGTCTCTTTCTCCAGTCAGGAAGTGGGAAGTAGCACACTTGTAACCATAATGCCTTGTGTTGAGATACCATAATCACTTACAAACTAAGCAGACTCTGGCCAACTAAGGAGACATAAAAACAAAATCTAGAATCAGCAAGAACGGATACTGGGGATTTAGTAGCTGGCACTCTTTTAGCGAAGTCATTATTCAACTGGTCACACTTTTTATATTAAGGTTCCATTTATGTGTGGCTTAAAAGTTAGAAATGTTATAAGCATGGTGTAGACATGAGTAGTGCATGTTTTAGATGGTAATAAGTACATCATTAGGAGTTTATAGGTGGCTATAAGCTGTGGTTAAAAGCAACCCATTGATCTGTTGGAATCTATAACAATTGATTAACCATTTATTAACATATCTATTAATAATGTATTAACCCTCCAAAACACACTTATAAATGGAACCTTAATAAAGCATAACCATTAAGCCACATTCTTTAGACTGTAATTAGGGAGGCAATGTACTGCTGGAGGAGCCCTCATTTAGATGAGGGGTCAAATTTTCAAAAGATCTAAAGTGACTTAGGAGTGTTGGGAGCCTCAGTTATAACAAGTTACACTTGCTGACCAACTGCGCCAAGAAGACTCAAAACCCAGAAGCAAATAAGAACTCCAAATGTATTATCTTTGGCTTAAAAATAAAAAAAAAAATTAATCTTATGATTTTGGGGGCACTGACCTATAACTTCTTGCTCTGTATCAACAAAATTGAAATGTTTCATTTTGAGTTTTGTATTATAATATATAATACAAATTTTGAAATGAAGAGTCATTTCAAAACAAAAGAACAAAAAGTTGTGTTCCAACAGGACATTTCAACATCATTGGAACTCCTTTTCCCTTAATTTTCTTCCTAAACAAAATTCTGGCAAAATGGACCTGATTTCATGAAGCATTTCAATTTTCAGTGAACTGCATATTCCAATGGAGGATGGTTCCAACGAAGTTTCTCCAGCCAGCTCTATTCACCACAGCAGAGGTTCCCAAACTTTTCTTATTGCGTACCACCTTCCAGATATACCAGCTGCCCATGTACTCCTATCAGAATACAGATTTTATATTTAACCCCTTTAATGTCCAAGCATTGTACAAAATGTACAAATTTTAATATACAATCACAAAGACTTTAGCAAACTCAGGGAGTTGGTAGGTAAGGTCCCATGGGAAGCAAGTCTAAGGGGACAAACAATTGAAGACAGTTGGCAGTTTTTCAAAGAGACATTATTAAGGGAACAAGAGCAAACTATCCCACTGCGTAGGAAAGATAGGAAGCAGGGCAAGAGACCACCCTGGTTTAACCAGGAGATCTTCAATGATCTAAAAATCAAAAAAGAGTCCTACAAAAAGTGGAAAGTAGGTCAAATTACAAAGGATGAATATAAACAACTAACACAAGTATGTAGGGACAAAATTAGAAAGGCCAAGGCACAAAATGAGATCAAAGTAGCTAGAGACATAAAGGGTAACAAGAAACATTCTACAAATACATAAGAAGCCAGAGGAAGACCAAGAACAGAGTAGGCCCATTACTCAATGAGGGGGGAAAAATAATAACAGAAAATGTGGAAATGGTAGAGGTGCTTAATGACTTCTTTGTTTTGGTTTTCACTGAGAAGGTTGGTGGTGATTGGACATCTAACACAGTTAATACCTGTGAAAATGAGGTAGGATCAGAAGAGGCTAAAATAGGGAAAGAACAAGTTAAAAATTACTTAGACAAATTAGATGTCTTCAAGTCACCAGGGCCTGATTAAATGTGTCCTAGAATACTCAAGGAGCTGACTGAGGAGATAGCTGAGCCATTAGCGATTAGCTTTGAAAAGTCATGGAAGACGGGAGAGATTCCAGAAGTCTGGAAAAGGGCAAATATAATGCCAATCTATAAAAAGCGAAATAAGGACAACCTGGGGAATTACAGACCAGACAGCTTAACTTCTGTACCCAGAAAGATAATGGAGCAAATAATAAAACTATCAATTTGCTAACATCTAGAACAGGGGTGGACAAACTTTTTGGCCCGAAGGACACATCTGGGTGGGGAAATTGCATGCAGGGTCATGAATGTAGGGCTGGGGCAGGGGGTCGGGGTGTGTGAGGGAGTGTGAGGTGTGGGAGGGGGTGTGGTGTGCAGGAAGGGACTCAGGGCAAGGGGTTGGGGTGCAGGAGGGTGTGCAGAGTGTGGGAGGGGGCTCAGGGCAGGGGGTTGGGGTGCAGGAAGGGTGCAGGGTGTGGCAGGGGCTCAGGGCAGGGGGTCGGGGTGCATGAGGGAGTGTGAGGTGTGGGAGGGGGTGTGGTGTGCAGGAAGGGACTCAGGGCAAGGGGTTGGGGTGCAGGAGGGTGTGCAGAGTGCGGGAGGGGGCTCAGGGCAGGGGGTTGGGGTGCAGAAAGGGTGCAGGGTGTGGCAGGGGGCTCAGGGCAGGGGGTCGGGGTGCGTGAGGGAGTGTTAGGTGTGGGAGGGGGTGTGGTGTGCAGGAAGGGACTCAGGGCAAGGGGTTGGGGTGCAGGAGGGTGTGCAGAGTGCGGGAGGGGGCTCAGGGCAGGGGGTTGGGGTGCAGGAGGGGGTAAGGAGTGCAGCAGTGGGTTAGGGTGTCTGCCTGCCCTGGCCCCGCGCCGCTCCCGGAAGCGGCCGGCACCATGTCCCTGCGGCCTCTGGGGGAGGTGGGGCAGAGGGCTCCATGCACTGCCCTCACCTGCAGGTACCTCCCCCGAGGCTCCCATTGGCCGCGGTTCCCCATTTCCGGCCCAGGGGAGCTTCGGGGGAGGTACCCACAGGCAAGGGCAGCGTGGAACCCTCTGCCCCGCCCCCTTCTGCAGGGGCCGCAGGGACGTGGTGCCAGCTGGGAGTGGCACAGGGCTGGCAATCCCGCGGGCCGGATCCAAAGCCCTGCTGGGCCGGATCCAGCCCACGGGCCGTAGTTTGCCCACCCCTGATCTAGAAGATAATAAGGTGATAAGTAACAGCATGTATTTGACAAGAACAAATTATGTCAAACCAACCTGATAGCTTTCTTTGACAGGGTAACAAGCCTTGTGGATGGGGGGAAGTGGTAGATGTGGTATATCTTGACTTTAGTAAAGCTTTTGATACTATCTCATTACATACAGCAAAAAGATTCTGGAATTCACGGAATGAGCTTTTACAAAGTTTACCATCTTCACAGCATTGTTCAGCACCTCCAAGTTGATAGGCATGCTTTTGGCATCAAGTGCTTCCCTATATGTATTGCAATGCACCCACATTGCATTGGGAGTGACTGCTCTGATACATATCAGGGGGTAACTGTGTTAGTCTGTATCCACAAAAACAACAAGGAGTCCGGTGGCACCTTAAAGACTAACAGATTTATTTGGGCATATGCTTTCATGGGTAAAAAAACACTTCTTCAGATGCAACTGATACATGCTCTGATACATGTCACTACTCCACTATGCCTACCAGTCATTGGCTCCATCAGTGCAGATGCCAATACATCGTGACCAGATGATATCATGTTGACTTATGAAACTGTCAAGCAACTGGAAAATCTCTTCAGCTGTTCTGGTAGGCAGCGACTGGCAAAACAAAATATCCTCCTGTATTGCACCTTCATAAATGTACCATACGTACACCAGAAAGTGAGCTAAGCCTGCTACATCTGTGGATTCGTCCAGCTGCAGAGCAAAGTACTGTCTGTTAGTGACATGGTTCACTAATAGAGTTAGGACATAATTGGCCACATCGTCAATTCAGTGTGACACTGTTTTGATAATGGCACTAACTGAATTAATTTTTGGGTCTTCTCTCCAAGCATAGTGCTGACCATGTCTGCAGCTGCAGGTAGTATTAGTTCCTCTGCTATTGTGTGAAATTTTCCTGACTTCACAACTCTGTAACTCACTAAGTTTGATGTTTCAAGGGCCTTACTATTACCATCATCAGGAGAGCACAAAACTTTCTTGCTCGCCATTAGCTGAGTCTGTGTCCACCTGAAAAACTCTGTCCTTGTGTTCATGTTTTGTTTCCCAAGTGTCTGTATAGAATAGATATTTTTATGCTGTTATTTGACAGGACTTCACCACGTAACACACACTGCGACTGAGGGTATTCACTGTCTCCAGTCCAAGTGAACCCCATTTTGATATACTTTTTGTCATATTTAAGTCTTTTATATAGATTCTGTTTTGTCCCTGGTGTCAACGTTTCACTTCTCAGGCTGAGATCCTCATGCTGAGTCAGTACAGTAGAACCTCAGAGTTACAAACCCCAGAGTTATGAACTGACCAGTCAATCACACACACCATTTGGAACCAGAAGTACAGCATCAGGCAGCAACAGAGACCAAAATAATAAAATAAAATAATAATAATAATACAGTGCAGTATTGTGTTAAACATAAATTACTAAAAAATAAAGGGAAAGCAGCATTTTTCTTCTGCATAGTAAAGTTTCAAAGCTGTATTAAGTCCATGTTCAGTTGTAAACTTTTGAAAGAACAGCCATAATGTTTTGTTCAGAGTTATGAACAACGTCCATTCCCGAAGTGTTCATAACTCTGAGGTTCTACTGTAGATGTCTCACCAGTAATTTCAGCAAGTGCACTGGTACTGGCAAGACACACTTCATCACTTTGCTGCTCATCACTGATACTTTCTGTTCTTCTTAACACTACCTGTCTTTAGCCACCTGTCCACATTTCACTGCTATGTACAGCTATAGTGCGACATATACAACTGAAAAAACCCCTAAGTATTGAGTTAGGCTGGACAGTTGCAGGGTAACTGAACCCATGCTGTATGGTGAGTGGAGGTGAAGGCTCTGTATGTCACCATTTCTGTGTATCTGTGTTCTCACTGGCACATCTTGAAGTAAATTAACTACCATATTTTATATAATACATTTGCACAGATTTTTAAAGCAGCATAGTATGAAAATGCATCTGAGCAGCACAGTATGAAAGCATAGCATTCATCTGAGCAGCATAGTATGAAAATGCAATAAATAAAATCCACCAATAAACAATTTCTCCTGTGTAACCCCCAGAGATGTCTCGTGTACCCCCTAGGATACATATACCGCTGTTTGGGAACTCCTGCTCCACAGTTAAGGTTTAAAACCAATTTCCAGTATAAAACCTTATTTTAGCCACCCTATAACTTTTGGCTTGGAAAATTGACTTGATCTGAAAATTGCTAGGTTTACTCCTGAAGACAAAGGAGACTGTTTCTGCAAACTCATTTTGACTTAAAAGTAATTCAAAGTACTTTGAATTGCAGTTTTGGCTTTTGTATATCATCTGTCTCCCTCTTGCTCAAAAATGGCATGTTATTACCCCTGCATACTTTCCATAGAGTCAAAACACCTTTAAGACTCGTGTGTCTACTATACTTAAGCAAAGAATGTAATGAAAGCAAATTAATTTCATGATGGACAAGTTTGGACCCAATCCTGCTCCTATGAATGTCAACAGGAGTTTCTTGCCATGAGATATCAGTGTGAGCAGGATCAGATACTAATGATGAATTTTAAAAGCTGATTTTTTTAATGGGTGCAAAAGGCTGTTACGTGATCCACCTGGGGACAGATGCATGTTTAGGGACCAAGGCAAATTTAAAAAATAGTGCAAGATACTGAGTGCCCTGAATGCTGAGCACTTAAGGAAGGTCAGTCCAACGCATATTCAAGGGACTGGCCTCTCATCAAGATTTTTCAAAAGTGTTCAGAGACCCTTACATGCTCAGTCAACTGCTTAGTGTACTCAGTTGTACGGGAGGTACAGACCACTCAGCTACCAGCCTCCCATGGGTTGCTCTGGATGCCTCACACCCTGATTTAAAAAAAGCCCAATGCAGAGGAGCGTGCATAAGAGAGACCCCAAGGGTGGCACAGAGAGCAAGGAATAGTTATGGGCCTTTGAGAATCAGATATAGCCAGAGGGTTAGCAGGAAAATTGCAGGGAACAGGACAGCAGAGGCAGGTGCGGGGCACTTTGATCACCTGGATCGATCAGTCCTTCAGCCCTCATATAGATTGCGCCGATCACAACACGTCTTCCATTATTCTCTTATCCTGGCCTTCCTTCTCCATGTGCGGCCATGCCTTTTCACGTTAAAATCTTCCCATCTCTTTGGAGGTTGGCGGAGTGGTCATTTCAGTTCTCGTGGGTACTACTTGGCAAAAGCTGCAGTCCATCGATATGCCCAGCGCATTGCATTTTACTGTACCTGCTTTCAGCAACGACATCCTGCACTCCACTCTGCTGTCTGATCACTTCATTGGGGACTTGGTCATGGATTGAAATCCCCAGAATTCTTCTTTCCATCGCCCTCTCCATGACAGACAGTTGTTGCTCCTCTATCTTTGTCAGTGCCCATGTTTTGCTGCCATACAACATTGACGGCAGTACTGTTGAGCTGAAGAGATTGGCGCGTGTTGCCAGTACCCCTTGAACACAGAACTGTGCAGGGTAGGACCCCCAACCCACTCCACTCCCAGCTGGTATCCATGTGGTGTCCCTCACTGCCCCCCCAGTCATATAAAGGAGGAGCCAGACATGGACTGAAGCTGGCAGAGCAGGTGCAGCAAGCATTTCTGAGTAGGGATTGAAGTATACAGACTGCTTTTTGCAGTTTTCACTCAGTATTCTCTCCCCTGTGCTAACTGGCTGTTTGATCAACCTCTTCTGCCCCCTAAACCCCAGTCTCCAAGCCCTCCTGCCCTCTCGTTCAGTCTTGTGTTCCCTCCTGCCTCCCTCTCTTTCCAACTAGCTCATCTGCTCCTAACTTGACTCTTCCAAAAGGATTTAAATAAAACAAAAGCAAAAAAATAAACACACACACAAAAAAAACCCCTGTGGCACAACCATGACATTTCCAGCTATGGCGTTGTTCACTATGCACTGTCCTCCTATCCTTTGTCTAGCTTGTCTATTTCAATTGTTCGCTCCTTGGGGTGCATGGCCCTGTCCTTAGCTGGCACAGTACTGCAATAAATATGAGAAAATAATAATATTACCTAATATATTCATTCTTGTATCCACACGTATTTAATATCTGTCTATAAAGTAAAACTTAAACTTTGAATTGTCCATTAATGGTTTTGCATACTGAATCTGATACATTTGAATTGGTGAGTGCCTTAAGCTGGTGTAATATAACCCAGGATGTACTGAATAAAAGATTTTCTCAAGGGTACTGGTAACTGTGCAAGGTATGGTAATGCCTGCAATGCACCAAATGGAGTTGTTAAGTCATTTTCTATGCTGAGAGAACCATTTTACAGTCAGGCAAATGTGAAAGACTAAGCAATATAGGTCCAAATCTTGGAGACCCATTCCCTCTTTCTTCCAGGCTCTCGTTAGTTCGCTGTGTTAGAGGCTTACCTGTCTTTGCTCCCCTGCCTTCCTTCCAAACAAAACTCAAAATGCTTTTATTTAAGCATTTAAAGGTAGCAGGAGAAAATATCATAGGTAACATTCCCATTAAGTATGTTTGTTTCCTATGGTCATATTTGTAGTTTCAGTGCAGCTCAATAGACAGGGGTTGTTCAAATTATTTTCATAATTTAAAAAGATCATCTCAGATAACATCACAAAATTTTACTTCTTGATACATGATTTCTGTCCATGTTGGATGGAAAAATGTTGGCACTGAGTGGAAACTGGTCTTTCTCGCTATGTCCATTAAATTAAATGTGGTCCAATTAACTTTATGTAAATGTCCAAATTTCATGATTAGATTAAAAAATAGAGGAATAGATGTAGACTGCTTCTAACATATCACTATACCATCAAAATAAATGTTTATTTATACCACTATAAATGAGTAGAATTAGGCCCAATGTATATGTTCTTAAACTATGTTAGATTCAATTTTAGGAAAATAATACTGAGAATCACTATGAAATTGATACCTTGTTAGTTTGTATTTTGTTGTTCTGACTTACCAGTCATATTTATCCAATCCCACAGTGCTCTTAATATCCCTGGACAGGGTAAAGATTATTCACTGAAGAGTCATTTGGTTAAGCAAAAATGCTGAATGGTGAAAGTCTCTGCATGGTCCTACCTGCATTAATTTTTGAAATTGTACTATTTGCCTATACAAAAAACCAAAACAAGAAAAATGTTATATTTTAACACTTAGGCTGTGTACTTGGTAGGAGTATGTGCTCTTTTTCAGGGTCGCACAGAGGTTTTTGGGGGCCCAGGGTAAAATCTGAAACTGAGGCCTCCCACCCTTCCAAAAAACAGGGGTGCAAAAAACTCTGAGGTGAGGCCCTGGGGAGGCTGGAGAGCGAGCCTGCCCCAGAGTCACCCTACTGTAGTGACTCCTGTCCCACAAGTCTGGGCCTGGCTCCCCACTCCAGACATTGCGACCTGGCACATGGGGTCACAGCACCAAACCTGAATGGCTGTTGGTGCTGTCAGCATTTCTATCACATAGATATGGTAACAAAGACTGGGGCCTCATTATGGTAGGCAGTGCAGAAACACAGTAAGAGACAGTCCCTGCCCCCAAAAGATTCTGCACTCTAATTATCCAATAGATAAAGGATGAAAGGAAGGTAGTGTTATGCCCATTATACAGGTGAAGAACTGAGGCACAGAGACCAAAGGCTAGATTGTTGAAGGCATTTAGATGCCTGCAGAGGGGTGTCGAGTGGGATTTTCAAGAGGGCCTAGGTGCCTAACTCCCATTGAAATCATTTGGAGTTAGGCACCTAGATGCTTTTGAAAATCCCATTAGACACCCACTTGCATCTTTGGGTACCTAAATGACTTCAACAATCCGGATCTGAGTGACTTTGCTAAAATCACATAGGAAACTTATGGCAGGGCCAGAAATTGACCCAAGGACTCCTGAGTCCCAATTCAGTGCCTTTGCTACAAGACCATCCTTTTTTAAAATTCGTATGTGTTGATGTTTCCTCATATGTGGGCATACAAGGGACAGGAACTAGGAAAGTGCACAAACCTCTTATTCCTATTAGAACTATGTAGGGCTAGATTATGACTGGAGCCACGGCTCTGAGTAGCTAGTGGAGGGGAGCAGCACCTTCCAGGAAGATACTATCTCTCTGGTGCTACTCCTTTACATGGGGCTGCATACATGGAGAAGACTGTCTGCTACAGTGTGCCAACCCCACTCTGCAGACCAGCATGGAAGATGGGCACTTTCCTGACCTAGTCTTCTGCTCTCACTTCCCTCTTCACCCACTCTTTGGCAGCTAGGAGGAGTAGGAACAAGCAATCTCTCAACATCCAAAAATGCAGGGACTGTAACTGTGGTAAACCTCTGAGCAGCCATCCAAAAGGGAGTTTCTAGTTCTCTCCCTCTGGGCAGTGACAACTGAGTCTGGCCTTAGAGTGCCATTAACCTGGACAACTTACTTACAAGAGTTACACAAGCCGGTGTAAATCATACTGTAGATAACCTCATACAAAGGCACAACAGTATGCATTACAGGTGAAAACTGAATCCAACTCCAAATTCCCATTTATTTGTTAAATTACTGCCTGGGCTCATTCTATTCTGCAGCCCTAACTTCATAACAACCTACCCCTAATGTGCTTTTCCAGACTATTTGTCCCTTCTTAACTCTTAGTTCCCCTCCCATTTACTCTTCAGGGTTAATAATCACTCTTGCACTTCATAAGTCCTATAGGGAACCTTCCCCCTCCTGCTCCAAGAGTAACTTCCCTTCTTTAAATCACTCCTTAAAAGCTTTCTTTTCTCTTTAGCACAGGATTGACTATGTCTGTAAAAGCATTTTGTGATCCCATGTATGAAGGGCACTATATACAAATACATTGTACTGTGTCTGAAATGATATTTATTACTTGACTAGTTTGCCACACAACTGAACAGTAGTGCGGGGCCTGAGTTGTGTGGAGGTGGCACATTACGTAGATTAACAGCAAGGTATCAGGTTGAGTGTGTGTTTGAAACGCAAGAATACTACTAATAGGGTACTAAGTCAGTGCACGATTCGAAGGCTCAGCTTGGAAGCTGATACAGCCAACTGTATTAAAAATTGAACTCTCTTTTTCTATGCTTCATGAACACTTTGTCCCTTTGGATTTCTCCCACTGAATTTAATAAGGGCTAACTTTTCCATATTCTGTAACTTCAGTAGCAATGTAATGGACATATTTTGTCAGATAAGCCCATAATCAAATCAGGTTGGTATACTTTAATATTTTTTGATTTAAATAATATTTCCCAGCTTGACTCCAAATTATGTTTCTGCAGAATGGATATCTTGCAAAAGTTCCAAGTAACAGCATCATGTACATCAGAGGGAAAAGAGCAGAATCATGCAACCAGAAATAAAAACCACAAAGCAATTCAGTGTCCAGTAATGGAGTAAAATTCATGGGAAAATTTCTCCTACAAGAGAACTACAAGTAGTTCTCCAGTCCAATATTTTGCTCTTCCTACATCTACCAAACTTTTATTATTCCTCTGTGATGCAGTGTTATGTTGCAACTTTCTAGCAAGAGTACTTACATTAAAAACAAATTTTCTGTGTATATGCTGTGCACGTAAATTAGACCAAAATGTGCAGCTTGCATCTGTCAGGTACCCATGTATCATGGTGATGAATAATGGTATAAGACTCACTGAAATTAATAGGAGTCTTTCCATTGGCTTCAGTGGGTATTGGATCAGGTCCTAAATGTTGAAATAATTACACAGTTGTGAGTGGGAGATGTGGTCATCAAGAGAGTACGTGATATCAGAGCAGAGAGATTCCAGAGGAGAGGTTCTCTCTTTAGCAATCCCTGTGACAGATAGGGCAATATCTTGGACAAACCTTATTGAATTAAGTTTATGTATCATTGTGGGCCAGGGATTGTATGTAATTTCATGGGAGAGCAAGACCATAGCCTTCTAGAAACTAAGAACAGTGGGAGGTGATTAGGCATATGCACTCAGGTTGTAACTCCTCCAGAGAGCTACCACTGCCTGGAGAGAGGCTCACATATACTGGTCCAAACTGAATTCTCCAGGGACCAAGAGACAAAGAAAGGACTTTTGGTTAAATAGCTTGAGTTAAGATTGACTCTGCCTTCGGTCTGATCCAACCTTCTGTCCCAAGGACCCCCCAGTCCTTCCTTGGAATGGTAAGAAGGACTTGGCCCAGGCTGTGGGCTGGTTCTGAGCCAAGGTGGTTTTGAACTGGTAAGCACAGAGAAAACCCTTGCTGTGATTTGAAGAACTGCTCACTAGTCAGAGCCACTGTTGGCGTTTCAATGATCTCTGGTAAGCTTATTAGCATGCATGTGTAACCTACACCAAGGAAAGTAAGTCAAGTCACTTAGCAACTCTGTGCTACAGAATTCTTCTGACAAAGTATTTGCAGAGACCAGTAATTCATATTCTTGCAAGAGACTACAGCTGTTATTTTCTATAGGAATCCTCTAAATACTAAAAGTAGAAAATTATAATAGGAGTTACTTTCTTGCTTTTTTCTTCTGGAATCCAGTGCCAGCCTCTTCCATAAGACACTCTCTCTCACTTCTCACTCACTCTCACACACACTTAGCAATTTCAAATCTTTTTACTGACTCACACTCCAAAGACAAACCATCACAGCACAGTATTTACAATGAACCCCAGCTAGACTAACATCACCAATTAGAGATTTGCTGTTTTTCATTTAAAATGAAACAAAACCTGCACAGAGCCTAAGCCTTAAATATATATATATTTAAACCTCACAAAATAAGTACAGGAATTGGGACTTCTGACAACTGGAGATCTTCTGATTTCACATAGGCTTACCCAGGGTTTTATACTGGCAATTAGATAAAACATTTAGTTGTACCACATAACCAGTTGTTTCTGCATCCACAATATTGATCACAAACACAGCTTTAAGTAAGAAAATCAGACAATTACTTTAGCTGCTAGGCTCACACACTCTGGTTCAATGATGTACTCCAGCTCACATTTGGCGTCCAGTCTTCGATTCCTCTTTATGGTGTTTTCCAAGTCTCAAACCACTGACTTCTGTAAAATTACAGGAAACTGTATTGAAATCCAACCCACAGGTTCAGTCTGAGTTACCCCTGGCAGCTCTATCTTCTCCCTGCACAAATTTGCACAAATACAAGTGTCCTACTTACTAAATTCTAAGTTTTCTTCTTAGAACAACAGAGTAAGAAAGCAGACTTTTAGGCAAGTGGCAAACATCACTGTCCCCTTAACTATAACCCACGGTGTATGTGTATCTGCATGTATTCTCTATATCTGTATCTATCTATATCTCTGTAAAATAAAATAAAATAATTTTTCTTCTTGAGAAGCAGGGCTTGACAGATACCTTAACACAGGGGTGGGCAAACTTTTTGGCCCAAGGGCCACATCTGGGTGAGGAAATTGTATGCAGGGCTGGGGCAGGAGGTGGGAGGGAGTGTGGGGTGTGGGAGGGGGTGCGATGTGCAGGAAGGGGCTCAGGGCAAGGGATTGGGGCAGAGGAGGGGTGTGGGGTGTATGAGGGGCTCAGGGAAGGGGGTTGAGGTGCAGGAGAGGTGCGGGGTGCAGCAGGGGGGCTCAGGACAGAGAGTTGGGGTGCAGGAGGGGTGCAAGGTGCAGGCAGGGGGCTTATGGCAGGGAGTTGGGGGGCAGGGTGCAGGAGGACTTTGGGCTCCAGCCTGGCGCCGCTTACCTAAAGCGGTTCTGGGGTGGCAGCGGCATGCACCGAGGCCAGGGCAGGCTCCCTGCCTCCCTGCCCTGGCCCACACACCGCGCCACTCCGGGAAGCGGCAGGCACCACGTCCCTGCGCGGCCCCTGGGGGAGGGGGGACACAGGGCTCTGAGAGCTGCCCTTGCCGCACCTCCAGGTACCTCCCCCACAGCTCCCGTTGGCCGCGGTTCTCCATTCCCGGCCAATGGGAGCTGTGGGGGGGCGGTGCCTGGAGGCAAGGGCAGCGCATGAGAGTGGCACAGGGCCTGTGGCACCACAGGGGGCAATCCTGCAGGCCGGATCCAAAGCCCTAAGGGACCAGATCCGGCCCGCGGGCCGTAGTTTGCTCACCCCTGCCTTAAGATATAACTGCTGCAGACCAATAAGGTCCAACTAACCTATACAATTATAGGAAACTGCATTGAGATCCAATGCATTGATTCAGTTTGGGATATTCCTGGTAGCTCTATCTTCTCCTTGCTGGGCTGGTCAGGATCTGACTGGTGCCCAGAATGGTTGCCAGTTTCGTATTACTCATCGGTCAGCAGCTGCCAGCTCCTAAGGAAGGGGGTACGTGTATACATGCAGGAATGCCTGTCCTTAATGAAACCTTCAACTCCAGCTTCAGAACAACTACTGAGCATGTTTAACAGCTTCCTGCACTCCCTCTAGTGTGCTGAAAAAGCAACGACTTGTTTGCAGTCATTCAAATCTATATACTACCACCTTGTCTTGGAATCATAGGACTGGAAGGCACCTCAAGAGGTCATCTAGTCCAGCCCCCTGCACTCATGGCAGGACTATGTAATAACTAGACCATTCCTGACAGATGTTTGTCTAACCTGTTCTTAAAAACCTCCAATGATGGGGATTCCACAACCTCCCTAGGTAATTTTTTCCAAATGTTTCCATATCAACTCAGAGCACGTAGAAATAGCAGTTATAATTTCACCAGTGAAATTTTTGGCTGCATACCAAACAATAAGGGGGGAAAAGAGAGAAAAGGGGATTACATGTATAGGTTCTAGTTATTATTATTTCAATGTTTTTCTGCATTGTTTTTACGATACAAATAAACAGACTTGCTTAGAAAGAGCTTTGTGGTAACATAACTGTGGTCATTACACTGTTTACCATCTCTGAGATGAAAAGTAAAGCAGGCCTGTTTAGGCAGTCTGACTTTGTTGGGGAATTCACAGTGTAGGCAGACTGAAAATACCTTAGTCAGCAGGGAGAGAGATGTGTGTCTCCACCTGATAGGTGACTGCTGGGTAGCAGGAAGCCTAAAAGTGGGTGCCCTTGCTGGACCGTAAAGGGGGAATCCAGTTACAGTTGCCCTGAGCTAGACCTGGCTGAAATTTTTTCATCAACACTTTTTTTTCTATGCCTTTTTTCAGAAAATGGAAATTTTCACAATATTTGTTTTCATAGAAAATTTTCAGGTTATTTCAAAAAATTCGAAAACCACAACTCAAAAATTTCAGTGAAAACCTGAAAGAGTCTATGAAAATTCTTCATTAAAATGTAAATTGAAGATTTTCCTCATTTTTTTTTTGCAGACACTAAAATCCATCTTTGGATATGTATTCTTTAAATCCTGTAAGTCCTGAAATAAAGACTGCAGCATCCTTTCTTGTGACCAAAGTACTCATATTATGGTGATGAGGGCAATGTGAGTCACAAGATAGGGAAACTTTCTATCGTCCTATCTAAGTTTTATGTTCCTTAAGCACTGAAATGGGTGTTGCAACGTCAGACTTATAACAAGTTTGGGATCTGGACTGTGTTGACAGATTCTAATTATGCTTCTTCCCGTGCCAGCTTCTCAAGCCCAGAACTTGCATTTGGGCTCTCTCTCTTTGACTCCCTGGTGGCTGTGACTCTTCAGCTGCTAATGCTTTCCACGGAATCGCTTTAACACACAGCAGCACTTGCTGCCTGTACATGTCAGTGAATTGATAGGCCTCCTTTATGAGTTTCTCAGCCATCAGCTTGTAATCTATCTTGAGGTTTTTTTGGCAGCTGTGAGTACCCCCCAAATGACCAAGTCATCTTTTATTTATTCCATCTGTCCTATAAGTGTTCACAACCAGGATCAAACACACACAGTGTGTAGCACCAGTGTGATATTGCTGTCACAGAGGAATGAATTCTTGGAGATGAGCTGGTAGGTGTGATGTTACATAGATGCCTGCCTGAGCCTCTCTCTAGCTGGCTCCTCTGCCCTTCTACAACTGGCATGCTATTTTGTGAAGGGGCACAATGCCATCCTAACAGATGGACATGAATGTACGTAGCTGAGAGAACATGTTTGGTTGTCAAATGTGTTTGTTGCAAGCAGCATTCCCAGCCAGAAATATTGTTTCAACCATTCATCCTGAGCTTCTGTACTTGTGGGAAGAGTGACAGGCCAATCAGAGCTGCATTAACTTCCAAAAGATTTTTTTAAAGTTTGCATTTCCTGCTAACGTGAGATTTTTGGCTCTGGAGAATTAACAGTTGTATTTCTTAGAGGGGAGGTACGGGGAAGGAGTAGTATAACTAAGGCTATGACTACACTACAGACCTTACAGCGCCCAGCTGTACTGTAAGGTCTCCCATGTAGCCGCTCTATGCTGGCAGGAGAGAACTCTCCAGTAGGCATAATTAACCACGCGCAATGAGCAGCGGTGGCTATGTCGGTGGGAGAGCATCTCCGGCCAACTTAGTGCTGTCCACACCAGCGCTTTTGTTGATGAAACTTATGTCAGTCAGGGGTGTGTTTTATTTTTCACACCCCAGACTGATGAAAGTTTTACTGACAAAAGTGCTAGTGTAGAAAAAGCCTTAGTCTTCAGCTACCTGGGTCTATTGCTAAAAGACTTCTGTGAAGCAGACTAGTAAAATGTCTCAGTGTAGGCACCAAGCTACATTGAACAGATAAGAAGATGGTGAGGAAGCCTGCTCCACTGTAACATTTCACCTGAATAGAGACCATGGTCATTATAGAGAAAATCATAAAATTTTATTACATTTTTACTTTTGTATCTTGGACTCAATTAGCTGTATTTAGCGAAAGCTGGAATCTGGCTTATTTGGTGAGATATCACAAGACATGCATTAATCAGTATTTTAAACTGTTTTTCCATCTCTGCTCCAGCAGAGAATGAGTCATAGAAATAAAACTTCTGTTTGCTCCTATTAGACTGCACATGCTGAATAATTAGCTCTAAATGTTACGATTCTCCTACATGAAATACTTAATCTGTGAATTTTGCTACAAAGTGTTGCCCTACATGATATTAAACAAGATGGTTTGCTATATTGATTAGATGTGGGGTGAAAAGTTGCTCCTGCTAGGTGTTAATGTCTTGGATATTTCCTATAACCTATTTATTTCAGTTTGCTGACATATTTATTTCTGAGCTGTGGAAAATCTATTGGAAGTGTACAGCTAAACTGCATGTTAACCAACTTTGCGCATATCCTGTGATAATCTTCCCCCCCCAATCAGAGTCTCTTTCTCTCCTCCTCCTCCCGCTCCTTTTTCCCAGGATCTTTTTGAAGAAGGTTTTAAATGAGGTAGTGATGTGTGGGACAGAAGATCATTGTCCCATAGTGAGTAATTTGTCCTTAGAATCAGATTCCAGAATAAGGCTAAATATAGTCCCTCTTACTCACAGATGATTGTTTTATTGCTTTCAACACTTCTTATCTAAAAGAAACGATGTTATGTTGTTCAATGGTCAGAGTATGTCCACTTTGCACAGAGTATTTTCCTGTGACAAATAAGCAGGCACATAATTAATGAGGGTGCCCATAATAAAATGTTGGTAACGATTTTTTAACCTGAGCATCTTTATTATGGAAAGAATACTTGTGTATTGCTGCAAATGTGTTTAAGTAAGAAGATTCATTCCTTTCAACCAGTTAATAGCCTCTCCAACTGGTTACTCAGTTAAATATTGAAGTCCAACAATATTTTGGCATCTGTTATAGAAAGACAATAGTCCATAGCTTTTACCTTTTAGATGACCCTAAAAGTAAATAAATACTAGGTTATTTTTGATCCTGGGTAAAACCTTAGGGTCCAGTACAGCAAGGTATTTGGCATGTGCCTAATTTTGAGAATGTGAGTACTCCCATTGAAGCTACCAGAAGCTGGGAGTGGACAATTTGATAATTGCCCTGTTCTGTTCATTCCCTTTGATGCATCTGGCATTGGCCACTGTTGGAAGCCAGGATAGTGGGCTAGATTGACCATTGGTCTGACCCAGTATAACTGTTCTTATGTTCTTAAGTTAATGGGACTACTTTTACTTAAAATTAGGCACATGCTTCACCACCTTGATGAATCAAAGATATTGTCATAAATATGAATCTCAATATTTTTGACTGATATTATTGTTCTTGAATTCTGGAGTCATGAGGGCTAGTCAACATTTCTAGATCTTACTTTCCTAACTCAACCAATAGGCTGTAATGTTTTGAGTTATAGACAGGCGCATGAACCCCATTCTCCTAGCACAGTAGTTCTCAAACTGGGAGTCTTGACCCAAAATGGGGTCACGAGACTATTGTGGGGGGCGGGGTTGCAAGAGCAGTGGTTGCTGTCTGGGTGCCCAGCTCTGAAGGCAGCACTGCCACCAGCAGCAGCGTAGAAGTAACGGTGGCATGGTATGGGGTGGGGGTGGGGGGGGAAGGGGTCATCACAGCCTGAAATATTTTCAAAGGGGGTCCCAGCAAAAAAAAGTTTGAGAACCCCTGTCCTAACATCTGGAGACTTGACTGGGAACTTCTCAGTGGCTTCCATCTCTCAACCTTTGAGGTGCTAGGGAAGCCAGACAGCTCTGATAAAAATGCCCCTGCCTCCTGTTCTCCATTTACATGCATCCTACCATAGGCTCTGAGCACTACTAATCTTAGCTGTTTTCTAGCTTAAAAGACTCATGGCCTTCTGTCTTCCTCCCTTACATGCCCTTTGAACTTTGACCTCCTTCCTCTTCCTTGCACGTAAAGTATGAGTTTTCCCCCCGTTTCATTCCAAAATCAAAATTACTTTTTTTAAAAAATAGTGCACATTTTCCACTCAAAAATAGTTCCTTTCAATGAAGAAGAGCCCATTTTCAAGGGGAAAAAAAGGTGAAGTTTGAAAAGCAAGGGAGAAATTTGTAATGAAAGCATGTGAAAATTCATGCTACAGGTTTTTGATGCAAAAAGCCCAGTTCACAAAATGTCACAAATAAACTATATTTAGGAGGTGCTAAGAAATCACTAAACATTTCATCAAACCGCTCTCCTTGGAATGCCCTTTGCAGTCAGAAAAAAGGAACAGCCATGGACTCATTGTTATGAAGTGATTTCTTTCCATTGGAATAAATAGCCACTCATGCCGCAGCTGGAAAAAAATAACAACCTAGTTGGTACTAGAAAAGGGGATCCTGCAGGCAGTTTCTTTTCACAGGCCTGCAGAAGCTAATGCAGTATTTAAAATTATACACAAAACTGTCTTTGAACATTACCACCCTGCAAAGTCTTGGGCTTGTGTCTGCCTTATCAGAAGCCAGTTGTCCTCTTGTTTTTATATCTTCTCCATTACATTTGCAGCAGTGAAAATAATCTCCTAAATTCAGGCATAAAACCAGCTTGAGTGCCTTTTGTGAATCACTCCAAGCCCAGTGCAAACACGGGCTCATCTAAATGAGTTTAGATATTAGATCTCTGTCTAGAAATTAGTGACATATTGGAAAATAAAAATGACTGTCTGTGTCCTTTTTTTTAGGGAATCAAATGATGATTCAGGACACCTAAGAAGAAAAGTCAATATTTGAGTCAATCCAACACTGATTTTAACTATTCTTGCCTTTGGTTTCAGTGGACCTGATTCTGTTCTGGTGTATGAGGAGTTACACCATTAAAATCAAAGAAGTTGCTCAGGTTTGAGGTTAAAATCAGGCCCCAAATCTGTAAAATCTGGGACCCTAGTCTCCCCCCGTACAGAGACAGGAAACAGAAAGTCCTGGCAATTCTCCTAGTAGGGTGGGGTTTGCTTCTCTGGAGGAGAAGCCGAGGATACCCATAATCTGTGAATGACCCAAGTTCTGTGAGAATCTTCCTGCTCTGGTGCCCCAACCAACAGCAACATACTCTCCAGCAGCCATAGTTTCAGCACTGCCATGACATTGAGTACTCCTTGAATCCACTCTAAAGGAGTGTAGACACTGGAAGATCCTAGTTGGCTTCCTTGTCCCATGCTCTGCTGCCTTTGGTCTGCAGATCATGAAGCCCATGGGATTCCCCCAGGTCTTCTGTGGGGTTGGAGATGAAGGGCAGAACAACACCCCCTTATACAGGTGACGGACCCTCCTCCATTCACAGACGAAGAAAGAAGCACAGGGTCTTCAGTTTGCAAGACTGAGTCCACCCAGCAATTCTTCCCCCCTCCCCCCGCCTCTGTTTTCATGACATAGTGCTTTCTCCTAAATTGCTAGTACTTTGAAAATTCCAGCTGGGGACAGGAATTGCAACAAAAAAATAAAATTCAAAATCTTTAACCACTTTGTCAAATCTTGGCCTTTCAACAACGCCTGCCTATGGAACTGACAACATAAACATTGATCAAATATCCTCATGCTCACTGCCAATGCACGCACTACATTGCAAATAACCAATGCCAGGAAGTAGAAACTCTATTGTCCTCCTCTTTGAAGTAATAATGTCTCAGCATATCTAACTTTGGCTTTCATTCGAAAACGTTAATTGATTGTGAAGCTCTAACTGAAACATAACTATAGATCTGAACAGAACATAACTTTGGTGAACTTGGGATCTGGATTTAAACTTCACAGCTGTCTCTATCCCAGTGTTAACCCCAAGGAGCTTACCTTGATGCCTGGCTCTCTGTGCTTGTAACCCAGGGGGAGGCACTGTCCCTGGGAGGAAGAGAGGCCAAGGGCAGATTCAGAGTCTGCTAGACAGCCTAGAGCAGTGGTTCCCAAACTTGCTCCGCCACTTGTGCAGGGAAAGCCCCTTGCGGGCCGGGCTGGTTTGTTTACCTGCCGCGTCCGCAGGTTCGGCCGATCATGGCACGGTTCGCTGCTCCAGGCCAATGGGGGCTGCGGGAAGCGGCGCGGGCTGAGGGACGTACTGGCCACTGCTTCCAGCATCTCCCATTGGCCTGGAGCAGCGAACCGTGGCCACTGGGAGCCGTGATCGGCCAAGCCTGCGGATGCGGCAAGTAAACAAACCGGCCCGGCACGCCAGGGGCTTTCCCTGCACAAGCGGCAGAACAAGTTTGGGAAACACTGGTCTAGAGGATGAGAGGAGAAGCACTATTTTGAGCAATAGGGGCCCCTGTTGGCTATGGGGAGGATAGGAGGGTGCCTGGATGGCCATCAGCCCCACTGCTCAGATGAGGGACAGTGCCTGAGAGAAAGGAGGAGGGCAGAGTCAAATGATTGACAAGTAAAACCCTGGGAAGAAGAGCTAGCCTGACCAAAAGGAAGCCCCTAGGAGCATTGGAGAGGAGAGAAGCCATTTTGGAGGGATCTGGAGCCCGTCACTGAAAGGGCAGGAATTGCTGTGGATAGGGTTACCAACTTTCTAAACGCACAAAAGCAAACTCTCCTGTCCTGCCACTTATTGGAGGCCCCACCCGCACTTGCTCCATTCCCCCTCCCTCTGTTGCTCGCTCTCCCCACCATCACTCACTTTCACCGGGCTGGGACACGGGTTTGGAGTGTGGGAGGGGGGTGAAGGCTCCAGCAGGGGCTACAGGCTCTGGGGTGGGGCCGGGGATGTGGGGTTTGGGGTGCAGGAGAGGGCTCTGGGCTGGGGCAGGGGGTTGGGGTGCAGGTGGGCTATGGGAAGTGGGCCAGGGGTGGGGGCTCCAGGTGGGGACAGAAATGAGGGGTTTGGGGTCCCAGCAGCGCTTACCACAACTCCCAGGAAGTGGCCACCAGATCCGTGCAGCATCTAGGTGCATGGGTGGCCAGGGAGGCTCTGCACACTGCACTCATGCCCACAGGCGCTGCCCCTGCAGCTCCCATTGGTCGCGGTTCCCGGCCAATGGGAGCGGCGGAGCTGGCACTCGGGATGGGGGCAACGCGCAGAGCATCCCTAGTCACCCATGTGTCTAGGGGCTGCAAGGACCTGGCGGCCGCTTCCGGGAGCCCCTTGGAGCTAGAGCAGGCAGGAAACCTACCTTAGCCCCAGGTCCCTGCTGACCAGACTTTTAATGTGTTTACTCTCTCCTGCTGCTCTGTTGGAGTTAGTTAGCGGGTGCACCTAGCTCTACCCAAAGACCACCGGAGCTTCATAAAGCAGTGGCTCTTATCTGATGCTCTCACAAAGAGCCGGGTGGGATAGCTATTATCTGGTGTCCCCTATGAACCCTGGGGAAGAGGTACTTGGCTCAAGGAGTGTGTGCATGTTTATATGGAGCAAGTCACTGCTCACCACACAGTTCTTAGGAGCAAATCCTGTAGGACCCAGATCTCAAGCAAACCCACAAGGGTTTGCCCAGCTAAAGCTTTAAATATTTTGTCCCAAACTTTATTTTCCTGGTACGAGAAAGTTTATATTGAAAGGAGAATAAAAGACCTCAGCCTTACTGTTTCTAAAATATGCCTTGTTAAATGTGTGTTTTCAATTTTCCATCTGATTAATTTCAGTAAGGGAGGCAAGTAGCAGGATGAAACCAAACCATAAAGCACTGTGTAACCAAAGGTCACTTTGCCCTCCTTGTGTTTCCTACAGTTCTGGAAAATGTTTCCCTATAGGCTACTTGGATGGCGTACTTGGGCTTGCCTCAGGGTTTGTTTGGGCCTACAAAGTCAGAATATTTTATTTTGGGTTTGTCATGCATTTGGGAATACTACAGTTGCCTCTGGTATTTAATCTGGTCCAAGAACAGACTAAGAAGGTTTCCAGTAAACTGTTCGTGATTTTAAATACTCCACTGCTGAATGAATAAATGAAAGTTTTCAGCAACTTTTTTTTAATATTATAAAATTGGTTAAAAGATTTTTCCTGGACTTTCACTTATGCTACCACATGCAGTTACAGGATTGCCACTGTAGAAGGATGTTCACTTCAGCAGAGGACAGCTCTATTTATGTTTCTTCCCTGTAGTTGAGGAGGATACCTTTTCTGCTTTGGCACATCAGAATTGCCACACCAGCTCAGACCAGTGGTCCATCAAATTTACAACAAGTCTCTGATCCTAGCCAGGACCAGATGTTTTGAAGTAGTTATAAGAATTCCTGTGGCAATGAGTTCCCAGAGTTAATTGTGTGTTGTGTTTAAAAAACAACCTAAAACAAAAGCTTTCTTTTACCTGTTTGCCTTTTTATTCTTTGAATTTCATTGCTCCTCACTTTGTTATTGCGTTATATAAACATGTGTGTGCCTAATTTATATTCTCTATACCATTCATTATTATAGGAGGGCTGATAGTGCCACCAATTATGAAGGTTGGATTGCGTGTCCCATAATAAGACCTTGTTTTAATTGCTTTATTACTTTGCCAAATTTTAACAGTTTGGGCAGAAATTCTACTTGCAGGTATCTGCCTCAGCCAGTGTTTTTGAAATTTCAGCCAAAACAATTTAGCTATTGCTGAGAACAAGGCTAGGAAAAAATACATTGTTTTGCCCAATTTGAAAATTCTGGTGGTCTTTTCATTGAAATGCTCTAGCTCTCCCATGCTCTAGAGCAGGGACTTGATGTTTGGTGGAAGAAGGTGGTGGCTAAGAATGTGCCTTTTGTTGTCACTGAAAATCCATCCAAATTTGGCCAAGTTGTTAGCCTTTGAAAAACTGCAGTTTGCACATGCTCATTAGAGACTTCATAGAGTTTAACAGCTAAAATCTCAGAATCTTCTAACCTCACTAAGCATTTTTGAGCCTTGCACAGCTTATAGTGCTGACCAGATTGCACATGCACCATTCCTGTGAAGTGTCTGAACACAATCCATCCCCTCAGAGCATCTGGGACTGTTTAACTTTTGTTTCTGCTTAAAATATTGTTTCATTTGAGTCTCGAAACTGAAAAAGTTTCATTTTCTATTTTTGGTTTTTGTATTCTCAGGTGTTGCCCCCCGCCCTTCCTTTTTTGCTTTTGGAGCTAAGTTTAAAAAGTGTGTAAAAGTGAGGAAAAAACTACTTTCACACAATTTCCTGCTGTTTTTAATGTGAAAATAGTAACAATGTAAAAAATGGGTTTTTCCTCACTTTCACATATTTCTCACTATTTTTCCAATTTTTCCAGCTGACCTGCACTGACACACTTTTTTCATATTTTCCCTAACATACTATTTAAAAATCAGTTTAACAAGTGACAGATGTTAGTCACATTGCTTAATGTACTACTAGAAGGCACTAAAAAGATGCTATGATGCAGTGTGTAGCATAAGAACCTATACAGAATAACGTGCGACCAGAAACACTAAAATGCCTTAATGATACTCATATGATTATTGGATGGCATTGCTACAGAGCAGAGTTAAGGTTGTTTGGGTACCTTTACTGTTCATTTCTATAGCTTAACATAATTGGATTTCTTTTAAGTACAGCCATAACTCTGAATTTCCTGGTTTTGAAAAGCTTGGTTTGGGGATAATTGGGTAAATTCTTGGTTTTGTCTTTTTTTTTTTGGTCGTTAAATTATTGATATGTACTTCCTCTGCCCACCGATGCAGTGAAAAATAAACTCAAAATGGCCACTCTTACAATTCTGTTGTGAAATATCAATTCCAAATTTTGACATTTTGTTCATTCCAAATGAAATATTTTGACTTTTTTAGAAGAGTTTTCAAAGTAAAACTGACCAAATTTTCCATTTTGCAGGAAATTTCAACATTGCATTCTGATGAGGTCTTCTCTCTATAAATGCATTAAAGATTGTGAGGTGCTCAGATACTAAAGTGATGGAGCCATATAAGTACCTTAGATAGAAAGATATTTAATTAATTTTGAATGTAACGAACAAAGCTCTGCCTATGACGTCTTGGATAATGCCTATGACGTCTTTGAATAATGGATTTTTCAGTTTGCTGGCAATTCTGAAAAAAATTTAAAAATTTGCTTTGGGTTGAACCAAAAATGAAGTTTTTTGAAATTTTCAACAGATGAGAAGTAAAAAAGAAAAAAGTTATTTCAGACTGAACAAAATGTTTTGTTTTGAAAAAATCAATACATTTTGTTTCAATTTTGACCATTTTAAAATAGTTTTGTTTTGTTCTTTAAAATTCCTGTAATTTTTGAAATGGTAAGTTGTTTTAATAAAAAAAATTGAAGCATTTTGTTTCAAAAATGTTGAAACAAAACATATTGGATTTTCTCAGAAATTTTAAAATCCCTTCTCCCCCTGCCCCACCCACACCTTTCTTTTTCCCCTCCCTTGAGGGGTCCCCTTGTCCACTGCCCTCGTCTCTTTGCCTCTCAGGGGGCAAAGAGGTGTGAGCGGTCGGCTAGGGGTCGGGGTAAGAGCAGGACACAAGAGTGGGGCCCTGTGGTGGAGTGTGGGTGGGGTCACGTCCAGGGTGCCCTTTTGGCAATGGCACTCCAAAGACAGCAGGCTGATGGTGCACTTCCAAAGGGAGGTGCGCCGCAGCCTGGTAGCCTCCTCTGGCCTATTTTACCCGCTGCCATGACTGGCTTTATAGACTGTGGTTGACTGAACCCCCACCTCCTCCCAGTCAGAAATGCTGAAGGGGAGGCCTATTTGTGTGATGTTCTGCCTTTGGGGTTGAATAAACTGGATCCCTGATGGGATGCTGTTCAATATATAAGCTTCAGTGGATATATTTTAGACACAAAAAATCCTGCATCTTGTGGTCCCGTCGATCTCTATGGTTCTGTGATTCTATTAAAACCCTGATTTGGGGAAACTCAGGCAGGGATGCAATGGCAGTGCTACATTGGGATGCTGGGGGCACTTCAAGGATGAGGGCCCCTATTATAGGAAACCGACACAGATTTGTGAAATGTTTGTGAGGCTAAATCTGTTTTTCTGTGAAAGAAAGTTTGGGCCAAAATTTTTCACCCATCTCTAGTCGCAAGTGATCTTTGGCTCACTAAAAACAAAGAGAATGACATGGAAGTTTTTGAGAAAACTCATGTTTTTTTACCGCATTATAAATAGAATTATTATGAGTTCAAATCTCGCTTATGGGTATTTAACGTTCCCTATCAGGGTCCACTTCTGCATTTCTTGCATACCCAACTTCCCACTGATGCCATAGAAATGGTGCTCATGTTAGTCTGGCAGACAAGGAATAAACTAAACTAACTAACTAAATAAATACCTTGGACTAACTTAAAAGAAGCTGCTGAGAATCTCTCACTCATCAGGCAATGGGAATAAATACTCCTTGTTTACCTCATGCCAGTTTCTGTTCAAGTTTCAGTTGCTGATAATTGAGATTATGTTATAGACTGTGTGACTATGTAGTCATTCTTCTTTCTTTAGTGCTGGTTTGGTATGTTCCCCTAATAGTTTTCTGAAGCTCTTCAAGCAAGGAGTTCTATATCATGCCTAGGATCATTGCATATTTTTAGCCTTTCATGTCGAGGAGATATAACGAAATAGTTTTTGGAAGAAGGAAGAGTGTTCTTCCCATTCTCCCTATATTTGATCCCAAACACATTATTTCTTTCACATCCAAAATTGCTGATGTAAATGGTTTAGTTCATAGTACATGGTGTATTAAATCTTGTGGTGGAAGTAATATGGGATTTTATGTAAATCACTAGTAGGTGGCAACGTTAACTGCATTCTCTGCAGTCCCCTTGAACAGCAGTTATGCACAAGTGTATTGCCTTGTATGCACAGTTTTCTACCACTTGGATTTGCCAAAATTTATCCAGAGAGAATATAGCTGTATTAATTATTTCATGTCATGTATTTCCAGGGATCAGTTTTTGACCACTTCTAATATTGCTGCCATCTGAGACAAGTGCTCACAAATCATTATTTCTTATTAGGCACCTCTGAATATTCACTCTTTTCAAGATCTCTGAGATTTTTTTATGCTGTCTGCATCTTTCAAGCTCTTGCATTTATATATTGATATAGCACGGATCTGACTGTCTTGGCATGCTGGTGTAAATGAACAATAATTCTGTTCAAATCAATTGTTCTACCTGAATATAACACTTATGTAAGGGATGGACGAATCAACCCCATATTTATCTGATTTACTCTTTAGGAGGGAAATGGGAGACGAGCAGGCTTATTGTAAATTAAATTTTGTATTCATTGTTTACATGTGATGTTTACATGTTTACTAATGATGAGAACAGGCTTTCTGCCTACTTTCACATTGCGGACCACACTGTGAAAGCAAAGGGGCTGTATTGTAATTAGTATCTTGCTGCAGAAATATGTGTTATATCCAAACCTTGCCTCTCCCTATGGAAATATATCTAATTGGTGGAGCATCACTAATGAACAGTGCACTTACGCAGCCCTCAGCCACTAGATGCAGCTGTTGCTCACAAGCCAGCTTCCCTAAAACTCAGTATTTGTCCTTACTGGTCACATACTATTGTCATGATGGAATCAGTCCGCAGTCATTCCCTGCAGCAATAGAAATGGGATGGTAGAAAAAACCCCTACATTTTAAAATGAAATTATTTTAACCCCTAGGGAAAATTATACCTATGGTGGTGCACCAAAACGTGTAAGGATGGAAGCAAACTAAAACTGAACATTCAGAATGCTCCTCTACTTAGTGCTGAAAACATTATATTGGCAGGGAAAAGGCAACCACAACATTTTAGTCGATCAGAGTGGCTACAAGATACTAACGCGAAGGCTCATTGATGGCACTGGGCTAATCCAGGTGAGATGGCAGAATTTTTAGGAGATTTACTATTTTCAGAAAAGGTTACCAAATAATTATAAAAACATTATATGGTCCCAGGGCCAGACCCTATAATAAAGGGGTGATGTGGAAGTAATTGACAGTAAAAGAAATATAGTGGGGTTGTAATTTTGCCTTAAAACGGTTATGAAATTGTACAGTGTCCTTTACATTGCAGTTCAGAGCTGTGCAATTGCTTTCAGCACACCATACCACTAGAGTTCCTTAAAGTTGATGAAGTTCAGGGAGCAGTAGGGGAAGGTCATTTAATTTGTCACCTGTGTCATTCTCAGACTAGAGAAGCACTAATTTCCCAGGCCAGTGGTGAGAAGATTAAAAAGCAGAAGTAATGTAGGAGGAAATATACAGACTTGGCAAGAGAAAGCACTAAAGTAAGTGTGGGGGGCGGCAACTCTGTCACTTCAGCTACTGTGGAGAGAGAGAGAATTTCTCTCCTTAGCCCAGTGGGCAGAAGAGTGCAGACTTGGCTGGAGAATGCATCAACAATATAAATGAGCATGGCTGCAGTCCTGAGAGGTGCAATAACTGTGCTGGTTCTCAAAATGAGCTGGTAGACGTTTTATATACATTTTTAAAGTTTAATGGCACTAGGTACACATTGCAGAAGGATTCTAAATAAAACAGAAAACTACAGAGGCAATAAAGGAATAAAATGAAAATGAGGAAAAAACGTAGTAAATTTGTCAGCATTATTGTAGTTAAGGATTCTTGCATAAATAGTATTCACATGACCCCATCCTGCAAACACTTACTACTGGATTAGGGGTTAATCCTGCAAAAATCTGCACATGTGAACTCATGTATTAAGTTAAGTATGTATGTCTTTGCAGGATTGGGGTTTTTAACACTTATTGTCATGAGTATTCCCACCGAAGTTAATACGGCTAATCTCACTACAAGGCACTACCCCCCCTCCACCAGCAAATGTTCAAAGGACTGGATTCATACTGTAAGTAAATGATGTATCAGCCAATCAATGATGGGTAGGTTGTGTGGACATCAGAGGCAGCTGATTTAGTTAATTAATTAAAACACTTAAAATCTTCATTAGTTTTGGAACCATCAAGAAACATTAAGTTATACGATAGCTACATTGGTAACTACCTTCCCTTAACCCCTTCTCTCTTTTTAATTGTCATATTCACTTGGGTCATGCTTCAGATAAGTTCTTTGGGGCAGGGACTGTGTCTGTCTATGTGTTTGTACAACACAAAGCATAATGGGGTCCTGATCCTGATCAGGGCCTATAGATTATCCTACTGTATTACAAATAATTGATTATAATTGCCAATAATACCCCCAACATTACAGCATAGCCCATAAAAGTTTGTGTGCTCTCTGCACCGTAATGCTCAGTGGCTCTTAGCCATGATCTCTTTACAGATGTTTGCTTGTATGGCCATTGGATCCATCATGTTAGGCCAGGTGCAGGCTCCAAAAATGAATATCCATAGGGTGAAATCCTGGCCCCATTTAAGTCATTGGTAAAATTCCCATTAACTTTAGAGGGGTCAGGATGCCAAGGAACCCAAGCAACAGCATCATAAGCCTGTTCTCCAACATTACTCTTCCAGCTTTGTTCCCCCCGCCCCCACCACAAGGTGCAGTTGGGCAAAGTGACTAGTGATTTGGGGTGCCTCAATTTTGAGGTGCAAAACCTGACCCTCTTCGAAAGGGCTGATTTTCAGAAACTGATGAGTTCCTTACCCCCCTCACTGAAAACAAGGCTTCTTTAAGGTGTCTCAAAACCGAGGCACTCAAGACCACCAGTCACTACTGAAAATTTAAACTGATGAGTGACTCATGTTGTGGCGTCTCTGCTCTTCTGGTGTTTAGCAGTTTGCTACACGAACAGTAGCTAGCTTGCTTTCGCTCACAGGGATGAAGGGATACTCAAGGATTTACTAGGAAAGGTTTATAGATGGATCCAGGGAGAATATGTCAATAAGAAGAAAGCCAAGGAAAGTGTGGGCCCCTTACTGAATGAGGGAGGCAACCTAGTGACAGAGGATGTGGAAAAAGCTAATGTACTCAATGCTTTTTTTGCCTCTGTTTTCACTAACAAGGTCAGCTCCCAGACTGCTGCGCTGGGCATCACAGAATGGGGAAGAGATGGCCAGCCCTCTGTGGAGATAGAGGTGGTTAGGGACTATTTAGAAAAGCTGGACGTGCACAAGTCCATGGGGCCGGACGAGTTACATCCGAGAGTGCTGAAGGAATCGGCGGCTGTGATTGCAGAGCCCTTGGCCATTATCTTTGAAAACTCGTGGCGAACGGGGGAAGTCCCGGGTGACTGGAAAAAGGCTAATGTAGTGCCAATCTTTAAAAAAGGGAAGAAGGAGGATCCTGGGAACTACAGGCCAGTCAGCCTCACCTCAGTCCCTGGAAAAATCATGGAGCAGGTCCTCAAAGAATCAATCCTGAAGCACTTACATGAGAGGAAAGTGATCAGGAACAGTCAGCATGGATTCACCAAGGGAAGGTCATGCCTGACTAATCTAATCGCCTTTTATGATGAGATTACTGGTTCTGTGGATGAAGGGAAAGCAGTGGATGTATTGTTTCTTGACTTTAGCAAAGCTTTTGACACGGTCTCCCACAGTATTCTTGTCAGCAAGTTAAGGAAGTATGGGCTAGATGAATGCACTATAAGGTGGGTAGAAAGCTGGCTAGATTGTCGGGCTCAACGGGTAGTGATAAATGGCTCCATGTCTAGTTGGCAGCGGGTGTCAAGTGGAGTGCCCCAGGGGTCGGTCCTGGGGCCGGTTTTGTTCAATATCTTCATAAATGATCTGGAGGATGGTGTGGATTGCACTCTCAGCAAATTTGCAGATGATACTAAACTGGGAGGAGTGGTAGATACGCTGGAGGGGAGGGATAGGATACAGAAGGACCTAGACAAATTGGAGGATTGGGCCAAAAGAAATCTGATGAGGTTCAATAAGGATAAGTGCAGGGTCCTGCACTTAGGATGGAAGAATCCAATGCACCGCTACAGACTAGGGACCGAATGGCTAGGCAGCAGTTCTGCGGAAAAGGACCTAGGGGTGACAGTGGACGAGAAGCTGGATATGAGTCAACAGTGTGCCCTTGTTGCCAAGAAGGCCAATGGCATTTTGGGATGTATAAGTAGGGGCATAGCGAGCAGATCGAGGGATGTGATCGTTCCCCTCTATTCGACACTGGTGAGGCCTCATCTGGAGTACTGTGTCCAGTTTTGGGCCCCACACTACAAGAAGGATGTGGATAAATTGGAGAGAGTCCAGCGAAGGGCAACAAAAATGATTAGGGGTCTAGAGCACATGACTTATGAAGAGAGGCTGAGGGAGCTGGGATTGTTTAGTCTGCAGAAGAGAAGAATGAGGGGGGATTTGATAGCTGCTTTCAACTACCTGAAAGGGGGTTCCAAAGAGGATGGCTCTAGACTGTTCTCAATGGTAGCAGATGACAGAACGAGGAGTAATGGTCTCAAGTTGCAATGGGGGAGGTTTAGATTGGATATTAGGAAAAACTTTTTCACTAAGAGGGTGGTGAAACACTGGAATGCGTTACCTAGGGAGGTGGTAGAATCTCCTTCCTTAGAAGTTTTTAAGGTCAGGCTTGACAAAGCCCTGGCTGGGATGATTTAACTGGGAATTGGTCCTGCTTCGAGCAGGGGGTTGGACTAGATGACCTTCTGGGGTCCCTTCCAACCCTGATATTCTATGATTCTATGATTCTATGATCAAACTTCTATGAAGAGAATGTGCTACTAATTCAGTGTCTCCTATCCAGAGCACTCTTCTTTTCCCTTGGGTTCCTGTATGGGAAAATGTTTGTTCTCACATGAAACAAAGGTGAAACTAGTGGGAGGGTGGCATTAAAGAGTAGCCCATGAGTTGTCTTCTCAACCTGTCCCATGGCTGGTTGTAGATGCGCTGCAGCATCATCATTATCCACTGCTCTAAATGCTTAGTGCTATAACATGGCACTCCAACACAGCAAGATATGAATACCCTTCAGACTTGTCAGAACAACAGACACCTAAGAGCCATGTTTAAAACTGGTTTTTAGAGTTACGGCTTTCCTTAGTACAGGACATGGGTGTCAGACTGCTGTCATGATCAGCAGACTCATTCAGTCCTCACATAAACGTGAGATTCAGCACTGCCAGCAGCAGCTGATGTAGCATTCCAGAGCTGTGCACCCTGAGCCTTTTCCTAAAGGAAATGGACTAGGATTATGTGATCTGAGTTTTTCTCTTTTCATCCAAGAGGGAAACCGGCTAGGATTAGCTTCTTTGTAGACAGGGAAAGAGAAACTAACTGGGATTGTGCAAAGATTCATGGTCTCACAGAGAGCTGGAGAAAGTACTTCCACTGTCTGGTAGGGGCCAAAGAAGTAGGTGGAGGAGGCCCAAAAGTTAAAATAGGTATGAAAATAGAAGAGAAAAAAAGGGAGGGAAAGTGCCCAAAAGCCAGAGGGCAGAAGAGTGATAAAATAAAAAGAGAGAGAGAGACAGAGAGAGAGAGAGAGACAGAGAGAGATGGAAAGAAATGACGGGAAGGGAGAGAAGGAAAAAAGACCCACAGAAAAATTAAAAAAGGATGTGGAGATGGAAAAAGAGAAACGCAAAGAGAAGGAAGGAGGAGAAATGCACAAACCAAGGTGGGGAAGGCAGAGGGAAAAAGGATAGGAGAAACACAGAGCAGAAACAGCTGTGACCTTGAAGCTGCTAAGCATTAGGTGTTCATGGAATTATGCTGTATTACCCCATTTATTTTACAATCAATAAGGGCAGTGCCTTGCTGGTCTCAGCACTGAATGAGGGGAAGGAGGACACAAGAAACACCCCCATCCTTCCCCTGTGCTGAAGTGCAATCCCTGTGTTCTTTACACCAAACAGGGGGACAAGGAGGTAGGTCAATGGCCCCACCACACTTCAACACTGTCCGTGCAGGGAGCAGCATGCAGTACCCCCTGAAATGGTGAAGCAGTATTCTGGCATGCTTGGGAAGTGAGATCAGGGTGGAATCCTGACTCTAGGAGAATTCCTCCTGGAGCTTGCCAGTGGAGGTGCAGAGAGACACTACTCCCAGCATAGTGCCATGCCTTACAGTTGAGCCCTAAGGGCTTGATTCTCAATTGCTTTGCCCCTTGTGTGGTCACTTGTGCAGAGTGGGTGTAAAATGCTACCATTCCGATTACACTCCCCACACAAGAGCAAAAGTAAAAGGTGCAAGGCTTTGGGGACTAAACTGTTAAGAGCTCTTTACTGTTAAGAGCTGTTTGGGGACTAAACTGTCACTAAACTCTTAAGAGCTCTTTACTGAGAGGTGTTGATTACTGACAATTTCTATTGCAGATGAATCCTTTGTTCTAGAAAGTTAGAACTTGATAATCATTTCTGATCTTGTGACTTCCCCTAGGCAGTGTCACACTGTCCCCATCTCAGACTGGGGGTTTCCTTTGATCTCCATATTGGCCTTTTCCAATTGGCCTTTGTTCCAGATATAAGAGCTTGGAAAGTGGATTGATCCTTTGATCAAATCCAGTCTTTGGACTTTAGTAATTATCTTTGATCTAGCAACCATTGGCAGAGACAATTTTGCCTTCTTGGCTTTGGCAGTGATCCTCTCTATATTCCAATCGTGGTTTGCTGGCAGACAATTTTCAGTTCTGGTTCCATTCCCTGTGGCTAGGCTTTTGTGTGAAACTGGGATTTTCTTGTGAGTATTTCCAGGTTAAGGAGAATGGAGCCAGACAAAAGGCAGAGAAAACTTCATGGTGAGACACTAAAGAAAGACAGAGCTTTAATGGTACCTTTGGCACCATCTCAGTGTACTGGGAAATATTAGCTGGGTAATTTTGCAAGCCTGTTCAGGCAGAGTGCTGCAAAGAGTTTATACAGAGCCCACAAAAAATAGATCATGATTTAAAATTGCTTGTTTATGGTTCTAGCTGTTGCTTATTTTTATTTTCCTGTGATTTATCAAGAAGATAGCATAGAAATGTGAGGAAATTGCTTATGAGGTAAATAACAGCTGGACAGAAAAAGAAGTGGATGATTTCAGAGTCAAGCATAAGCCCACTAGTGGAAAGAATCTCACCTGAAAGATGGCACCTGCAGTGGAAAAGTGGCTCAAAATATAATGCTGGGACAGTGTTCCAGCACGGACTCAGAGGGAACCATGCTGCCGGCTCAATCATGAGCAACATTTTGGTCAGCCCCTGTTCACGGATGAGTTTTTCTCCTTGTACTATAAGTGAATGGAGCCCTGGTTTCCAAGAAGGAAAGGATAGCTGCTCATCTAACTGAAACACCGCTTGTGATCTGTATTTCAAAGGGCATGTGTATCTTGGGGGATTTATTTCTTAGATGAACCAATAATAATTTCTGAAGTTACAGTCCTGAAGTCCAATTTACGCCATCAAACTAGGTCTTTATCCAGTATGAACTTCTGAGAGTATAACTGCCGAACATTGGCCTATACCTGTAAAATAGCATAATACATGAATTACTTAAAATGCAGTATACATTTTACTATTCAGTTTTCCATGAATATCATAATCTTTGACTTTTTCTAGTTATGTAATATTTAGCCAGTGGGAACTTCTTGTCTTTGCTACTGTTTTGCCTGTAGTAACAGTCTTTTGCTTTGTTTTTATTAGTAATTGCATTTGCCGTATTTAATCTTCATGATTAGCTCTACTTCATGATAGCGTGACTGTTTCTCCCCACTTTTTGACCAATGTGTACTACTTTTGAGGTGCTGGTTGAGGAGGAAGGAATGAGCTGGATAAAACTCCCTCTTCTTGAATACTATACAGGCTAAGCTTTTCAAAACTGATGGGGGATTTTCAGTTCCCTAATTATTGCGTGTCCAACTTGACGCTTGTCTGACTTGTGTGATTTCTGAAAGTGATGAGCACCCATTCACTGAAAATTAGGCTCGTTTGCAGTGTTTCAGAATTGGGCTCCCTAAAATTAGAGCAGGCAAATTAGGCCACAGGACATGTGAAAATTAACTCATGGCAGCTTTGATTCTGACCTCAGTCGCACCACTGTAAATCAGGACTAGCTATTGAAGCAATGGCAGGGGTGTTAGCCATGATGTCCTGAGCCTAATAAGGCAATTACATTCTACCTAGATAACCCCTCCCTCTATTTGCAGCGGATTGAGCTATTTTCAATTTTCTTCTCTGTATTATTGTGCAATGTTGCAAAGAGCTTTTTAAAAGCTATCACCATCCACCCAGGAAACAACTGCATTCCATTAACAGGCCAGTTCAAGTAAAGCTGCCTCCCTTTGAGAAGTCATTCAGAGGTGGTGGAAGCAATAACCTCCCAATAGGAGTTATGGGGGCAAACAACTTAATCAGTTTTAAGAGACAGTTGGACAAGTTTATGAGTGCAATAGTGTGATGGGGTTACTTGCGATGGTAGGTGGAGGGCTCAACAATCCTGGGGCTCACTTCTGGTTTATGTCTTTATGTTCCTAAAAGCTCATGCTTCAAGCCTTCAGCCAGCCACCTACAGGGGTCAGGAGGTGATCCCCCTCCCAATATATTGTGTTTTTTTTCTCCTTCCTCTGATGCATCAGGGATGGGCACAGCTGGAGACTGGACACTGTACAGGGTGAGCTGATGCTCTGAGATGGCACCAAGCATTATCTCTCAGAGGTGTTTAGCTGTCTGGTTCTTGTTCACATGCTCAGGGTCTAACTAATTGCCACATGAGGGGGCAGGATGGAATTTTCCACTAGGTCAGACTGGCAGTGACCTAGGGAGTTTTTCACTTGCCTCTGCAATGTGTGGGTGTGGATCATTTGATAGGATTATCTCACTTAATCATTTCCCTGCCATTGTGCCGAGGCAGGGGGCGGGGGGGGGGGGAGAACTTGGGCACTGGTGTACCTCATTCCTTTCTGTTCTCTCCCTGGCACCGTAACAGGGTGGCTTGCCTGTAGGCTGGAGGAACCTGAGGCTGAGTCAGCCTTAATTACAAGTTTAGCCACATCTGACAGGAATCAGGTGATTCCTATATAAAAGGCTGCAGGGGAGTGGTGTAGCTGAGAATGCCAGAGATAGTAAGAAAGCTCATGAGACTGGTGGGAATGGTGAACTGTGGCCACTGGGAGCTGTGGGGGGACCATGCCTTTGGACTTTAGTCCAACATCAGCAAATCATGTGACTTGCGGGCTGCAGGTTCCCCACCACTGGACTAGATGACCTGGTGGTCCCTTTTGGCCTTAAACTCTATAGCCAGAGTGGGGAATGTATCTGTAGAGGTAATCAGAAAAGTAATAAATGGAGACTTCCAGTTAAGCAGGAAGGGGTGGATGAAATCTATGCTATGACCCATTGAGGGCTGTGATGACCAAGGGTGGGGGGTGAGGAATCTATATTAGTCAGGATATTCAACCTGTTGTTGTGACAGAGTTCTCAGTGAGCACAAAGCAGACAGCATTCCAAATCATGAAGCACTGTGACATAAGCAGTAATAGCCCAGTAGCATTTAGGCCTGTCTCTGGGGGATAGGGCTCCAGCAGCTGCAGTCTGCTTCAGAAAAGAAGACTGACTCCCTTAGGAAACTGATGTGCAGGATTCCCTGGGAGGTTAATATGAGGGGGAAAGGAGTCCAGGAGAGCTGGCTGTATTTTAAAGAAGCCTTATTGAGGGTGCAGGAACAAACCATCCAGATGTGCAGAAAGAATAGCAAATATGGCAGGCGACCAGCTTGGCTTAACAGAGAAATCTTCGGTGAACTTAAAGACAAAAAGGAAGCTTACAAGAAGTGGAAACTTTGACAGATGACTAGGGAGGAATATAAAAACATTACTCAAGCATGCAGGGGTGTAATCAGAGAGGCCAAAACACAACTTGAGTTGCAGCTAGCAAGGTATGTGAAGGGTAACAAGAAGGGTTTCTACAGGTATGTTAACAACAAGAAAAAGGTCAGGGAAAGTGTGGGACCCTTAATGAATGGGGGAAGCAACGTAGTGACAGATGATGTGGAAGAACCTGAAGTACTCAATTTTTTTTTGCCTTGGTCTTCATAGACAAGGTCGGCTGCCACACTGCTGTCCTGGGCAACACAGTATGGGGAGGAGGTGAGCAGCCCTCAGTGGTGAAAGAACAGGTTAAGGACTATTTAGAAAAGCTCAACACGCACAAGTCCATGGGTCCAGATCTAATGCATCTGAGGGTGCTGAGGGAATTGGCTGATGTGATTGCAGAGCCATTGGCCATTATCTTTGAAAACTCATGGCAATCAGGGGAGGTCCCACGCGATTGGAAAAAGGCAAATATAGTGCCCATCTTTAAAAAAGGGAAGAAGGAGAACCCGGGGAACTACAGACCGGTCAGCTTCATCTCAGTCCCTGGAAAAAGCATGGAGCAGGTCCTCAAGAAAACCATTTTGAAGCACTTGGAAAAAAGGAAGGTGAGCAGGAACAGTCAGCATGGATTCACCAAGGGCAAGTCATGCCTGACCAACCTGATTGCCTTCCATGATGAGATAAGTGGCTCTGTGGATATGGGGAAAGCAGTGGACTTGATATATCTTGACTTTAGTAAAGCTTATGATACGGTTTCCCACAGTATTCTTGCCAGCAAGTTAAAAAAATATGGACTGAATGAATGAACTATAAGGTGGATAGAAAGCTGGCTAGATTGTCAGGCTCAGTGGGTAGTGATCAACGGCTCAATGTCTAGTTGGCAACCAGTATCAAGCGGTGTACTCCAGGGGTTGGTCCGGGGGATGGTTTTGTTCAACATCTTTATTAATGATCTAGATGGTGGGATGGACTGCACCCTCAGCAAGTTTGCAGATGACACTAAACTGCGGGGAGAGGTAGATATGCTGGAGGGTAGGGATAGGGTCCTGAGTGACCTAGACAAATTGGAGGATAGGGCCAAAAGAAAGCTGATGAGGTTCAACAAGGACAAGCACAGAGTCCTGCATTTAGGACGGAAGAATCCCATGCACGACTAGAGGCTGGGGACCGACTGGCTAAGCAGCAGTTCTGCAGAAAAGGACCTGGGGATTACAGTTCTTGAGAAGCTGGATATGAGTCAGCAGTGTGCCCTTGTTGCTAAGAAGGCTAACTGCATATTGGGCAGCATTAGTAGAAGCATGGCCACCATATTGAGGGAAGTGATTATTCCTCTCTATTCGGCACTGGTGAGGCCACATCTGGAGTATTGCGTCCAGTTTTGGGCCCCCCACTACAGAAAGGATATGGACAAATTGGAGACAGTTCAGCGGAGGGCAACGAAAATGATCAGGGGTTTGGGGCACATGACTTATGAGGAGAGGCTGAGGGAACTGGGCTTGTTTAGTCTGCAGAAGAGTGAGGGGGAATTTGATAGCAGGCCTCTACTACCTGAAGGAGAGTTCCAAAGGGGATGGAGCTTGGCTGTTCTCAGTGGTGGCACATGACAGAACAAGGAGGAGTGGTCTCAAGTTGCAGTGCGGGAGGTCTAAGTTGGATATTAGGAAACACTATTTCACTAGGAGGGTGGTGAAGCACTGGAATGAGTTACCGGGGGGGGGGGTGGAATCTCCATCCTTAGAGGTTTTTAAGGCCCAGCTTGACAAAGCCGTGGCTGCAATGATTTAGTTGGTGTTGGTCCTGCTTTGAGCAGGGGGTAGGGCTAGATGACCTCCTGAGATCTCTTCCAACCCTCATCTTCTATGATTCTATGTTGAGGTGCATAGTATTGTCTGAAGTGACTAAACTGCTCTCTGCACTGTATGTTTAGCTTTTGTTTGTTGGGTAACTTCAGATCCTGAGATGATGAAGAAGAAGAAGATGATGATGATGATGATGATGATGATGATTAGCCATTGTACTAGGGACCATACAAACACAACAAATAGATGTTACCTGCCCTAAATATAAGATATGACTTTGACTGCAAAAATTGGGAAAGATTATGCAATTCTTAATCAGGCAGTCCCCGTTTTGGGATTAATACTTCAGGTTTTTTTGCCACCAGGTGTGGGCCAGAAATGAGGAGTTCAGGGTGCAGGAGGATGCTCTAGGCTGGGAGGAGGGGTTCGGAGGGCAGGATGGGGATCAGGGCTGGGGCAGGGGCACAGGAGGGGATTGGAGTTGCAGGCTGTGGACGGCACTTACCTCAGGCAGCTCCCAGAAGCAGCGGCATATCCCCTCTCCGGCTCCTACATGAAGGCACAGCCAGGCAGCTCTGTGTGTTGTCCAATCCACAGGCACTGCCCCCACAGCTCGCACTGGAAGCGGTTCCCGGCCAATGGGAGCTGCGGAGCTGGCGCTTGGGGCGGGGGCAGTGCATGGAGCCCCCTGGCTGCCCCTTCGCCTAGGAGCTGGAGTGGGGACATGATGCTGCTCCCTGCCTTAGCCCCGCTGCGCTGCCGACCGGACTTTTAACGGCCCCGTCAGCAGTGCTGACCAGAGCCACCAGGGTCCCTTTTCGACCAGGTGTTCCAATCGAAAACCAGACACCTGGCAGTTTTAGCTCTACTCCACGCTGATTAGGCCTCAACTGGAGTTTTGTGTCCACTTCTGGGTACAACGTTTCAGGAAAGATGTGGACAAATTGGAGAAAGTCCAGAGAAGAACAATAAAAATGATTAAAGGTCTAGAAAACATGATTTACGAGGGAAGACTGAAAAATTGAGTTTGTTTAGTCTGGAGAAAAGAAGACTGAGAGGGGCTATAACAGTTTTCAAGTAGATAAAAGGTTGTTACAAGGAAGAGGGAGAAAAATTGTTCTCCTTAACCTCTGAGTTAAGGAAGGGCGGTTTAGGTTGGACGTTAGGAAAAATTTCCTAACTGTCAGGGTGGTTAAGCACTGGAATAAATTGCCCAGGGAGGTCGTGAAATCTCCATCATTGGAGATTTTTAAGATCAGGTTAGACAAACACCTGTCAGGGATGGTCTAGATAATATCTAGTCCCACCATGGGTGTAGGGGACTGGACTAGATGACCCCTCAAGGTCCCTTCCAGTCCTACAATTCTATGAGTTCAAAATGCTTACTTGTCTATCGACTCTGCTGGGAGCAGTATCCCCCTTCCCTTCCATTGCGGGGAAAGAATGGTTCGAACTCAGGCACCCGGCACAATGGAGTCCCAATCTGATTGGGGCATTTGTGCATCACTGCAATATAAATGTTTACCAGCAGGACTTTGTACAGCATTGGCACTTTACTAGTTGACTTCTGTAGTAATCAAGCATTTAGCCCATACTATTTTTTCTTTATCATAGTGGACATACAAATTCTTGTTTCAGCACTGCAAAGTAAAATTCAGGTTTGGTAACAAAACCTACTGGAGCAGAACATTCCATGTTTCCGTGAAGTCTTCATTCACTTTTGAACAACTGACATTTTGGCTTCTGATTTGACACATGCAACTTTGCTTTCAGTGTTCACATATTGTCTGTACTTTTGACAAGTAACAGTGTGTATTAAGCTGTTGTTACGTTATAAAACAATGACAACATATTTAAAAGGAACAGAAAACTCTGCATTAATTAGGTAGTATTTTTCTGTTCCTGGCAGCTTTCTGGGAATGGAAATGTAAGTATCTGAGGGTTCATTGCAATGGAAATTGAAATGATGGCATATTGCTATTCTCCAAGCTGGGACAGCAAAATTTATGGCAGAATAAGTCATTGCGACAAGTTTGTGACTGAGCCAGTACTAGAACTGTCTGTATTTTCTCTTTAAAGGGCAGCTCTACAATGAAAATCAACTGTGAAAATGGCTTTGTGGGGATGTATGTTTGGTTCACAATGATTCCAGATCAAATGTGCTCAGTTCATAAAAGTAACGTTTTTCTGTCAGCCCTGCAAACTAACCACAGGTACTTTACTTCTTGCTCATCATCAATTGTAACAAACTTTCTGCTGGGCAAGTTATGCCTTTAGGTACAACCCCATTCTCTTTAAGTTCTGCTGTCAGTGACCGATTTGAAAACCACTGCTTTCAACAGGCTTACACATCTGTAACTGACTGGCCCTTAGTAAACAATTGTTTTGATGATTCACAAGAAGGAATAGGATGCAGCTCTGTCTCTCTCTCTCTCAGATATGTTTGATCTGCAAGGCTAAAGGAGCAAAAGCAGTAAAAATATAGTTTGCCACTACAATGGGCAGATGTGACCATGAATACCAGCAGGGAACAGAAGTGAATAATAAAAAGGTGCCATTTTCAAACAGTCACTTTTCTGAGCAGAACTGCCCATTGATGTAACTGGTATGTGAATGGCTGTTTGATTTCTGGATGCTCTTCAGACACTATCACTTTCAAAGGGATATCTCTCCTTACAGTTTAAATGGGATCTCCTTATCATAGGATTAGTCCACTTGGACTCATTAATGGAGTGTGAATTTTAGTGACTAACAAAATCTTTGTAACCTTCAAGCTGCTCCCCCTCCATCCTTTACATTTCCTGCTCCCCATCTCATACACTGCTGTGTCTACACTTGCAGCTGAGGATGTGATTCCCAGCACACACACACTCACATACTCGCACAAGCTTTCACCAAGCTAGCATGTGGAAAGTAGGAGTGTAGCTGAGGTAGGACAGGCAGCAGTGAGCAGAGGCACAGGCTATCTGTGCCCAGGACAAAGGTGCCTGAATGTCATGTGTATATACTTGGCACAGCGGCCTGTGCTGCCATTCCTGCTGCCCACGCTACCCTGGCTGCTCCACTCAGTGAGAGCTAGCAAAAGAGAGCTAGCTACATGGGATGGAAATGATAACTTCTAGTTCCCATTGTAGACATAGTCAGAGATATTAGTCCCACATAACTCCTACTGCAAACACCCCTGCCTCCTGATGACAGATGGGTTCTAACCCGAGACTAAGCACATAATAAAGTTACTACAGAAGTTAATGTCTCCCTCTGTTTAGTAAAATATCAGTGAAAATACAGGGATGAAACGAAAGAAATGGGTCACACCAGATGCTGGAAGGCAGAGGAAGAGAGAAAGCACTAGGGAAAGGAAGGCTGGAAAAAGGAGGGGAAGGATCAGGAGGAGCAAGGGATTAAGAGATTGAGATGGAGGAGAGAGACACAATTTCCTTTCCTGATTTTCCCTAAGAGCGTGATGAGAAGGATAGAGAGAAATGAAGAATGAAAAAAGTAATGAATGTTGTTAGAAAGAGACTGAGCAAAATCACGCCTGAAGCAGCAAGATGAAAGTGAAGGGAAAGAACAAGGTGGAACGAAGGAAGCTGGGGTGGGGGCGGGGGCGGGGAGAAGGAAGAATAAAAATGAGTCTGCTCTCATGAGTTGCCTGTGTTGCAGTGCAGGGAGCTAATTCACAGCTCTGTGCTGGAGATTTTGGTCCCCTCAGCCGAAGCCCACAGCCACTTCAGGAAGTACCTTTAGCGGGATCAGGCTGTGGAACGGGCTTCTGAGTATTCTAGATAGTGTTTAGCTTGTTGTGGGAAAAGAATAAAACAATCCTAGAGGGCATCACAATGGGGAAGGGCAGAGAGAGCCACACAAGGGAGCAGTGAGGGTGATACAAAGTGGTAAGAATTGGAAACAGAAAGGGAAGGCTTGACAAGGCAAAGAAGGGGAGAGGGAGTCTATTCCATTGTTTGTTCCTTAAAAATGTGAGTGTGAAAAAGTTATAAAAAAAAGATGCATTGTGTTTGACTTTTATGCAGACACATGGGACTTCTGCTGTGAGGAACACATGTGGAGCTTCCTTTGAAGAGAAAGTGTGTTCTTCTTCTGCACCAGGCTCTGCTTAGCTAGGGTACTCTGTCCTATCATTGCTGGGTATTTGGCCAATGGGGATCAATCAATGACTTATCTCAGTTTTGAGGGAATGAAAAAATAGTGATTATAGTGATTCGTCCCATGCTGTTATATACGTGGAAGTTAGCACATATATTATTTTCCCTCACAGCTCAAGGAAGCTAAAATTCCATCCAACCCTGCCGTAAATATTTTAGAATAACAAGTGTATGCATATCTTCCTTCATCTTTTTTATAGTTTTTTCCCTTATGGAAGGACATTTATCATAATGTAATAATAAAAGGTTTCTATGGTAAGAAGTATTGAAGTTCATGCTAAGTAGGTTTTATTTTTTTACATTAGGTTTTGGAAATGAAAACAAACACATCAGTGATTTTATGTCGCTCTCTGCAAGACAGGAAAGAAATGTGCAATTAACACTGCCAGTAGTTTTAAAAGCTTCTTTTCTAACAAGAAAAACAAGTAATAAAACCCAACTGCTCAATTTCTTATGAACTAATGCATATCCAGTTTTAAGGTTTTCTGGCATAATTTTTAATCATTAAAAAAATTCAGAACCTGCAGCCATGAACAGCTCCAACACCTTTATGATACCAGGACTCAGCTGCACTCAACATCCTTCATGTAGCAGCAATATGAAATGTGTTCAAGTTTTTTCCCCCCCTCAGTATTATTTTAATTTCTTTCTATCTCATCTCCCTCCAGATTATTTTCAGGCTAAATACAGTATTTACTACAACTGTATATTAACAGGCTAGAGTCGCCATAGATCCAGTTTTCTGCTATTGCTATTTTAATGTGCTCTTTGACCAAGAAGGATTTTAAAATGTTAGCAAAATGTATTTAATGAAGACTAGTATAGGTATAAAATAAGTGCTGTGTATGGTGAAAATTGCAACCTCATATACAAATAAACAAACAACCCCTTCCCCCCAGCAACCCACCAAAAATAAAACCATCAGCAAACAGGATTTTGTTTAAGTGTCTGAAATACTGTATTGTAAAAATGCAACTATTGAAAATGAACATTAGGGTTCTACTTATTAAAAAGGCATGCTCCATTTGCAGAGGTCTCCCTCACGCTTTCATGAAATGAGAAAGAACATACCAGAAAAATGAAAGGTCCCCCTTTTTCACTATACATTAAACTCTCTTCACCAATAATATAAATCTCTCTGAAGTACTATGGCTGCTTGAGGTAGATAGCTGACATAGGGAAACAGTTTATTGAAAAAGGAAGATTTTTTCTTAGAAGAGGAAAAATAAAAATCTGTAATACAAAGCTACAAGACAGTGAACCCCAAATGAACACAAATGGCAGCCAGTTGCCTTCGACAGACTCCTAGACATGTAATACTGCAGCAGTCAGAAAACAAAATCCCAGCAATCACAAATAATTGTATGCAACACACTGGGACCAAGGATGAGAATGAAGGGTCAGATGGAAGGGGAGGCTGGTGGACCTAAAGAAAGAGGATAGCAAAGTGGGAATGCTAAACATTCTGGTTGAGGAAATGGCTGAGTGGAAGATCAGGTGTCAGTATTGAGTGGCTTTGGCAAGGGTATGTCAGGTCAGGCCATGCTCTATACATCCTAGGACATCCAGATGACAATAGATACCTTCCAAAGTGGAAAGGAAGAAGATTGGTGCTATGTGAATGAGCTTCCCATAAGATGTTATGAGACCTGGGAAGTCAAATTACTGTAATGAAGATATCTGGGAGAGGGGACCCATGCTAAATTCTTCCTTTGGGTTAGACCTCCTTAATGCTTCTCTTACATGATAACAAAGACCAATATGCTATATATGGTTGTTAATCATTTGTGTATTATATCAGTGACTTTTCTAGTCAAAGTAATGACATACAAACTGCTTATTATAGTGGATTCATTGTTTGTGTGCCAAGACTTCATTATATGTTTCTCTGTATTTGGAAGAGCCTTCATACTGCCCCTTTTTTTCATGCTCATCAGGCAGGGGAACATTGGCAGCCATCTCCTCTTCAGTTCCTTAGCTGGAGCAACAGCTGTTGCTGAAGTATTTATGAACACAGAGATTTCAGCCACAGAACTCTGCAGCAAAACTTCCCTATAAAAACAGTAAAGCTCCATGGAAATGCATAGGAGCAATTTCGGACTTCTACTCTTCTTTGCTTCAGAGTAAAATCTTCTCCCCTTTTCATAGAGGCAGGGGTCCCCAGATGTAGTGAAATGTGGTTCTGCTGTGTGTGGCTTGTGCCAGAGGAAAGGATGGGGGCAGAAGTAGAGTCATGCTGTGGAGCACAGGTTTTTAGGGGTTCCCTGTACATTATCGCACAGGGAGTACTGGGACGTGTGTGAAGGACAGGAGAGGACTGGGGATGAGGTTGATGTGGAGTTCCATGAGGCATTACAGCAGCTCAGCCAGGGAGGAGACCATGGTGCATCACAGGAAATGCAGTCTGTCCAGGGAGCTCATCCCCCAGAGGAGAAATGGGGCATAAATAACCCACACTACAACTAGCATGAAGCTTTACCTATTTCAAATAATCAGTTCTCAGCTGAAAATTTTTCAGTTTTTTTTTGCTGAAAAATCTAAATTTTCCATGGACTAGCCCTCCCCCTCCACAATTCCACAATTTCCCCACCAGCTCTAATCCACTCATATAGCAGAGAAGATTTGCACTGCACAACCAAGCTGATCAGTCGCTTGCTGGTTCCCAGAGTTGGGACCTTTGCCAGAACATTGCTATGACAGAGCTCTCAGTGATTGAGATCCCCTCTCTAGTACCCCATGTACTAACCTGAACATAGAATCATAGAATATCAGGGTTGGAAGGGACCTCAGGAGGTCATCTAGTCCAACCCCCCGCTCAAAGCAGGACCAATCCCCAATTAAATCATCCCAGCCAGGGCTTTGTCAAGCCTGACCTTAAAAACTTCTAAGGAAGGAGATTCCACCACCTCCCTAGGTAACGCATTCCAGTGTTTCACCACCCTCCTAGTGAAAAAGTTTTTCCTAATATCCAACCTAAACCTCCCCCACTGCAACTTGAGACCATTACTCCTTGTTCTGTCATCTGCTACCACTGAGAACAGTCTAGAGCCATCCTCTTTGGAACCCCCTTTAAAACATCAAAGAGATGGTGATATCGCATTGTCATACAATCTGGCTGTGGCACAGATCTGCACCCAGGCCTGTCCAGTCCCCTGTTGAGATTGGAGGAGCCTCTGTTTAGCTGCTCTCTGAATTTCTCCTTCCTAGTCCCTTAAAACTCTCCTTACAATGTGTATGATAACGTGGATTTGTGCTGGAAATGGCCCAACTTGATTATCATACACATTGTAAGGAGAGTGATCACTTTAGATAAGCTATTACCAGCAGGAGAGTGGGGTGGGGGGAGAGAAAACCTTTTGTAGTGGTAAACACCCATTTTTTCATGCTTTGTGTGTATAAAAAGATCTTCTATACTTTCCACAGTATGCATCCGATGAAGTGAATTGGTTAGTCTCTAAGGTGCCACAAGTACTCCTTTTCTTTTTGCAAATACAGACTAATACGGCTGTTACTCTGAAACCGATCTGAGGAATGGAAAACCTGTCTTATGAAAGGAGACTCAAAGAGCTTGGCTTCTTTAGCCTAACCAAAAGAAGGCTGAGGGGAGATATGATTGCTCTCTATAAATATATCAGAGGGATACATACCAGGGAGGGAGAGGAATTATTTAAGCTCAGTACCAATGTGGAAACAAGAACAAATGGATATGAACTGGCCATCAGGAAGTTTGGACTTGAAATTAGATGAAGATTTCTAACAACCAGAGGAGTGAAGTTCTGGAACAGCCTTCCAAGGGGAGCAGTGGGGGCAAAAGACATATCTGGCTTCAAGACTAAGCTTGATAAGTTTATGGAGGGGATGGTATGATGGGATAGCCTAATTCTGACAATTAATTGATTTTGACTATTAGCAGTAAATATGCCCAGTGGCCTATGATGGGATGTTAGATGGGGTGGGATCTGAGTTACTACAGAGAATTCTTTCCTGGGTGTCTGGCTGGTGAGTCTTGCCCACATGCTCAGGGTTTAGCTGATTGCCCTATTTGGGGTTGGGAAGGAATTTTCCTCCAGGGCAGATTGGCAGAGGCCTTGGGGGTTTTTCGCCTTCTTCTGCAGCGTAGGGCATGGGTCACTTGCTGGAGGATTCTCTGCACCTTGAAGTCTTTAAACCATGATTTGAGGACTTCAATAGCTCAGACATAGGTTAGGGTTTTATTACAGGAGTGGGTGGGTGAGATTCTGTGGCCTGTGTTGTGCAGGAGGTCAGCCTAGATGATCATAATGGTTCCTTCTGACCTTAAAGTCTATGAGTCTATGAGTATTAATCAAATATGTAGATGAGGACAGCAAGATGTATGCATAAAATCTCCAGATTTCTAAATTATCAGCCTTGGTGAAGATATTTTAATGTTAACCACAGATAATCACATATCTGCATAAAAAGCATATGCAATCCTAATTATTGTAACTTCCAGTCTCCATTGTATATCATGAACAAACTCGTCCAGAGGTGAATTCCAGTTTTTTCTATTACTTTAATTCTCTCAAAGATAGCTCTCAAAAAGTCCTCACAAATATAAACTATAAAAATAACAGATCATACCAAACTTTCCCAACATGTTTTATGCACATCTCTAGTTCCGGTCATTGTAAATCACCAAGAGTATCCTAGCATTACAAAATAGCAGGGAAATTGTTTGAGAAAGCTCTTCCCAGAATATTATATTTTTAAACATAGCACAATTATTGCAGATTGCCACACACTAAAGTATGCCCAGAACAGACAAAACACATCTTTATTTTTATGGAGATTAGAATAATCTACTAAATTGATATTTCATTGAACCAAATGGTCTATTAGTTTAAACCTTCTGTCAAGGTTCCTTCCCCATTCTGAACTCTAGGGTACAGAGGTGGGGACCTGCATGAAAGACCCCATAAGCTTATTCTTACCAGCTTAGGTTAAAACTTCCCCAAGGTACAAACTTTTACCTTTTGTCCTTGGACCTTATGCTGCCACCACCAAAGTGTTACACAAAGAACAGGGAAAGAGCCCACTTGGAAATGTCTTTCCCCCCAAAATCCCCCCAAGCCCTACACCCCCTTTCCTGGGGAAGGCTTGATAAAAATCCTCACCAATTTGCATAGGTGAACACAGACCCAAACCCTTGGATCTTAAGAACAATGAAAAAGCAATCAGGTTCTTAAAAGAAGTATTTTAATTAAAGAAAAAGTAAAAGAATCACCTCTGTAAAATCAGGATGGTAAATACCTTACAGGGTAATCAGATTCAAAACATAGAGAATCCCTCTAGGCAAAACCTTAAGTTATAAAAAGACACAAAAACAGGAATATACATTCCATTCAGCACAGCTATTTTACTAGCCATTTAAACAAAACAGAAATCTAATGCATTTCTAGCTAGATTACTTACTAAGTTCTAAGACTCCATTCCTTTTCTGTTCCCGGCAAAAGCATCAGACAGCCAGATCCTTTGTCCCCCCCACCCCTCTCCAGATTTTAAAGTATCTTGTCTCCTCATTGGTCATTTTGGTCAGGTGCCAGCGAGGTTATCTTAGCTTCTTAACCGTTTACAGGTGAAAGGGTTTTGCCTCTGGCCAGGAGGGATTTTATAGCACTGTATGCAGAAAGGTGGTTACCCTTCCCTTTATATTTATGACATGGACAGATGTTCATTCTCTTTCTCTCTCACATGCTTGCGCACACAGTGGTTTCTGTATAATATGCACTACCCTACCTGGTAGTTACTGCAGCACACTGACCATTGTGCTAGAGCACAGCCTCTATCCAGTTAGATCACTCTTACCCTTCACATAATGCTATGCTATAGCAGAGAAGATTTTCTTCGCAAATAATTTGAGTTCTTTTAGCGATTAGAGCAAGTACAATAGATTTTAATTGTCCTTAAAGCGGGTTGTCATTAGGCTTGAAGTGCAGTTCATTTCTCCTAAAGTACAATACAGTTGTGATACAGTTGGATAGATCCTATAAAATACCAAACTGCTATAAAGCCTTCTCTGTGCCAAAATGAAGACCATGCCATTCTCCTATTCTTCTTGTGCAATAAATGGCACTGATTTTTAATGTACAGTAGCAAATATCTCTTAAAAGGGAGTTGAGTAAAAGGAATTATATGGATATTTTGTATAAAGGAAAGAATAATAGCTTGAAGGAATAACTCCAGTGACGGGTAGTTTTTTATGAAGTTGGTTGTTATCCACAAGCAGGCTGATAGCCTTTTGAATAGCTAACTTGTAACTATATAAGTCAGACTTTTAAACATAGAATGAAACTGAAGGCATCCCTTTGTGATAAACACAGTTGGGTGGAAACGTACTCCATGTGTAGCTATTTTATTACTGAAACTACTAACCATGCTTTGTGTATTCATCAGTCTTTCTCATCCTGTTAACTCTGATTCCTGGGTTGATAAGATGAGGTTTTGACTTCAGAGGGACTTAAGCACATATTTTAAGTATGTGCTTAAGTGCTGTCCTGAATAGGAGTGCTCAGCTGCAATGGAACATATTCTTGACATCTGAACACGAAGCCTAACTTCCTTGAAACATGCAGAGAGACAAGGTAGGTAAGGTAGTATCTTTTATTGGACCAATTTAAACATGCATGAAGTTGAGAGACAACACAGGCAAGTTAGTAGTCTGATTAAGATGGAAATTATAGTTCATGTTGGGCAAGAATTCAGGAATTCAAATTTTTAAAAGATGTAATCAGGGAAAGATTTGTGTTGAGTTTCACATTGATCACCACCCTGTTGCTCATTCAGCTAGAGGTTCTCTGCTGTGTTCTAATATGCCATATGTAAACAACTTCTGACAGCTGCTATTACCTTTACATTCAGCCAAACAATAGTTTTGGTAGTCAAGAACCAAATTACAACTATATTAGGGAAAAGTTTGTTTTTAAAGGCATTTTTAAAGATATTAGTTATATTTTGCCACAAACATATCTCTGAAATGATTCTTCCTCCAAAAAGTATTCAAAACTAATCATTTGCCAGTATCCTCTGTTAGCATGGAATACTCTGAGATATGATTTTGTTTGGGAGAATTTCTATTATTCTATATTGTTTTAATCTCTCAATCATTTTTGATAATTTGATCGGTTTTGAGTTTGTATGTATTTTTGTTAATATTAATGTGGGATTTTTGTGGATGATTGTTGAAAACAAAGGAAATTAAAAAAACATTTTAAATATGTTCACAATCACACAGACATCTCTCAGTTGTTTAGTTTATGCAAATTCAAGAGCAAAGTGCTACAGAGAGTGTTTTCCAGTAACTCATTATAAAACCACTTTGCATTTACATAGTTCCTTCCATCAAAGGATCTCAAACTACTTAACAAATATTAATTAAACCTTACAACCCCTCATGAGTCTACCTCTTAAAAGAGTATCACCACATTTTGTAGAACACCATAAGTTGTATGAGCAATGGCTGTAATGGAGGGACAAGGAGGATAAAGTGGGGATATTTATAGCCTAGGGAGGTTGTGGATGCTCCTTCATTGCAGGCTTTCAAAAGGAGACTGAATAGCCATCTGCCGTGCATGGATTAGACCCAACAAATTCTGAAACTTGGCATGGGGTTAGACTAGATGACCCTTGCGGTCCCTTCTAACTCTATGATTTAGTGGGCAATGGAGAATATAATGATGGGAAAGTAATGTTCCTGAATGTATCCCTTATTTCAGAGGAGGTCACTGTCCCTTACTGTCCTTTATTTTAGGGTCTGTATCTCCGTATTGTGATATTGGTATCATATCCATTTTACAGATAGGTAAATGGGGTTATAGTGGATCACAAATGAAATATGAGTTAACAGTTTAACACTGTTGCAAAAAAAGCAAACAGTGCTCTAAGTAAGACACAAGAAGTAATTCTTCCGCTCTACTTCATGCTGATTAGGCCTCAACTGGATATTGTGTCCAATTCTGGGCACCACATTTCAGGAAAGATGTAGACAAATTGGAGAAAATCCAGAGGAGAGCAATAGAAATGATTAAAGGTCTAGAAAAAAACGACACTCTTCAATTGACACATTGACTCAGTAGCAGAGCTAGGAATGGACCCTGGCATCCGGCATCCCACTGTCACATCCTTTAACCATTACACACCATCCCCTGCCTTTCTTAAATATTCAAAGACCTGGCTTAAGTTTTGGTGCATAATTTGAACTATAAACTAAGCATATGTAAAAAATAGATTCAGACTTGTAAACTTGTTTTTTCACTCTCCTGTATATGTACAGTGGGCTTTGTGCTTTTGGGGCCAAATTCGGACTGCTTCTACTTAAGAGCATTGGGGAGAGGGTATAGGGAAACCTTTGCCTCCTACTGCACCTGAACAAGTGTCAGCCACATTATTGAAGCAAATGCTGCCTGCGCACAAAAGGGAGCTAACATGACAGGTGGTGCGATACATCCCAAAGGCATCATGAACGGGAGTGTAAGCAAGTGGGGCTCATCCGTTAGCTGGGGAAGGTGAAATCATGCTCCTAACAGTGGCATAAAATAGTCTCAATGCTCATCAGGCTCTTGTCTCCAAAGCTTCTCAGCTGAAGCCCCTCACCCTCAAACTGTTTCTTCCTCCCTACAGGTATCCTCCTATCAGGCCTGTCATCTGAGAAGTGTGGAGCAATTTCCCCTCTCTGGTCCTTACTTGACCCTGGATCTCTCCTGTCTCCCCTCTCCTAAGAGGTCGGAAGCCCCGCAATGATTTCTTGTGGGGCACATGCCTAGTAGCAAATATGTGGCTTAAAACTATGGCTCCCAGTTTTAAAGGGTTCAAGGACTGTAATAGGTGCATTAAAGGGCAGGCAGCCACCTTAAAGCCCAGTGCCCTGTTAAACGAGTGTTTGGGACTATGGTAATAGTGCCATCATCCCTGTGAACTGTCAGTGCCCGGAGGCTGGCCCTGTTGAGGTGAAGACAGTGTAGTTTTCTAAAGGTGTAGTAAGTGCCTGGAGACATTGCACCTGCTTCTGCCCTGTGCAGGCATAATGCCTCCAGCCACTCTTGGCTCCTACCCTTCCATAATCCTACATTATGAAAGTGTCTGTTTACACAAGCCATAACTGAGCCCTGAGATGCCAAAACATGGAAATGCCAAACTGTATACTCAACTGTGCCCTTTATGTATACACAACTCAGGGCATCATTTGGAAGTAGGGCAGTCAACTAATTGCAGTTAACTCAAGCAATTAATGCAAAACAAATAAACTAGATGATTATTTGCAATTTTAATTGCACCATTAAACAATAATAGAATACCAATCAACATTTATTATAAATATTTTCGGATGTTTTTCTACATTTTAGAATGTATTGATTTTAATTACAACACAGAATACAAAGTGTATAGTGCTCACTTTATATTATAATTTTTAATACAAATACTTGCACTGTAAAAAAGATAAATAGTATTTTTCAATTCACCTCATTCAAGTACTGTAGTGCAATCCCTTTATTGTGAAAGTGAAACTTACAAATGTAGAATTATTTTTTGTTATATACCTGCACTCAAAAACAAACCAATGTAAAACTTTAGAGTCTACAAGTCCACTCAGTCCTCCTTCTTGTTCAGTCAATTGCTTAGACAAACACATTTGTTTGCATTTACGAGAGATAATGTTGCCCACTTCTTATTTACAATGTCACCTGTAAGTGAGAACAGGCATTCACATGGCACTGCTGTAGCTGGTGTTGCAAGATATTTATAGGCCAGATATGCTAAATATTCGTATGCCCCTTCATGCTTTGACTTGTACAGTGAAAATATTTGTCATCAAAAATAAAAATTAGAGCTGTCAATTAATCGCAGTTAACGCATACAATTAACTCAAAACAAATTAAGGCTTTTTAAAAAACGAGCATTAATCGCACACCAGAGTGCTGTGCTCAGGGGGGTGCCGGTGCCTGCCTCTGGAAGGGGTGCCACTGTTCCCGCTGCCCTGCTCCAGTCTCCTCCCCCAACCATGGAACTGCCCCAGCCAAGCTGCTCCAGACCGGGAGACTGCGTCCTGTCTGCTGTGCAGAGCAGGGGCCAGGGGTTTATGTCAATGTGGCCCCCTCCTGCGTACTCGGTTGCTGCTGAGCTGGGGTTGGGGAACATGGGGGAGCCTCTCAGCTGTTGCTGCTGCTAGCTCAGGAGTGAGTGCTGCTGACAGCAGCTGTTGCTGGCTGAAAAAGCATTCTGGCTCCTGAGTTCTCTGCTCAAAGAGACAGTGCTCCCCCAACACACACACACACACACATACACACATTCTTCCCCCAACACACACACGCATGCACACACACTTCTCCCTAACACCACACTCTTCCCCCAAAACACACTCTTCCTCCAAGACACACACATTTTGCCCAACACACACACTCTTCCCCCAACACACACACACATTCTTACTCCCAGCACACACACACTTCCTCTCCAGCACCAAAACTATTTAAATAAATGGTATTCTATTATTGTTTACCGATGTGATTAAAACTGAAGTTAATCACGACTATTTTTTGTAATCTCACGATTAATCGTGATTAACTTTTTTTAATCGCTTGTCAGCACTATTAGGAGGATTTAGCCTTTTTCATTGATCACCTTTTAAAGAACTCAGACATTCATTAGATTTTGCAAATTAATGTATTGTTTACAACTATTCAAAGCAGCAGCGTTTTCCTGTTTATTTTACATTGCTCCTTCTTCAATGAATGCCAGCGACAAATAGTAGAACTATACAAATAAGCAGCCATTAGCTTGTTTTCAAATATGAATATGAAAATAATTACTTCTGCCATAAATCTTGCAGTCCATATGGATAAGGTACAATACTGGCACTGATATGTACAGGTCCATCTGGCCAGAGCCTCATTTTACTGCATAAGGTAAAGCTTTCTTAATTCAACCATCTGTCTGAAGGACTGTTTATTGCCCAAAAAGTGTAATTAGAACAAGGCAATATGTATAGCACACATATATCTCATGCAATTCCAGGACGATGGTGTAAAGAGGTTCAAAATACTGCATTAGAGTATTTATTTTTATATTCGTTTTTCCCCTTATGTTCTCACAGCCAATGAATGTGTCATTTTACCTGTGGACTACTGTGTGTTACACAATTGTTACAGCAAAAGGTCCAAACAGCAGTGTAGAATCAGGCCCTTAATGTGCAGTTGTCATGGACTGTCTGTTCATGCTTATAGAGAGGGGGATTGGAAGCTTCTGGTACTGGCTGTACCGGAGATTTCCTGTATGTCCTTGGAACAAATCATTTGAGGCCAAATTTTCAAATGGATTGCTAATTTTGGCAATCCCAATTAATGGACAGTTTGAAAATTTGGCCGTTAGCCCCTCATTTGAGTGAGATGCACGGCTGTGAGGTATATTTTCTCATATCTGTACATCGGCTTGAGGTCCTCTGATAATAAATGTCATATAAGCGCAAATTATTTTTAAAATATCCGTTACGTTGGATAATATGTAGAGATATAGTTGAGCAAATAATAATAATAATTATTGTAGAGATACAGTTGAACAAATAAGTAATAATAATAATAATAATAATAAATAATTAGTAGTAAACCCCAAGGCCTGGAAATACAGGTTTGACACTTAGCGGGGGATAGCTGCCAACCCGACTGAATATGGAGGACACAGATAAATTGAAAATTATTATGAATGGTATAAAGAAGGCCTCAGAAGAGCTTAGCTGGACTGCACACAGTTTGCCTGGCAGGGTATGTTGTATGGTGACGGGCCACCCCAGGTTTATATCATGTAACTGTCCAAACAACCCAAGAAAACTGGAGTTCATTTTCGACAAAAAGTGAAACGGACTTGTAGTGCATATCAAGAAGTAATCCAACGTTGGATTTTGGCAAAACTGGAAGAGAGAGGCAGAGGAAATGAATACTCCAACACTGGATGGAGAGAAACAGCAAGAACACAGAGAAAGAAGAAGTTATAAAGAAGTCAAAGAAGAAGTGAAGAAATAATAGGATAGGCAAATAAGAGCAACCCGAAGGACTAAACTCAACTAGAAAAAGTTGATTTGAGCCATTAATATGTGGCTGATACCAGCAGTATGGTAGGCTACTGGAGTGGTCAAATGGAATCAAGAGGAAAAGAAAAAATTTGATATCCAAACAAGAAAGTTTCTGGTGATGCATAAAGTAATGAATATCAATGAAGAAGTGGACAGGATGTACATCTGGTGATATGATGGAGGAGAAGGCCTGCTATCTGTGGAGGAAGCAATTGACAATGGATAATTTCACATCAGAATATATGAGTAGTCAGCCAGAGTAAAAGATCATCTGGTCACAACAACAAGCAATGGGTGTGCATGCATTCCAGCCCAAGAAAGGACAAAACAAGTCACCAAAGAAAGACTTGAAAAATTTACATAGAAATCAATGCATGGGCAGCAGCGGAGAGAGATCAAACCCATTAGTGATCAAAGATTAAGAGACTCATGGCTTGTAGAAGGATACCTCAAAAAGGAGACAGAAAGCCTCATTATGAGAGCACAAGAGAAGTCTTTAAGGCTTAACCTCGTTTAAAACAAAATTTACCAACAGAATCCTCCCCAAACTGCAGAAAGTGTTCCAAAATGGAGGAGCACATGTTTAGCGCCTGCAGGAGCCTGGCTGGGAAAGAATATGTGAATAGACATAATGAGGTCACCACGTGTCTGCATTGGAGCCTATGTGGCAAAATCAGATTTAAACAAACCATGCGATATTACAACCACCAAACTGAAAGCTCCTTAGAGAATGAACAGCCTAAAATTTTACAGGATCTGGCAATTGTCACAGACTGAACAATGTAGGCAAACAGGATGGACATAGTTAAAGAAAAGAAGACAAGACCATGTTAATTGATATTGCCATACCAGTAGACAGAAACTTAAAAAAGGAACAAAAAGAGAAGATTGCAAACTATGAAGAACTCTGCCACAAAGTGGAACGATTGTGTAAAACTAGAACAAAGACAATCCCAGTGATTATTGGAGCACTTGGAGTGATCCCTAAGGGTATGAATGAGCAGCTCAAGAACACTTGAGGAGTACAAGACATCATGATCCTTTAGAACAGTGTTTCTCAATGAGTGATCCATGAACCGGCGCCGGTCACTGAGATCTTCCTGTTACCTGTCAGATCTGTGTTCTTGGGGAACCAGGGCACAGTACCCAGCCTGTCTGATTCATGAAAGACCTCCCCCTCACAGCCTCTGCTTGAACCAAAACCGATCAGAAGAAAGACTTACAAAAAGCAATGAAAAGGTAGTGGGAGACACACCTAAACCCCTGCAATAAGGATGACAGGATTAAGGAAACTCCCATAGCCTCATTTGCATTGAAGATGGGAAAAGGAGGCATCTCCATTAGCATACAGAATGGAGAACAGAGATTCCAAGGCAAGAACCGCACTGAACTCAGGGACCAGAAAAGCAGAAAAGCACTGCATGATGGATGATCTCTGCTCCAGATAGTAATAAATCCTTTATTGGTATCGAAAATAGTGAAGCTCCCTAATTGCATTGTGAGCTCCCTCCAAGGAACACGGCCCAAAGCCAGGAATGATCAGCTCCCATGACTAGCCTGAACAAAACAACTTTGGTATACTCCCTTGTTTACACATAAACAAATGTAGTGTTCTCCCTTGAACCATTGTTGTTTCTCTACAGAAACCCCTACCCATGCTCAAGTAAGTGTTCTGATGCCTGGATCCAAAATCTGCATCAGTTCCATTGGGACTTCATCTTCTCCTGACTGATCATGCTGGGGGCTCTGCCTGTCTCCAGCACTCCTCAGGTACCACCACCCTCAGCTACCACCACCCACTCCGGACCCTCAGGTCCCCCAATTGATTCAAGCTTCACGGAGTGGTGAGAACCCATCTCTGTCTCTAAGTATAGCCTTCTGACCCTGACTTGTGTGATCAGTTATAGTTTTCTAAACCTGACTTTTATAATCAAATTTAAGTTAGAGTTAATATTATAACTGTTTTGTTTGTTTGGCTCCCCTATGGTTATTACCAGGCAATAAATAAGTTTCATGATTAAGCTTTTCTCGCTCTCTCTCCCCCTCGTGGGTGTTTTTTAGTTTCCTCATTTGCTCTGTAGCAAAGCTCCTTGTACCTAAGCTAAAAGATCCCTGCAGCCCCCCAAAATCCTGTGGGGTTTGCTGGTCAAGTGGGTTACTACCTGTGACAAAGTTCCTGCTCTACCTTGGTGGGTCTTGCTCTTATTGGAGGATTTGCTCGCCTTGGAGCTTCATGGCAGCCCTCAGCTTGGCCGTTTTTCTGAACCCACAGTCCAGGTCGACTCCTCCTGTGTCTGACAAGGAGTTGGGAGGATTTCGGGGGAACCCGGGCCCACCCTCTACTCCGGGTTCCAGCCCAGGGCCCTGTGGAATGCAGCTGTCTAGAGTACCTCCTGGAACAGCTGTGCGACAGCTACAACTCTCTGGGCTACTTCCCCATGGCCTCCTCCCAACATCTTCTTTATCCTCACCATAGGACCTTCCTCCTGGTGTCTGATAATGCTTGTACACCTCAGTCCTCCAACAGTCTGCGTTCTCACTCTCAGTTCCTGGTGCCTCTTGCTCCCAGCTCCTCACACGTGCACCAGAAGCTGAAGTGAGCTCCTTTTTAAAACCCAGGTGCCCTGATTAGCCTGCCTTAATTAATTCTAGCAGCTTCTTGATTGGCTGCAGGTGTTCTAATCTGCCTGTCTTAATTGTCTCCTGTTACCTTACCCAGTGAAAAGGGACCTATTTAGCCTGGGGCTAATATATCTGCCTTCTATTACTCTCCTATAGCCCCCTGGCCTGACCCTGTCACATACCAGAACAACTGTAATGTGAAAGTGTGGATAGAGACGTGCTGAACCTGGGACATATGAGGGTGGCAGCTTGCAAGTGCTGCTTGACCCAGCCTACTGAATCCAGGGACATATAACAGGTCTGCTTGGGAGTGCTGATTAACCTGGTCCTCTCAGATGCACTCTGTTAATGTGTGTGTGTGTGTTCATCTGATTCTAGGGCTGGAAGAACCCAGCCCTGGGGAACCTAGGTCCTGCAGGATAGCTCTATTGAGAAGGAAATTGCAGAAGGGAAAAGTAGAGCTCTGAATGAGAACACAAGTAACACAAGCAGTACATTGATAGAAGTACAGAACCCTCTGTCCCCCAGAAGAGTAACCCTAATAAATTAGCATACTCCAAAGTAATGGGCAAAGCTGGTAACATTCTTGACACAGTTTAGGGAGGCAGCAAGCCAGTCCCAAGTATCAAAAAGCTTGAGAAACATTGACCTAGAAGACAGTGCTTTTATGCACTGTGAGAATTTTAGGGATAATCAAAGAAAAAAATGCTGATCCAATACAAAATGATAAGACTCAATGAGGGAGGAAAGACAATAACAGAAAATGTGGAAATGGCAAAAATGCTAAATTATTTTTTTGTTTCAGTTTTCACCAAAAAGTTTAGTAGTGATTGGATATCTAGCACAGTGAACTCCAGAGAAAATGAGGTAGGAGCTGAGGCTAAATTAGGGAAAGAACAAGTTAAAAATTACTTAGACAAGTTAGATGTCTTCAAGTTGAAAAACATCCTAGAATACTCAAGGAGCTGACTGAGGAGACATCTGAGCCATTAGCGATTATCTTAAAAACTTATGGAAGACAGGAGCAGTTCCACAGGACTGGAAGAGGGCAAACATAGTGCCAATCTATAAAAAGGGGAATAAGGACAACCCGGGGAACTACTGACCACTCAGCTTAACTTCAGTACCCAGAAAGATAATGAGCAAATAATCAAGCAATGTATTTGCAAACACCTAGAAGATAATAAGGCGATAAATAACACTCAATACGGATTTGTCAAGAACAAATCATGTCAAACCAACTTAATGCTTTCATTAACAGGGTAACAAGCCTTGTGGATGGGGGAAACTGGTAGATGTGGTCGATCTTGACTTTAGTAAGGCTTTTGATATTGTTTCACATGAGCTTCTCATAAACAAACTAGGGAAATACAACCTATGGCGATACGATAAGGGGGGGTGCATAACTGCTTGGAAAACCATTCCCAGAGAATAGTTATCTGTGGTTCACAGTGAAGTTGGAGGGGCATATGGAGCAGTGTCCCACAGGGATCGGTCCTGTGTCCGGTTCTGATCAATATCTTCTTCAATGATTTAGCCAATGGCATAGAGAGTACACTTATAAAGTTTACAGATGATACCAAGCTGGGAGGGGTTGCAAGTGCTTTGGAGAATAGGATTAAAATTCAAAATGATCTGGACAAACTGAATAAATGGCCTGAAGTAAATAGGATGAAAATCAATAAGGACAAATGCAAAGTACTCCACTTAGGAAGGAACAATCAACTGTACACACAAAAATGGGAAATGACTGCCAAGGAAGGAGTACTGCAGAAAGGGATCTGGGGTTATAGTGGATCACAAATGAAATATGAGTTAACAGTTTAACACTGTTGCAAAAAAAGCGAACAGTGTTCTCAGCGAGACACAAGAAGTAATTCTTCCGCTCTACTTCATGCTAATTAGGCCTCAACTGGAGTATTGTGTCCAGTTCTGGGCACCACATTTCAGGAAAGATGTAGACAAATTGGAGAAAGTCCAGAGGAGAGCAACAGAAACGATTAAAGGTCTAGAAAACATGATCTATGAGGAAAGATTGGAAAAAATGGGTTTGTTTAATCCAGAGAAGAGAAGACTGAGAAGGAACATAACAATTTTCAAGTACATAAAAGATTGTTACAAGGAGGAGGGAGAAAGACTGTTCTCTTTGACTTCTGAGGATAGGACAAAAAGCAATGAGCTTAACTTGCAGCAAGGGAGGAAATGCAATTTTTTTGTATTTAAAATTAAATCAAAGAAAAAATGTTTAGAATAAAAAATTGAATTTTTTATCCTCAAAAATCTCAAAATGGTTTAATTGATTGAAACCAGTAGCTTGAAAAAAATATCCTTTCTGGCCAAATGTATGCCCATTTTTATTATGTTGCTAAAGTAACAGGCATGTTCCAAAATCCCTGGCCAAGGAGTTTATAATAATAATATCTACTGAACTTTAATATTCCACTGCCAAATGTAGCTTTTGCCACTTCAATAAATACTGCATGAGTGATGACCAGCTAACTAGAGAGGAATGGGTGATCACTAATCAGCCTTGTGTAGTACTTTGTCTCTTCAACCACACCAGCGTACACAATGAATAGGGTAGTGATACCAAAATATGGATAACAGATGAAGTAAGAGTGTGTTTGATACTAGAAAATATCTTTACGTTTCTCGGTTCAGGTAGTTTTTGTTAATAATTATGCTTAATCAGCCAATTCTAAAGGCAGAAGAGGTTTAAATGTGAAGGGGGATGGAAGAAGTATTTAAGAATGTTGAAGATTGGATTTGAGTGCTGTAACTAATATATCATTTATCAGGTGTTGGGTGCAAAAGGTCTGAACTTTATTTATCATGACAACATTGCTGGTTTTAAATGGAAGCTATCACAAATTCAGAATCAACTATGCATTAATCATGGGGCACTGGGGTTTAATGTCTATGCAAAACCCATCACATCTGTCCTCTCATCTGCTCTATACATGAGTCATTGGTTTTTCCAATTTATGAAATGAAAAAACCCATTAATGTTTTGCAGTCAGACAATACGTAAATATTAAAAGTCCTTTAAAAACCATCTCAACTACTTCTACCAGAATATCCCCATTATTTACAGGTTATTTGAGAGAAGCTGCTACAGGAAACTCATGAAATTTCTGTCAGCTAAAAAACAACTGTTATGTGAATGGAAAATGATGAAATTTCCCTGGGGGAGTAAGACAATTTAGAAATAGAGTTGCACTGAATACCAAGATTGACAAATGAGAAGAAACATCTTATATTCTAGCCAATTTCTACAGATAACAGCATCCCAACATCAAAGTCCCATATAATGAATTAATACAGATTTTGTCACCAAGTAAATAAGAGCAAAGTACCATCTTGAAGAGCTTTATCTGCTTAAAATGGCATTAAGAATCCATCATTAAACTCTGATATTCACTATCCACTATAAGAACAGCTTTTTAAATCAACACCAATAAAAAGAGAGACATTACATTTATATTTAAGAATCAATATATATCTAATTTAAGGTATAACATAATTAATGTATATTATTTTTATAATGACCTAATGAAAAATTTCCCTGAGGTAAAATTTCCAAACAAAAAATACTGTTGATCCAGAGTTGAAAATACATATCTTAAAAGCAAGTAGAAACTTGGTAGAATGTAGTAATTTGAAAAACTGAAGGTTTAAATATCAGGAAATTGAGGTTGATTCAAAAAACAAACTTAACTCCACTTCTACATGCCACTACTCTGCGCAGTGTCTACTGAATGCAGATATGGGCCAATCCACTTCTCAAATGTTTTATAGTCTTAACAGTGAAAAAAAATTATTTCATGTGCACGTTAACTCCCACCTGTAATGTTCCACCACAGACTCTTAGGTGCTTAATCATTCATCTTACAGTATCTCCGAGAGATGGAAAAATCCTGTGAAGGTTCTTGTAGCAATGCATATAATGGGAGCTTTTAGGGCTGGGTGCAGAGAAAATGTTAAACAAGTAGGCTTTTCCAGCACAATTTGCAAATGTTTTGAACTGGACTAACGGATCTAGCAGAGCTTAATGTGTCAATAGTGTGGGAGAGTCTTGAGATAGATTTCTCTGTCTGAGGAAATGGGCAACCAGAGCTATTTGGCTTACAGTGATAGACTCAAGGAGCTCAATCTATTTAGTTTAACAAAGAGAAGTTGAAGGAGTCTGATTACAGTCTGTGAGTACCTACATGGGGAACAAATATTTGATAATGGGCTCTTTAGCAGAGAAATGTATAACAGAAGTCTAGCTTCAGAAGCTGAAAGTATAAAGCTAGACAAATTCAGAAAGGAACTAAGGCATACGTTTTTAACAGTGAAGGTAATTAACTATTGAAACAATTTACCAATGGTGCATTCTCCATCACTTAAAATTTTAAATCATGATTGGATGTTTTCTTCTAAAAGCTATGCTATAGGAATTATTTTGGGGGCTTTCTATGGCCTGTGTAATATGGGAGGTCAGACCAGATGCTCACAATGGTTCCTTCAGGCCTTGGAATCTATGAATCTGTGAATCACTTGTACCTAAGGTACCATTAATGTTCAGCTCAGTAATCAGTTCCTTTTTATCTGTCCAGAAGAGTGCTAATACAGACCTCCCCTCCCCCCCATGTTGGAAGCAATGCTCTTTGAGTTAGGAAATTGTCATCTATAATATAATATTGAGACTTTCCAAGGATGTTTTAGCAACAGGCTGCATGAGGCCTCCAGCATATGTCACTCAAATTGAAATCCCCCTAATCACACAGCTTTTTCCCCCTGTAGTTGTGTAAGGAGCCAGTCATTCTGTTCTCTAGTATGATTCAGTGGTCTGTAGCAGACACCAATTAATACCCCATCTTGTGCTTTATCTATTAGGACACTGATTGATAAGCATTCAAGATCATTTTCCTCTGAGTTGTCAGTGACGTGGAAATTTGTAATACCATTTCTGACATATTATGCCATACCCTCTCCCCTTTTGCTCACTCAATCCTACCTGAATATGTTATAACCACTGATTTTAACATTCCAATCACTTGAATCCTCCCACCAGGTTACAGTAATATCAACTAGATTGAATATATACTCATAAATGAGGAATCCCAATTCCTCTTGGTTGTTACCTACGCTCCTAGCATTGGTGTATAGGCACCTAACTTGGATTGCTGCATGAGGGTGTGAGCAAGGTGAGTTTGCAGATGTGATGCCCTCTGTGGTATTGATCATAGTAATGAGCTGGGACCCCAAGAAAGGGCTCATCTCTTCTGCCCAGTAAAGCTGAGTGCCTGGAACGGACCTCAAACCCGAACCACATATGTGGGAAATGGAAAATACTATGGGTCTCCACAGCAAATGGAATGCAATTATTAAGGGAAAGTGTGTTCAGTTGATCTGCCTAATTTGGTGTTTTACTTCCAAATTCCAAATAATACTTGAAGAGGTCAAAATAATACCCATTCCTAAATTTGTTATCCTGGTAACAGTGGAAAGTCAGCCAAAATTCAGAGATGAGGCCATTAAACTGATCCCTGATTTTATAGTTTACATTGCCAAATTGAGGTTTTATCTACCGTCTCTTTTAAAATGGACACTTGTTCTTCTTGTACATATGCGTGAACAATTTCATGAGGTGACTAAGCACATTAAGCAAGTTTTAAAACCAGTTGGTTGGTGGAAACAATTAAATACTATTGGAACTTATCCTGTTTTAGAGATTAGCTTTAAGGCATTATGAATGGTGCAAGCTATATTTATTATAGTAATGGTTATAATGTGTTGCAAAATGTAATGTATGTTGGGAAACTGGCAATTGAAACAGGAAAGGACACAGATGCTAAGCTACATGATCCTAACTCCCTAAATCTATGGAGTGAAGCCTTCAATAAATCGTGAGCTCCAAGGCAGGGAATATTGGAAAATATCATAATTATGGGTTTGGACAGGCTGGATGATATTTATGCTAACCTGGCTGGCCTTGGCCTAGTCTTTGCTTGACATGGGGGTTGCCTTTCTGACTTGTCCTTATGTAAACTTGCTGAATGATGCTTACAGCTGCTGTGTACGATAAAGGTGATGTTTTAAACACAGCATCTACTCAAGTTGGAGGATATTACACAGATCAGAGGAAATTATCAGGATAACAGAGACACAGAATGTACTCCTAAAAGGCAATTAAAGAAAAACAGGAAAGTCCCTATGCTGAGTAAGGGGAAATGGCCTATTCAGCATGCATCGTCAGCGTGGGGTCAATGCAAATAAATCAAACAGAAAAGAGATAGTATGATAACATGAAAATAGCGTGGACAGCTATTTTTATGTAAACTGAAGTCTGCACATATGTAATGTATGAGTTATATAAGACGCATAATACTTAATGCTGATTAGAAGAGAACTACTGAATATGTAATTTGTATGTGCAAAAATATGTGAGATGTGAGGGACTAAACAGAGCATCATAGGTTAAAACCATCGTGACCTGCCTATGCTCCAGAAGAATGTAACTGGTCGTTATCTTTTTCCGTTTATCTGTCGTTCATTGCTTTTATAGAACTGTAACGGCAACGTATGCTTTTGGTTCAAATAAAGGTCTGGATTAATAAACCTGTGTGTCTTGGCTCAGTGTGTAAACGAATTCACCTGGAAATGAATATAAATTTCACTGGAACCCAGAGAAGTGTTCAAAGGTTCAGATTAATATACAGGAGTCACTGTGCCTCGTATCTGAGTCACAAATCCTTCTCTGCTTTGTCCTTGCTCCAAGGTGGTGGTGGAAAGGAGAAAAGTAATTTGCCTGTGGGGTATACCAGCAACAAATTGCAAACCTCCTCCGCCCCCCATCAGCTACGTTGGCCACTTTGGAGCCAAGACTTTGTCCATTCCCTATCCATCTGCCCTGGGGAGGGGGAAAGGATAGGCTTCTTACCGGGGTAAAAATAATATTAAACTCTTACCAGTACACTGTACCAACCTCACTGGCCTACTTTTACCCCTGCTTCTTACTTCCCCTTGCTCCCCTAAATGGGAGCATAGTCCAAGTCACAATCCACAGTGAATAATTCCAACATTTTCAGCCAATCATATAAACAATAGTCATAAGCACTAGAGCTCACCTAGAACAGTAAAGAACAAGTCTGAAGTTTTTGGAGTAAGTTATTTTTGAATTATGACTTCACCAAGAATGGTAAGAGATTTTTGGTAAGGTGAAAATATCCCCCCCCCCCCAAAAAAAATCAAGATTTTAAAAATGATTTGTCAGATTAACCTCAAACATTTTTCCAAAACATGCTTTTCTGGGGAGAGACCAAATTGAAAGAACTTTTTTTTTAGTAAGTGAGAAGGGGTGCATGTAGGGTGACCAGATGTCCTGATTTTATAGGGACAGTCCCAATTTTTGGGTCTTTTTCTTATGTAGACTCCTACTACCCCCCCCCCCCCCGGGCCACCCTAGGTGCATGCAGTGGTGCAAGTAAAATCCATTTCTTACTGGTATGGGGGTGGGGGGGACCAGCTGAGGGGAGGCATGTGACCTCTCCACGTGACCCTCCATGTGACTCCTCCCCCCACCACCCCCAGCCCAGGGCACTCACGCTCTCCCCGTCCACACCCCATGATCCACTCCGTCCCCCTTACTTGGGGAGAGGGGAGCTCTATCCTCCCGCTGCCCCGGAGACTTTGGGAAAGGAGCGGAATGTAGGGCCGCTGCTGGGCACCCTCCCGCCCCCGCCAGCGGCAATATTTTTATACTCCTCCCTGGTCATTTGTCCAGTCTTCCACTTGTAAGCTTCTTTTTTGTGTTTAAGATCAGCAAGGATTTCACTGTTAAGCCAAGCTGGTCGCCTCCCATATTTACTATTCTTTCTATACATCAGGATGGTTTTTCCTGTAACCTCAATAAGTTAAACCTCAATTCCTTAAAGTTGTCTAACCAACACCTTCATTCTCAAGTGTCCCTAAAAAGGGAAGATTAGAGACAGGGTGAAAACTGACAACATTGAAATGATTTCTTGAGCAGAAGCCTAACTGCCATTTATTTGAGGGAAGATGGTAAGTTGTGTTCCCACAGCAGGGAAACACTAATCCCAGCCAACACTGGATCTAATATCTCCAGGAGGGACATGGGTCAAATTTGCAGGTCATAAACTAATGTCCTTCCTGAACCTTCAAAACTGTAGAAAATGCAGAAACTGGCCAAATTTGTACCAGAGAAGAAAAACTGCCTTTGTCCCTTCCAGTCACAGTTCTGTGGATACTGGTGAGAAGGCTGCTTGTCTTGATGATTAATGGAAGTGGAATGCAGGAGGCGGACAGTTCATTTGTCTGACTTGTACTCCCCTGGGGTAATTCACTGCCAAGGAGTAGCTTTTGTTTGCTTCTCCAGTAGGATGACCTTTCCGTATCCTGATAAAAAATATCTCTAGCCTGTTACTAATAATACTGTAGATTATTAAAACTGAAAGAAATGTCCAAACAAAAGGTAAGATTGAGCCTATCAAGTGAAGGTCTCAATTTGCAGAGCCAAAGTGTCCCAGCACCCTCTGGCTCCAGTGCTACTGAGGAGCACAGCTGCTGAGACACCCCTTCAGAAAGTGCAGCTTAGCCAGATGGGATGCCAACAAGGAGAAGATCCTGGGCTGTAATTGTGGCTAACCCCTGTGGGTATGAAAAAGGTTAAGGGAGGCTCTTGTGCCATGTTCCGTGGTCATCAACACAAAAACCTCAGGGTCTCAATAGCTATCTAACTACAGTACTAGTTACATCAATTGACAGTCATTCAAATAGCTAATTCAATTAGTCAAATAAAGTAATTTTCAAATTTATGACAGAAACTTACTAAATCAAAGACACTTCCACAGTCAGTGAGTAGTAGGCCTGATCCGGTTGCTTTGCTTGCTCTCATCATGCCATGCCCTCAGTGGAATGGGCCACCCGACGTCCCTTGCTCAGCCATGATTTAACATATACAGCAGGAATCCACTCAGTGTTGGGAGGTCCAACGATTGAAATAAAAAGTAGATCCGCCACAGGACGAGTGCTCAGTGCAGTCCGTTTATCCGTGATTATGTTGTTCATAACACTGAAGCCTCGTTTGCAGTCAGCATTACTCGCTGCAAGAGTGTCTACAGCGAGGATGAATTTCTTTAATTTCTCCAGAAATCCCAGGTGTGTTCTACGGTGACTGACCTTCAGAGTTTCACACAGTGCATGAATTTCAGTTTCTCCAAACCACGGATTTTCTGCATGTTGTGGCCATGTTTCAGGTTTCAGAACAGAGACATTCTCCATCAGGTTGTGGTAAACTGTTTAACTGCTTTCTGCTGTGCTTTGATTAGCTTTGTTAGCGGCGGTGGTGAATAACTTGCATCTCATGTTGTCAGCTACGTCCTGAATGAATTTGATGGATTAATTGTGGGACTTTTCCTGGTGCCTGTCAATTTTGTGTTCTTGAATGTCATAGCTTGTTCGGCTTGCCGTGCCTGTTCAGTGTGCAATCCAGGGATTCTATGTAGGCTCTCAGTTCTCTGCAAAGACATTTTCATCAGGTCGTCTGCTTTGGGGATCATCAGTTCTCTGTCTTGTAAGACTTCAGACAAATTCTTGAACTCAGTTAGGACATCTAACATTAATGATAGATTTTTCACAATCTTGACTGAGCACAGTTTTGAATGGAGACCTTGGGAATTTTGCTCATTCCCTTCTATCCCTTGATTGGTCCTGTGAGGCTTCCTTGAAATGTTTAGTTAATACTGGGTAAGTCTGCCAGACTGCATTGACAGCTCTCCAGGTTCAAGCTACCCATCATACACTAAAAACTGCCGATTTTTTAAAGTACGCATGTGCATGTGCACTGAGCTCATGGGCGTTTTTTGGTGACTGATTGTAAAGTGAGTATAAGCTGTCCAAAAATGCCCTGAAATCGTTTGTGCCCCAAGTAATATCCAGTGCTTGATCAACCACCAGTTCAAGTCTATGGTTAAGGCAATGCCACAGAATGAGATTTGGGAAGTCTTTCTATAAGAGTTTGCCCACTCCAGCTTTGACTCCTAGCATGACATTTGCACCATCACTGCAAACACTGACAAAGACCTCGTTCAATAATTCCATAATGAATCCATAGCATTGTAAACATTTGATTATGTCTCGCTCTATGTTCTCAGCTGATGCATTGTCTAACTCAATGAAATCCAAAGGAAATGCTACTGGATTCATAACACTGTGAACACTGGCTTTTAAAAAAATTATAAGAGTAGATTTTTTTAGCAAGAGTAGTAGATTCGTCAACTAGTATAGTGATTTTGGATTTGGTTTCAATTATCTGTGAGACAATTTTTTTCTTCATTTCTGTAGAGACATGCTCTATGATATCACTGCAGACAGTTCTGCTTTGAAGCAATCACCCCATTCACTTGCGGCAGGACACTCAAGCTCTCGTGGTCAGTATATGGCCAATTCATTTTTGAGATGTAGTAAGCTGTCCTGAACACATGAGCAGTGGTTTCAAGTGCTGCTTCTTTACTTTTTGCATTGATGTTTATCACAATGTTTTCTTAGCTGTTTCTAGAATTTTTGTAGCATCAGTGTGAGCAGCTGAATTTTTGTGTTTGTTAATTTTTTTTGAAGTGATGTGAGCTGTTTCTTTATTTTTCCCAAAAGATGAAATCTGACATTCAGCCCATTGAGAAGCGATATTCATGCCTCGAGCAAAGAAAAGCTTTAAATTGGAAACGTGTCTACATGTTCTACACCCCAGCTTTCCACAGGAAGCAAACAGCCAATCATTTCCCCTTTTGAATTCATTAAATTGAACCCTCGACCACACAGTTGGGTATTGCTTTTCATCAGTAGGATTACCCTGGGATTCAGCAGACCTCTCACCCTCCACAGGCTGTAGATTTGGTCTTTCTGTGGCTTTGTGCAGTGTCAGTGACTCATTTGTGGTTTTTTTAGAGGCCCTACTTTCTCCACATCCATCCTCTGCTTTACACTTGAACATTTGTATAATGTTTGTTGCACTGACATCGTGATCGACCCTTATTAACCACTTAATAAAAATCTAACTAGCTAGCAGAATTTGGTTTCTCAATTTAACCATCTTCAATTTCACTACCTGCCCATATTTTTTATTTTCATGCCATGCAACAGCAGCATAGATGCATTACCATGACAATTAGGATTCTAAATCAAGTGTAACTTGCACACAAACACAGATGACACAGATAATGTAGGCTGTGTCTTGCTTGCTCCTTATGAGGGCACACATGACACACCTAAATAATGGATTTGATTTGATAAACTGTATATCTGTAAAAAAGTTGTGTAAACATAGCAACCAGAGTTGTCTATAAACTTATAAAGAATATACTTATATATAGGCTCTGATAGCAACTAGATTTGCATTTTTAATACATTGGGGGAAGGCACTCTTGCAATTCTAAAACAATTCGGGCACCAAAGGATTATTGTCAACTGACGATATCGTCATCCCCGCGTGATAACTGCTGACCCAATCCCCCAGTCAGTTACTGTCTATCCCTGTACTCAACTGCAAGGCTCTTACAGGAACCCCAGTGGCAAAAGGAACAGAACATGGGGCTGCTGCTCCCAGCCACTTTGTTGCATTCTGAGTGAGGTTGCTTAAAAATGCTTTAAGCACAGCAGCAGGCAGCACGGTAAGAGTAATCCGCTGTGGTCTAGTCTGCACTGACTGAAGCTGCGTTAGGTAGGCTTAGAGTGAAATGTGTTGTGGAGCTACCTAGGGGAAATGCAGCTGCTTTAGCTTTCTGGAGGCTGGGAGTTCGAGTCCTGCTGCTGGGATTGTGAATTTAGCTGGCTGAAAGGAGCTGGCTGGGCATCCTTGGGCCTCCCAGGATCCAGCGCCCCATGCCGGCAGTGTCTCCTGTCTGGGTTGGGGTCTGTACAATTTAGAGTGAAATTTGTTATGGACCTACCTAGGGGAAATGCAGCTGCTTTAGCTTTCTGGAGGCTGAGAGTTCGAGTCCTGGTGCTGGGATTGTGAATTTAGCCAGCGGAAAGGAGTTGGCTGGGCAATCTTGCGGTGAACTCCTCTGGTACGGCTGCACCATCCTCAGCCCCGACCCCTGCCCTTCCATGCAGCTGCTTATCCTCTGTCTGTACAGCAGCCGCAACAGAGGAGCTGCTGGCATTCTGCTCCTTTCCCCGCTGCAGTTCTCGGCTCTCCTGGGAATCACAGCGGGGAAAGGAGCAGAACTCCTCCAGTGGCTGTACCGCCCCCAGCCTCGCCCCCTGCTCTTCATGGAGCTGCATGTCCATCCTCTGCCTGTGTACAACAGCAGCAGCCCTGCCGGAGGACAGGGCAGGGCGGGGTTGGGGGCGGTACAGCCACTGGAGGAGCTGCCAGTGTTCGGCTCCTTTCACCTCTTCCCCTCCCAGAGCAATGGTCCATCTAGCCCAGTATCCTGTCTTCCAACACTGGCCAATTCCAGGTGCTTCAGAGGCAATAAACAGAACAGGGAAATTATTGAGTCATCCAGCCCCTGTCATCCAGTCCTAGCAGCTGGCAGTCATAGAATGATAGAACCATAGACTTTAAGGTCAGAAGGGACCATTATGACCATCTTGTCTGTCCTCCTGCACAACGCAGGCCACAGAATCTCACCCACCCACTCCTGTAACAAACCCCAACCTATGTCTGAGCTATTGAAGTCCTCAAATCATGGTTTGAAGACTTCAAGGTGCAGAGAATCCTCCAGCAAGTGACCCATGCCCCATGCTGCAAAGGAAGGTGAAAACCCCCCAGGGCCTCTGCCAATCTGCTCTGGAGGAAAATTCCTTCCCAAACCCAAATATGGCGATCAGCTGAACCCTGAGCATGTGGGCAAGATTCACCAGCCAGATACCCAGGAAAGAATTCTCTGTAGTAACTCAGATCCCATCCCATCTAACATTCCATCACAGGCCATTGGGCCTATTTACCATGAATAGTTAAAGATCAATTAATTGCCAAAATCATGTTACCCCATCATACCATCTCCTCCATAAACTTATCGAGTTTAATCTTGAAGCCAGATAGGTCTTTTGCCCCTACTGCTTCCCTTGGAAGGCTGTTCCAGAACTTCACTCCTCTGGTTGTTAGAAACCTTTGTCTAATTTCAAATCTATACTTCCTGATGGCCAGTTTATAGCCATTTGTTCTTGTGTCCACATTGGTACTGAGCTTAAATAATTCTTCTCCCTCCCTGGTATTTGTCCCTCTGATATATTTATAGAGAGCAATCATATCTCCCCTCAGCCTTCTTGTGGTTAGGCTAAACAAGCCAAGATCTTTGAGTCTCCTTTCATTTTCAATTCCTCGGATCATCCTAGTAGCCCTTCTCTGTACCTGTTCAGTTTGAATTCATCTTTCTTAAGTATGGGAGACGAGAACTGCACACAATATTCCAGATGAGGTCTCAGCAGTGCCTCGTATAACGGTACTAACATTTCCTTATCTCTACTGGAAATACCTCTCCTGATGCATCCCAAGATTGCATTTGCTTTTTTCACGGCCATATCACATTGGCGGCTCATAGTCTTCCTGTGATCAACCAATACTCCAAGGTCCTTCTCCTCCTCTGTTACTTCCAAGTGATGTGACCCTAGTTTATAACAAAAATTCTTGTTATTAATCCCTAAATGCATGACCTTGCACTTTTCACTATTAAATTTCATCCTATTACTATTACTCCAGTTTACAAGGTCATCCAGATCTTCCTGTATGATATCCCAATCCTTCTCTGTATTGGCAATGCCTCCCAGCTTTGTGTCATCTGCAAACTTTATTAGCACATTCACACTTTTTGAGCCAAGGTCAGTAATAAAAAGATTAAATAAGATTGGTCCCAAAACCAATCCCTGAGGAACTCCACTAGTAACCTCCTTCCAGCCTGACAGTTCACCTTTCAATGTGACCCATTGTAGTCTCCCCTTTAACCAGTTCCTTATCCACCTTTCAATTTTCATATTGATCCCCATCTTTTCCAATTTAGCTAATAATTCCCCATGTGGAACCGTATCAAATGCCTTACTGAAATCGAGGTAAATTAGATCCACTGCATTCCCTTTGTCTAAAAATTCTGTTACCTTCTCAAAGAAGGAGATAAGGTTGGTTTGACATGCAGAGGCTTAGGGACACTCAGAGCATGTGGTTGTATCCATGATCATCTTGACTAATAGCCACTGATGGGCCTATCTTCCATGAACTTATCTAATTCCTTTTTTGAACCCAGTTACTCTTTTGGCTTTCATCACATCCCTTAGCAACAAGTTCCACAGATTGACTATATGAAGAAGTACTTCCTTTTGTTTGTTTTAAACCAGCTGCCTGTTAATTTCATTGGGTTACCCCGGTTCATATTTTATGTGAAGGGGTAAATAACACAGCCCTATTCACTGTCTCCACACCGTTTGTGATTGTATAGACCTCTATCATATCCCTCCCTTAGTCGTCTCTTTTCCAAGCTGAACAGTCTGAGCTTTTTTAATCTCTCCTCATATGGAAGCTGTTCCATACCCCTAATAATTTTTGTTGCCCTTCTCTGTACTTTTTCCAATTCTAATATATCTTTTCTGAGATGGGGTGACCAAAACTGCATGAAGTATTCAAGGTATGGCATACCATGGATTTATATAGTGGTATTATGGTATTTTTTGTCTCATTATCCATCCCTTTCCTAACATTCTGTTAGATTTTTTGGCTGCCACTGCACATTGAGTGGATATTTTCAGAAAACTATCCACGATGACTCCAAGATCTCTTTCTTGACTGCTAACAGCTAATTTAGACCCCATCACTGTGTATGTATAAGTGGGATTATGTTTTCTAATGTGCATTACTTTGCATTTATCAACATTTAATTTCATCTGCCAATGTGCTGCCCAGTCACCCAGTTTTGTGAGACCCTTTCGTAACTCTTCGCAGCTAGCTTGGGACTTAACTGTCTAGAGTAATTTTGTATCATCTGCAAACTTTGCCACCTCACTGTTCATCCCCTTTTCCAGATCATTTATGAATATGGTGAATAGCACTGGTCCCAGTATAGATCCTTGAGGGACCCTGCTATTTACCCCTCTCCATTGTGAAAACTGACCATTTATTCTTACCCTTTGTTTGCTATCTTTTAACCAGTGACTGATCCATACGAAAACCTTCCCTGTTATCCCATGACTGCTTACTTTGCTTAGAGTCTTTGGTGTCGGACCTTGTCAAAGGCTTTTTGAAAGGCCAAGTACTGTATTTCAACTGTATTACTCTTGTCCATGTGTTTGTTGACACCCTCTGAGAACTCTAATAGTTTGGTGAGGCATGATTTCCCTTTACAGAAGCCATGTTGACTCTTCCCCAATGTATTGTGTTCATCTATGTGTTGGATAATTCTGGTCTTTACTATGGTAAAGAACAGATTACTAAAAATACTACTGAGCACTTACAAGTTTCCATTTATCTTCAAGGCATGTTGAAAACATTAATTAATTATTTTAAGATTTATGTGAGCCACTCTGAGCAGAATCAGATGGGTTTTATATAGTTAAAGCTTCAAAGAATTTACTCCTAAATCACAATTTGTTTCATCACAACAATTTCCAAGAAACTATATGTAGGTGGTAGAGTACCAGAAGCTTCCTTTGATCTGGGATGTCTTTTCTAGTAGCAGCTACAATAATACTCATCAACCATTAAAATAAAATGCAAAGCTAAAAATATGTTTGTGATTGGCTTGCAAAAGCATTGACTGGAAAACAGAAAATGAATGAGAAAAGGTAATGAGTACAGCCCATCTCAGCAACCAATCATGCTGTGAGTTCCATTATAGTGAATGAGGTCTTGGATTCTGTCCACATTGTCATGATCCCAGAGTTAACCATGAGTACTGGGAGTAAACTGTACTTAGAATAAACAAATGGTGTGAAAAGAGAACTAGCTCTCTAAATCAAATGCAAGTATAAAGTTTTGTTTCAGTCAATTGCCTACCAAAATTGAGATGATAATTTATTTAGCATGGCAGGATTTGTTCCTGACCATTTGCCATTACTAGGTTTGCTGCTACCTACATGATAGTTTTAGGTAGGACCATTTTAAGCAACCATGAATAATATTACTTACTCAGAGACATATTGGGCTACGCGTTTTAAAGAAGAGCAACCATTTAAAAGGAATGAGGAGTTTTTCTTAAAAACCAGTGGCACATTTTAGCCCCAGTTTATTAATCCTTATGATTTTAGCTGGAGAACTAGTACTCAAGTTATTAATCTCAATTCAGGAATTAGTGGATGAAATTCTATGGCCTGCATTATGATAGATCATCACAGTGGTCTCTTCTGGTTTAAAATCTATGGATCTATGACATCTATAGTTAAGGTTGCCCTGGTTTTTCCTTTCTAACCATTTATTTGCAGTAGCTCTTATTTTTTTGAAATCTTCATCTTTCATGCTGAAATTTTCCAGGTTTGGTATGTGCCTGAATGTGAATAATTTTGGGAAATCTGACCTAAAAAATCCAGCCATTTTGGGGTACAAGGAGAGTGAAAAGATATTTTTTCCATGTTCTAAAAAAATATAAATTTTGCTGTGACATTATAGTTAACAGATCTAGCTCCAAAGCAGCCGTCTGTAGAAAGCTGAAATTTGGCATGAAAACAGTCTTCACTGAGCATCAGTGCCTTTGAGTTTGTTGTAGTTCTGATTTGCTATTATGAGCCTATTAAAATGGAATTTCACACATCTGCAGTGCAATTAGTATGACATTTGAGCAATGTTCAGAATGAAGTTAGGCCATAAGGGTGGTTGAACTTTTCCCATTAAACCTCTTTTCCATAGAAAATTGGGGTTTTGCTTAAACAAAACTTTTCATAGAAAGTGTCTGTTTTTCTCAGAAAATATCTCCACTGCTACAATGATCAATACCCCCCACGACACACCTTTCAAGATCCATGGATCCTACACATGCCTATCGCAACATGAGGTGTATCTCATCCAGTGCACCAAGTGCCGGAACAAAAACTATGTGGGGGAAACCAGACAATCACTATGCTTTTGAATGAACTCACTCAGAAAAATGATAAAAGATAAAAACACCATAACACCTCTGGGAGAACACTTGTCACAAAAAAAAAAAAAATCATCACTCCATATCTGACCTCTCAGCTCTTGTCCTCAAACGGAACCCCCACGACACCTTCAGAAGACAAGCCTGGGAGTTTAAATGCATAACTTTGCTAGACACTAAAAAACCATGGTCTTAATAAAGACACTGGATTTATGGTTTATTACAGGAATTTGTAATCCATTAATCCCTCTTTTTTGTCCTGTGACTGCAGGGATGCTAATGGACCACTTCACCTTGAATGGTCCCTTAGTATATGTGTTAACTATTTATGCTAAACAATCTGTTTAACCTTGTATTTAGCTGTGACACTCACAATACCTTTCCAAGACTGGAAGGAGAACTCTGTGTAGCTCAAAAACTTGTCTTTTTCATCAACAGAAGTTGGTCAAATAAAAGATATTACCTCACCCAGCTTGTTTCTCTAATGTCCTGCTACCAACATGGCTACAACAACATTGCAAACATTGTCCTTAAGTCCATTAGATCTTTGCGTTACAAAATATGACATGATAATATCTAGGCTGAAGCATCATGGAGCCAATGTTAAATTATATGAGAAAAAATGAACTTTTGATTTTCATGGAGACAGCAACTTGGCAGGTCAATAAGACTTGTGAGAATGAGGGTCACCCAATCATTTATGCTGTGCTTTAGTAAATCCAGTCACGGCTCTCACTCTCTTTATATCATCAACCTGCTTCTTAACACTCAAATGGTATACATTTGTAATGTCACCAGATTATATTCAAGCTATCTTCATTTTATTTTTGAAAAACAAGTTTAAACAATAACCTCTTATTTCTGTGGAATTAAAGTGAATTCTGTTACTGTATGTTAGTAAGTAACAATGAATCTGAAATAGGTTTTGATATACAGTGGCAACTAGTATGCTTGGTAGGTACTGAAATCATTGGTTAAAATCCTACATTGTCATGTTCTATGTATTGGACCTTCTGGTGGGGACTACAAGAGTATCAATCTAGAACTAGTCTGAGGAACATGCAGAGTTTTCATCTGGGTTTTTAAGTCTTCCCAAGCTTTAGTCTTGCTCAGGAAACTTTACAAGGTCAGAGTAACCAACATACACTGATAGGAGCAAGGCTTACAACCTAAGCAGCCAATAGAAACCTTGACAGTTGGGTGACCAGATCGCAACAGTAAAATATCAGGACCTATTGGGGCACCGTCAGCCCCACCAACACTCCATCCCCACTCTGCCCCAGCCCCCGCCCCTGCTCCACCCCAACCCCCGGCCCTCCACACTCGGCCCCTCTGCCGCTGCATCCCACCTCACTGTCTCCCGACCACTGCTCACCCGCCTCCTCACTCCCCCGCCTGCTGCGAGACCCCCCCCTGCGGGCTGCTGGCTCATCACTCGCCTCCTCACTTCCCTGCCAGACTCCCCACCACTGCAGTGAGACAACACAAGTGATTAATTATGATAATCCCTTGAATGGGCTTTGGGTCAGGCCCATAGAGAGTCCTGACTTTCCCCTAAAACACCGTTCCCTTCCCCTCCCCCTTAGCCATGTCCCCTCTTGGTGTCCTTGAGCTCCAGATGGATTTGAGCAGGCTATATTGTTTCTAAATCACAATATACCCTATATGCATAATCATGCTAGCAGGTTACTACCTGCGATCCCAAAGGAAGATTGTGTGTGTATCAGGATTTGACCCTAAATATCTTGAGTTAATCGCACAAGCAAAACCCACAGAGCAAATCCCTTCTGCCAACAGTCACACCCCAGCCTGTGCCCTGAGGTCAGGGCAGTGTGTTAAAAATATTTACCTTCACCGGGGAGGACTTTCTAGGAGTCTGTAATGACCCCTCCACTTGTAACTTCTGAGCTCACCCCTTCGATATGATAATGTGTCTTTCATCCCAAATCCCGCGCTCTGCCTAGGTTGGGGAATCAACTGGAGGCTGAGGAAGCATCCACCCCTGAAATTTCAGATTCGACCCTCATTTACACCAGTGCAAATCGGGAGTGACGCCACTGAGGCCAGGGCAGTAACCAGAGCACACTTGGAGCCCTCTCTCTGGAATGGAGCATTCAGAAGGAGACAGCAGGAGTTTGCTTGTCAGTGGTGATCACGGAGTCACCTGTTGCAGTAAAATAATTCTGGGGAGGCTGATTTCTGAAAACTATGGCTCCCTTTAGAGCAGTCGCGTGTGCCCAGCAAGGCAGCATCTGGAGGCCCACTGGAGGTGCTGAGGCCATGCGATTTGTGCACCTTTGGGAATGGCTGTGGTCGGGGCACTGGGGCAGTGAGGCTGCCAAGTGCTAAGTCAGGTGCATGCCCCCCAGGTGCAGCCCCTGCTCACCAGTGAGGATAAGTGACCTGGGCAGCAGCTTAGCAGCGCTCAGCCCTGGCCTGCCCTGGGCAGAATGAGCACGTGCAGAGCTCCAGCAGCAGCCACGGCAGCCCTGCCCCTGGCATGGCTGGGCACCTCCTTTCCCTGGCTCCACCGGCCTGCACACAATCTGTGAATACAGGGAAATAATCACTTCCCTCGATCCGCTGGCAAAGCTCCTACTAATGCAGCCCAATACACCATTAGCCTTCTTGGAAACAAGGGCACACTGTTGACTCATATCCAGCTTCTCGTCTATTGTAATCCTCAGATCCTTTTCTGCAGAATTGCTGCTTAGCCAGTCGGTCCCCAGCCTGTAGCCGTGCATGGGATTCTTCCGTCCTAAGTGCAGGACTCTGCATTTGTCCTTGTGGAACCTTATCAGATTTCTTTTGGCCCAATCCTCCAATTTGTCTACGTCACTCTGGACCCTATCTCTACAGTATATCTACCTCTCCCCACAGCTTAGTGTCACCCCTGAACTTGCTGAGGGTGCAATCCATCCCATCATCCAGATCATTAATGAAGATGTTGAACCAGGGAGATTGAAGTGTTCTCCTACTGGCTTTTGTATGTTACCATTCCTGATGTCCGATTTGTGTCCATTTATCCTTTTACATAGAGACTGTCTGGTTTGGCCAATGTACGTGGCAAAGGGGCAGCAAGTGCACTCCCCGTGCATACCTGGAAATTCTGGGCGGGTGCCTCCCAGAGCTCCTTCTGGAGTGGTCTGAGCCTATACACTCCTGAATATGGGTGAGTGCCCTAGCAGAACAACAGAGTCTTCAGCAAGTTCCAGGAAAGTATTTCAGATCATCAGTAAGGAGGTTCACTTGAGGGGTACCTGTATCTTATTAAACAAAACAGCTACATATGTTTTTAGGCTTGACCAAAAATTGACATGCCCTGAAGGGGTTGGGGAGAGGCAGGAAATCAAGAGACAGAGAAAATTATACTATGATTTACTTTTCTTCTCCACATTAATATTTTTCTTACCTTTTTTTTCAATCAGTTTTTGTGTTAAGAAACCTATTTATCCTCCTCTAAAGTGGTAATTTAATTTCATCTAACAAGTTTACTTTGTAGGGAGAGCTGCTATAGTTCCCTTGATAAAACTAATAATCATCCTGGAGTGAAGCTCAGCATCATGTTTAAAATAGGTTGTGTAATAAATAGAGAAAATAATAGAATATAGATTTCACAGTTAAAGGATCATCCCTTTAATTAGGAAGACTTAATACCCTTAGATAATGGGTGACAAAGAGAAAGGGAACAAACCACATATAACAAACCAAATAGCTTCTAAATCTGTATAGCCAAGCTTTTTGGCTGATTTATTTCTTCTCCAACCCTCTATGTTATGTTAAGCAAGTCACAGACTTCCTGCAGACTACAAGCTTTCTTGGAAACTTATTTTATTGCTGTCCTACATTTCCACTTTTATATTGATTCTGAGCCATCTTTTAAAAATTGGCTATATAACATATATACTATAATTGCCAGACAGCAGGGGGCTGAAATTCTCAGCCTTCTAAGTACAGCCTTCATGACTGTGCTGTACTAACAAAATACCCAATGATCCTATACGATCAAATCTGTCTAGTACCCAAAAAGAGTAGGTTAGGTTGTAAGTACTTTTATTAAATGCCTGAAGCATGTATGTCTGATATATAGAAAGATTTCAGAAGAAATGATAACTAATATTTAGTAGAGCTGAGCCAATAGTTGTCTTTGAATAGATTGTGAATTTTTCAACTTTGTTAATCATGACTCACAGATTTCTTTAGAGAATAATTTTTAATCTGTAAATGGATCACAAAAAGTTCATTGTGAATATTCTGTTCATTATGTTGACTAATTTCAAGAAAGTCACATGATATTGTTTCTGTTCCTAGATTGGTTAGCAATACAGCATTGATTGTGCAAAATGTAATCAAATGTACAATTTGAATATTGTTTCAGCAAATATTTGGGCATCCCAGCTTAAAATTTAATCACGAACATTCATGCAAACAAACCACAGGCACTGAATGTTTGCAGAAAGTGAATGAGAAAGGTCTGAGAACACAGTCAAACTGAAAATTACTTGTGAATTTGAATGAATATTCTTAATATTTTTACTGCAATATTCACTTTGATCTAACTTTTAATAAGTTTGTCAATGCGTGCGAATGTTGTACAATGGTGACCGCTTTCAGTTGTGGTTAACATATAGTATCTCACCATCTTGCAGTGCCCATTCATAGGGCATGTTGGCTTTTCTTGCTTTAACAGTTTAAGACAGGAAGAACTTTTTCTGTTTAAATAGTTCCATGATTGAAAACCTGTATAGCTTACTAATTATTACAGACACAGAATTGAGTCAGAATGTTTACATGCCTTCAACTACTTCCATGACATACATTTGTGGCACTTTTGCAATGCAAATGTGTGTTAGGCTTGCAACCCTGAGTTGTGTTTCATGGATGTGGTGCAGTGGTTTAGTAGCTTTATGTTGATTCACAATATATATCTTGTAGGAAAACTGATTCAAGATTTTTTAAACTATCTAAGATACAGCTGAGCTTCCCTTTTCCCATGTATGCAGTATAAGTCAGTACCTCAACTGGTGTAGCTCTGCCAGATAAGCATCTGGTCCCATTTTTTTAGTAAGCAATTTTTTATTTGGCATATTTATGTAACAATTAGGTTTTTAAAAGTTGTTTGCGCAGCATGTAGCTTTGCTGTCACCAGGGCAAAATAAGGAGGGATTCATGATTCCTACAGCCCCCCACATTGCTCCAAGGGAGGAATTAAACAGCTACTAGTATAGTCCAGTCTATACCAGTAGCAATTTACTTCCCCTCTGCAATTGCTCAGCTGACCTGCCCAACATGTTAAAGGCGATGGGGCCAAGGCTATTCCAACTCCAGACCCCCTGAGTAGGAGGGTGTGACAGTGTGTACCCCTATGTTTACCCCTTTTACAAGATTATGTAAATTTTGTACAAAGCATACTGTGTAAGGGAGTTCAAAAACTCCTGATTAGCTAATCATTATTGTTCTGGTAAAATATGTGTGGCAACATTATATGTAAAGATCTAAGATTCCACTGTATAATGTTCCAACATGTCCTGGCAGGCAGTCTCAGACAAGTTCCCCAGAGACAAAAGGTTAGCCAGTGCCTCAGCCAGGTGCCAATGAGACCAAATGAACCAGCACCTGATGAAGTGGCCACTCTTCAGCAGAAGAGAGGGTGTGGGAGGAGGATATGGCTCGGTCATAGGGAGGACACTGGCTGCTGGTTATTTCTGGCAGCAGACAGTGATGCACTGCTACTCCCAACCCACCCACCCCAGTGATGAAGAATCATTATGCAGCCCTGGGAACGAACGATGAGGAATCACCCCCAAAGGTGGAGGAGGAGAAGCCACGTACACCGAAGGCTGGGATGATCGCAGCCACAACTTCCAGGAGGAAATGAAGGGAATGGTGGGTGGTGGTTGGTGACTCTCTTCTGAGGAAGACAGAGGCACCAATCTGGCAGCCTGACATGGCATCCCGGGAGTTATGCTGGCTGACAGGAACCCATATCCGAGACATTACGGAGGGATTGTCGAGGATCATCCAGCCCTCTGACTACTACCCCATGCTACTTACCCATGTGGGCACTAATGATACTGCGAGATATGACCCTGAGCAGAATAGAAGTGACTACAGGGCTCTGGGAGTAAGGGTGAAGGAGTTGGGGGCATAGGTAGTGTTCTTTTTGATCCTTCCGGTCAAGGGTGGGTGCCCAAGCAGAGACAGATGCATCCTGGAGATGAATGCCTGGATGCGAGGATGGTGTCACCAGGTGAATGATAATTGGGAATCATTTAAGAACACCTCAGAGATTCCCCAAAAGCCACAATCCCACAACTGAGAAATCAGACCACACTGAAGAAGCAATGGGCTTAAATTGCAGCAAGGGCAGTTTAGGTTGGATGTCAGGAAAAACTTCCTACCTGTCAGGTGTTTAACCACTGGAATAAATTGTCCAGGGAGGCCGTGGAGACTCCATTATTGGAGATTTTAAGGATCAGTTTAGACAAACACCTGTCAGGGATGGTCTAGATAATACTTAGTCCTGCCTCGAGTGCAGGGGACTGGACTAGAGGATCCCTCGAGGTCCCTTCCAGTCCTATGATTCTGTGATTCTAGACCAGTGATATGCACCCTCTATGTGCTCACTGCTATACACGACACACATAAAAAACAGTCCCTCTACCCAAAAATGTCTGGGATCAGGTAATGGAGCTGCATGATAAGTTGGATTGGACTATATTGTATCTAAGTACATTAGCAACAGAACATAGTCTCACTTTCACCTTAAGTACAGTAGGGTGGTTGGATGGTGGTTGTGTGTTTATTATGCAGTATATTCATGCCAATACACTCTACACATGGGTAATGTAGGACACTTATTTATTGCTAACTTTGGAGAAAAGTAGTTGAACAATCTTGCACCTCAGGCATCATAAACAGAAAAATATTTATAAAATGCCATAAGGTTAAAAGGACAATGAGGCTTACTCACTATAATGCAAATGATGATCATGGAGGGAAGCATGGAAAGTCTTTTTAAGAGGTTAGTACAAATACACTCTTTAAGCACCATTAATTTTTAATATGAAACTTGGGCTTGAAAGGGAAATCAAAATGACTGAGTAGAAGTATACAAAAGGTTCAACAAGAGCCCAGCACTCAGAGCAATGCGGGGGGGAGGGGTGGTTGTAACTAGGCACACTAAAATTTGGGAGCCCTAAGCTTGCAATTCACACAACCTGCCTTGCAGACATTCCCAGCCCTCAGCTGTCCTTCCACTGAGTCCCTGAGAATACGCTTCATGTGATTTTGGGTGAGCTAGATGCTGTCCCATTTCAATATTTTACCTGGTGTCTTGTGGGGACCCTGTGTTGTTGGTTCTACTATCTGTCATCTCATTTTTATACCATCCCCAGGAATGAATGTGCCATGTTCCCTTTCCTGCCTGAAGCCAGAAGTGATTTCCTGTGCATGAAGTGCAAGTTGGTGGTTGTGCTGGAGGAAAAGATTTTGGATTGGAGGGGGAAGTTGAGACATTACTGAGAATCAGAGAATGTGACGTGTTCTTAGCCAGGTTAGGGAAACACTACTATCTCAGATTCAAAGAAGAATGGAGCTGGGCACTAAGGAACTGGAGAGAGAGGAAGTCAGAGAGGAGGCTTGGCAGTTTGTAATCTCCAGAGGCAAGAGGTCACTGTGGTATTCTGCACGGCTGGAGACAGATGAGAATAGGCAGGCTGTGGCCACAGGAGAAAAGAGAAGCAGGAGGAATTCCTCTCAGCTAGAAGTTTCAAATAGATACAAGGTCCTCAGCATGGAAACTATGGAAGATACTTCTCAGAATGCAGCAAGTCTAAGGGAATGGAGAGTTGTGTGGAACACATATGGATGGCAGCTCAGCCCAACGTGTAAGAAAACCAAAGAGTCTTGTCTGCAAAGAGTACTACAACTGTCCAAGGAAGACTGATGATCCTTATTAGAGATTCAATACTCTGAAGACTCAAAAGAACATTCTGCCAGAGAGAGGCAGACAACAGGACAGTATGCTGCCTTCCTGAACCTAAGACATGAGATGTCACTCTAAGACTAGATAGGCTTCTGAAGTTGGCTGGCAAGGATCCACTGATGATGATTCATATTGGCATTAATGACCCTGCATCATGGGATAGCTCACTGATAATAGATGACTTCAAGGAATTCAGAAGTGTACTGAAGAAGAAGAATGTCCAAGTGATGTTCTCAGAGATCCTTCCTGTCCCATGAATGAAAGAAGACAGAAGGCAGAAGATTCTGGAAGTGAACCGCTGGCTAGGTAAATGGTGTAGGATGGAGAGTTTTGGTTTAGTGGAATATTGGTCCACTCTGTGGAGAGAGAGGGCCGTATAGTTTGGGTGGCCTCCGCCTCAGTAAAAGGGGAACCATCCTCCTTAGGGACAGGCTGGCTAAAGTAGTCATGAGGGCTTTAAAGTAATAGCAAAAGGGAGGGGGGTAAAAAAAGGGAAGATATGAGCAATCAGCACAAAATTGAGATGTTGAGAAAAAAATTAATCAAGAAACCAAAGGACATGAAGAGAAGAACTTTTTGAATTGCCTATACACCAATACTGGGAGCCTGGGTAACAAATAAGAGGAATTGGAATCACTCATTTATGAGCATAAATTCAGTTTAGTTGGCATTATTGAAACCTGGTTGGATGATTTGCACAACTGGAATGTTCAAATCAATTATTATAACTTACTTAGGATGGATCGAGTGGGCAAAAGGGGAGGAGGAGTAGAACTCTATGTCAAAAATTGCATAACCTGTTTCCAAGTCACTGATAACTCGGAAGAAAATAATCTTGAATGTTTATGGTTAATGTCCTAACAGATAAAGCAAAAGATGGGGTATTAGCTAGTGTCTGCTACAGGCCACCAAATGACACTAGGGAACAGGATGATGGGCTCCTTATGCACCTATTGATAATGTGTAGGAAAAAAACTCCTGTGTGATTGTGGGGGATTTCAATTTGAGTGACATATGCTAGCGGTCTCATGCTGCCAGTACTAAAAGTTCCTTGGAATTTCTAAACATTATAGATGACAATTTCCTAACACAAAAAAATGTTTTAGCCAAAATGGGGGAATTCTTTATTAGACCATGTCTTGACAGATAAAGAAGAACTGATCACAGAACTAAAAATTAATGGTAGCTTAGGTACCAGTGATTATAACTTGATCACATTTGCAATGTGCAAGCAGAATAAAGACCAGACTAATAATATATATGCTTGGTGTTTTAATAGGGCCAGTTTCTTAAAGCTGAAAACAATTATGTACCAAATCACCTGGGAGAAAGAATTTAATCAGAAAAAATGTGAACGATAACTGGGATAATTTAAGAGCACCTTACTAGATTCCCCCAAAAGCCACAATCCCACAACTGAGAAATCAAGCCCCACTGGTTTCAAAACTCACCTGGTTTTGAGGGGACGTGAAGGCAGCTATAAAAATATAATATGTATAACAAATGGAAGAAAGGGGAAGCTGACAGTAATTAATATAAATCAGAAGTCAGGAATTGTAGAAAATTGAGAAGGGAAGCAAAAACAAACAGGGTGAAAACTATGGCCAGCAGAGTTAAGGACAATAAGAAGTTTTAAAAATATATTAGAAAAAAAAGAAACCTAACAATTGTATTGGTCCATTTCTAGATAGAAATGATAACATTGTCGGTAATAATACAGAAATGGCAGAAATATTCAATAAATATTTCTGTTCTGCATTTGGGAGGAAAACAGATGATATAGCCTCATTCATATGATGATGGTAACACTCTTTCCATACCACTAGTATCTCTGAAGGATGTTAAACTGAAGCTACTCAGGTTAGACATTTTAAAATCAGCAAGTCCAGATAACATGCCTTCAAGGGTTCTAAAAGAGCTGGCTGATGAGCTCTCTGGACTGTTACTGTTAATTTTCATAAGTCTTGGAGCACTGTGGAAGTTCCAGGAGACTGGAAGAAGGCTAACGTTGTACCAATTTTTAAAAATGGTAAATGGGATGACCTGGGTAATTATGGCCTGTTAGCCTGACATTGATCCTGGACAAGATAATGGAGCAGCTGATACGGGACTCGAGTAATAAACAGTTAAAAGAAGGCAATGTAATTAATGCAAATCAGCATGGGTTAATGGAAAATAAATCCTGTCATACTAACTTGATATCTTTTTATGGTGAGATTTCAAGGTTGGTTGATAAAGGTAACTGTGTTGATGTAATATAGTTAGACTTCTGTAAGGCATTTGATTTAGTACTGCACGACATTTTGATTAAAGAATTAGAATGATGTAAAACAAATATTGTACACATTATATTGATTAAAAACAGGCTAACTGATAGATCTCAAAATGTAATTGTAAACAGGTAATTGTCATCGAATGGGTCTGTTTCTAATAGGGGCCCACAGGAATCAGTTCTTGGCTCTAAGGTCTTTAACATTTTTATCAATGACCTGGAAGAAAACATAAAATCATCAATGATAAAATTTGCAGATGACACAAAATTTGGGGGCGTGGTAAATAATGAGGAGGACAGGTCACTGATTCAGAGTTATTATCCTTTGGTAAATTGGGTGCAAGCAAACATATTTTTTAATATGGCTAAATGTAAATGTATACATCTAGGAACAAAGAATGTAGGCCATACTTACAGGATGGGGGAGTCTACATGGGAAGCAGTGACTCTGAAAAAGATTTTGGGATTGTGGTGGATGGTCAGCCAAACTTGAGCTCCCAGTGTGACATTATGGTGAGAAGAGCTATTGCCATCCCAGGACACATAAACAGGAGAATCTCAAGTAGTAGTAGAGAGGTTATTTTACCTCTATATTTGGCACTGGTGTGACTGCTGCTGGAATACTATGTCCAGTTCTGGTGCTCACAATTTACAAAAGGATGTTTATAAATTGGAGGGGATTCAGAGAAGAGCCACAAAAAAGATTAAATGATTAGAAACCATGCCTTATAGTGATAGACTCAAGGAGATCAATCTATTTAACTTAGCAAAGAGAAGGTTAAAGGGTGACTTGATTACAGTTTATAAGTATCTCCACAGGGAACAAAATATTTAATAATGGGCTCTTCAATCTTGCAGAGAAAGGTATAACATGATCCAGTTTGCTGGAAGTTGAAGCTAGACAAATTCAGATTGGCAATAAGGCACAAATTGTTAATGGTGAGAGTAATTAACCATTGGAACAATTTACCAACTGTCATGGTGGATTCTCCATCCCTGACAATTTTAAAGTCATGACTGGATGTTTTTCTAAAAGATCTGCTCTAGGTATTATTTTGGGGACATTCTATGGCCTGTGTTATACGAGAGGTCAGACTAGATGATCACAATGGTCCCTGCTGGGCATGGAATCTATGAAAACCAGTGTGATATATAAACTCTGAGTATCTGAGCTCTATCATCTGTCTTCTTAGGTGACACCCATAAAGTTTAGCAAGCAATTTCTGGGGTTTTTTTAAATCAGGTGCTACTACCCTTGTCATTTAGTGAAATTATGCTCCAAACAGGTCATTTCCTGACACCCTCCCAAGACCTTTGTTGGACTGAGGAACAATGGCATTATATGGAGACTCCTCAGAAGAGGGAAGATGTGGGGAGAGTAACCATTACTCAAAGAGACCTTGGTGAAGGAGGCACTGGAATTTAGTCCAGTTGATCAAAATTATTTTGGAAAAGAAACTACAAATTAAGGAACTATTCCTGCTCCTTGTAAATCTTTTGGAACTTTTTGCCATGAACAAGAAAAAGCTCTATCCATTGTTGTTGGATCATACTATAGAAGTTCTGTATTAAAATCACAAATGAGTTTGATTCCCCATAGTTTAAATTCCAGGGTATTACTAATTAAGAGGTCTCTTGGTTTTTGGTACTGTTTCTCTCCCTCTATGTGTGAAACTTACAAGATGCTAATTGTGTTAGTACATTCTAAGACAGAGTCTGTTCTCAAAGCAATTCTTTGTAACAACAACTACTCACACAGAGAGAGACTCAAAGCAATACTCTGTAACAATAGAAACAGCACCCAGAGACTCCCCGCCCTTTTGTTGTATTCATCTCGCTTTGTTAACAATTGTGATTAAAATAGAGATAGAGGATGTATGTGGATGGATGCTTGGTGTGGATAATAACTGAATGATCAGGGAGGTGCCAGCCTAAGAATCCAGTGTCCATCGGCTGAAGAAGGCGTCAAGTGGAAATAACCAGAGGACCCCTGGAGGGCAGACTGGAATCCACCCAACAGCCTCAAGAATGGGAGAACCAAAGAACAAGATAACATCCAGCAGCACGGAGCCGTCAGGAATGTGCTATCTGCTGATTGATTCAGCAACAGCATGATGAAGCAATTCCCATAGACTGGCATAGGAAGAAATTCCTATAAAAATGGACGCTAGAAAGTGAGAACTTTGGGGTCTGATTCTGCAAACCAACTTCCAGGAGCATCAGATGTGCATCTGACAAGGCCCTGCTCCCTCCTCATGTCCAGGCCACTTGGCCAGTGGCTTGGCATGAGCAACTCTAAGGCTGGTAACTATGATACCAACCTTGCAGAACCTGTGTGTGTGTGTGTGTGTGTGTGTGTGTGTGTGTGTATGAATGAATGTGTGAATAAATATGAGATTGAATGGAATGTTATAGCTATAACTAACTGCTTACTATGATTCTTTCTGTATTCACAATAAATGTGGTATTTTGCCTTTTCCCCTTTAATAAGATCCTGCTGGTTTTTATTTTATTGGTATAACATTGTAGGCCAGATTTTACCCTGCATCCTTGACTTACTTATATGCCGTGCTTAATTTGTAATGAAGGAGGTGCTGGGGCTCAAGCATTTTTTTTACTTTCATAACTGACATGGCAAACCCAGAGGTGCTGGGATAATGAACTGCCAAGTCTAGAGGTGCCAGGGCTCAGCCCAAGCAAGTTCTGGCATAAATTAAGCACTGCTTTTACGTGTATGTGGGTGTTGTTTATCTAGCGAAAAGTATTGACCCAAGAAGTTGGAATTGTCTGCCAATATTTTTTCATCAATACACTTTTTTTTTTCACCAATCAGTATTCCCAGATTCCCTGTATCTAGCTTCCAATTTAGTTCTCTGTAAACATCTGGTGAAGTAGGCTCCTTGAGCTGTGGAGAGCATGCTTGGTATGGGACTCAATGGTTACAAGGGAGTGAGCAAAATCACATCCTTAAAAATCAAAATTTGAAGTGTATATGTGGGGTGTTGTTGTATAGAGATAGGAAAGAGAGGGCAATATCATAGAAATGTAGGGCTGGAAGAGACCTTGAGAGGTCATGTAATCCAGCCCCCTGCACTGAGGCAGGACTCAGCATACATAGACCATCCATGACAGGTGTTTGTCCAACCTCCTTTGGAAGCCTATTCCAGTGCTTAACTATCCTTACAGTTAGAACGTCTTTCCTGATATCTAAACTAAAACTCCCTTGCTGCAGATTAAGCCCATTACATCTTGTTCTATTTTCAGTGGAAATGAAGCACAATCACTGTTCTCTTTATAACGACCGTTAACATATTTGAAGACTGTTGTCCTCTCCCCCCATCAGTCTTCTTTTGTCAAGACTAAACATACCTAGTTTTTTTAACCTTTCCTCATAGATCAGGTTTTCTAAATCTTTCATCATTTTTGCTGCTTTCCTCTGGACTCTCTCCAGTTTGTTCACATCTTTCTTAAAGTGTGGCATCCAGAACTGGACATAGTATTCTGGCTAGAGCAGCACAATTATCTCCCATGTCTTCAACAGGACATGCCTGTTAATATACCCCAGACTGATATTAGCCTTTTTCACACTTGCATCACAATGTTGACTCATATACAATTTGTGTTCCGCTAAAACCCACAAATCCTTTTCAGCTGTACTACTGCCTAACCAGTTATTCCCCATTTTGTAGTGGTGCATTTGATTTTTTCTTACTAAGTGTAGTCCTTTGAAATTGTCTTTATTGAATTTCATCTTGTTGATTTCACATCAATTCTGCAGTTTATCAAGATCATTCTGAACTCTAATGCTGTCTTCCAAAGTTGTAGCAACCCCTCCCAGCTTGGTGTCAATCACAAATTTAAAAGCAATTATAAACCTCCATTCCACTATCCAAGTCATTAATGAAAATATTGAATAGTACTGGACCCAGGACAGATCCCGGTGGCACCCCACTAGATACATGCCTCCAGTTTGACAGTCAACCATTGGTAATTACTGTTTGAGTATGGTGTTTTTTAACTGGTTGTACACTCAACGTATATTAAATTCCATCTAGACCACATTTCCCTAGTTTGTTTATAAGCATATCATGTGGAACTGTGCTAAAAGTCTTACTCTAATCAGAACATACCACATTTACAGCTTCCCCCCATCCACTCAGCCAGTAACCCCGTCAAAGAAGAAAATTAGGTTGGTCTGGCAAGGTTAGTTTATGATAAATCCATCCTGGCTATTACTTATGACTCTCTTTTCCTCTAGGTGCTTACAAATTGATTCTTTAATAATTTGTTCAAGTATTTTCCAGGTATTGAAGTTGGGCTGACTGGTCTTCTTCAGTCCTCTGGTACCTCCCCCTTCCTCCATGAGTTTTCAAAGAAAGAGCTAACTGTTCTGAGATTGCTTCAACTAGTTCCTCAAGTACAGTAGGATGAATTTCATCAGGGTCTGCTGTCTTAATACATTGAACTGTTTAAATATTCTTTAATCTGTTCTTTCCCTAGTTTGGATTGAAGTGGAGGAGCTGCAAAGAGCGTGGTGGGCAGATCAGTTTTATGAGTGTTAACACAATTAGCATGCAATCAGCAAACCAGTCTGGTGTCCATTCTCCGGAAGGAGAACAGGTGTTGGTTTTGGTGTTGGTAAGGCAGGCAGTTCTGTGGCCCTACTGCTGAGCATCTTGGCAATCATAAACTCCAAGGTCCCTTTTGATTCCAGCTGATGGTGTGTGGTGTGGAGAAAAAAGTGTCTGGTTCATCCCTCGGAGCTGGATGGGTTCCACATCACCTCTAGTGTGGGGTTATGAAAATGCATGATTGAGCTCTGTACGTCCAGCATAAGGTGTAACTGGCCTTGAGATCGAACACAAACCTTCTCTGTCTCCAGCAAGCTTCTCTTTGTTGATTCACAGGTAGTAGCTGGAAGACATTCAGGCCCATAACAACAACACTGTGCAGCCTGCTTGCTCACCGGAAATGGTCAACAAGCAGTATCCTGTTACAGAATATACTGCAGAAGTGCACGTCTTATCTCCCTACAAGGTAGCACCCTCAGTGAGTAAGAGGGGCACCTTTATCACTGCATGATGTGCTTATTTTCATAGATTAAACACACACTTGTTTTGTTGCTGCTATTGTTAATTAAATCATAAAAAGTAAATACTCTGGGGTAGAAATATACTCCAGCTCCGAATTTCTCTTTGCACATATTGTACAGAGTGTTTTTTTTTTGTTTATTCACATTTATTTGAAAATAACTAATGATCTTGAACCCTTTCTAGTCACGATGTAGACTGGAAATATTCGTTTTCAGAGAAACAGTATGAACACACATCAGATCTTTATTTCTGAAACAAGAAAACCTGTCTCAGTTCACCTCATGCATAGACTTAATGCACTCTACAACAATAAAGTAGCTGTTGATTATTGTTTTGCACAGTTGTGGCAGCCTCATTAGTTTCACTACCTAGATTGAAGTAGTTTCATGCCGAATTTAAAATGTAGGTCATTCAAAGGACTTATGTTGCTAGTTCAGCCTGCAGGAATTTAATCCTCACCTGTATCCAGCAGTTTATAAACATACTCAGTCAATTCTTTATACTCCACCCAAAAGCAGAAATTCACAATGGGCATAAATTACGTATGTCATTCCGGTAACAGCAGTTAAGCTACTGCTGGTAGGTACATGTAACTAAAATAAATGAACCCAACATTTATTGCACAGGTACTTTTTCAACGATCTATTCTGGAACAGCGTATATAGGATTGATGTGGGTATAGGAAGTGTCAGCTGAGCAAATCACTTTAAATCATCATCCTTTACTTTGTATTCTTAGCAGACAACGGGCTTGATCCAAAGCCCATTGACGTCAATGGGTGTCTTTCCACTGACTTCAATGAACTTTTGATCAGGCTCAGTGTTATCTTTGGGTAGGGACAGAATGTAGAAATCCAGCTGAGCTTGGAATAGGACGATAAACAAGTATGTAGGGAGTAATTTCTTCTGGACCCTAGCTGATAATTATTTGCTGCCCTGAAGACTGAGGACTGTGAGTTCTGGAAATTTTATCTTACCTTAGTAAATATCGCCAGTGTAGTTACACTAGCTAAATGTCTACAGATGTCTCATCATTTTATGTGCTGCTCTCTCTTTCTGTCATCAGAATTGTCCATAGCACCCGTCACCGTAGTATCCAAGTGCTCATAGATGCTGTTTCTCTTTTGATTCATTCTCTGTTAATGAAAAGCACTCCTCAGTTGTCAAAAGCTTAAGAGCAAACATTCATATAGTTTAAATAATTGAAGTACTACTCCTTGAAGTTCATTTTAATGCACTTTTGTTTTTTTCTGCATTAGACAATAATAACTTTTCAGCCTTCATCAAGACATCTGTGTTGATGAGTGGCTTATGAAGCGTCCTCTTAATCTTGTTTTGAACTTACCTAATGGCTTCAAAAGGAGATGACATGCTTTCCTTCCATTTGAAATCCATGTATGAACAGTCTGTTATACAAAACAGCTAAGACAATCGAACACAAATGATTCATTCCAATGTTCATTCTGATAGATACAACAGACTATGAACTGACCTTGTCATAAAAAAGAATTTGTAAAAAACAAAGGTGTCCTTGCATCAAACAAATGATGAATAGGGTCTTTAGACAACAGTTGTGGTATAGTCTCAGAATAAAAAGCTAAACAAACGTGTGTCTAGTGCTATGTGAACTGGAAAATGGTTACTTGAGGTAATTACTTGTTTAATTTCCTTACACTTGCATAACAAGAACATTTTTTAGTAAATTATTACCCCTACGAATCTGGGAGTTTAGACCACAACAAATAAACCCACTTATTTTGGACTAGAGATTAGAGGAGATCTGTATAGATGCTGAAAAGCTTTCTTGTTTTCTTATTCTCTCAGGGCTTGATCTTGCATCATTGCCGTTAAGGGAATATTGCCACTGACTTCAGCTGGAGCAAGAGCAGGCTCTCGATGAATATATCAGTGTGATATTGAAAAAATAGTAATGAAATAAAATAGTAAAAAAGAAGAGGCCCAGCAAAATCAAGGTCCTGTCAAGCATACATTTTAATAAAGTTAGCAAGCCAAATTCTGCCCTCCTTTCCACTTCTGCATTTCTCATTAGAAGCATTCCAAAGCATGCCCACAACTCCAAAAAGGAGAAGGAAACGTGTGTCATTTCCTCAAGTTCGTTTGCGCCCTTGGACGAAGGCATGCGATTCCGTGGGTATTATTGACTATATTGGGGTTGCGCAATTTCACTGAGGGCACCACATTTGTGTACTGGAAATTTATTATGTGAGCTGGTCGGACAAATTCCGCAAAACAATTTGAATATGTTTTGATCAGCTGCATTATTTACCAGTATTTTCTTGCAATTAACCATAATTCACTGTATTTTTAAGGAATAAAAAAATCTTTAATTTCAGAAAATATATTTTGATTCCTAATTCACCCTTCACATATTCTGCATTAGAGCATCCTAGAATCTCAGTATAAAAAAGACAAGGAACATACACGCTACATAAAATATATTTGACACATACAATGTATAAATCAAAGCTAAATGGAAAAGATAAATGTTTTATAGAATGCCTGATCTAGAGGAATTGCTGGCATGACAGCCAAATGGAAAGGCATCACACTAGCTTGGGGCCAGATATCCTTTACCTAAAAATTGCACCGGGTATTGAGGTTATAGCAAGTAAGGAATCAGAGCCAATTCCTTCTCTGGATAACAGGTAGCCATAGTGAATGCTTAAATAACAGAACAACAGGGGAATTTTGAATTAAGGACTAAACCAAGCTTGTTGATACTTTCCAGACAGATAATAAATCAAAGATAAAGGAGCCAGGAAGGCTTATCAACAGACAGTTTACCACAATCCAAATGTGAGGTAACCAAAGCACAAACAGTGCACTGTGGAAGAGGTTTGAGGAGCTGGGCCAGTGGAGTAGTCATTTACTGAAAAGGAAGAGCTGTAGGAAGTTACTCTGGTTCATCAAGGCTGAAATCTGATGTCACCACACAGCAGTACCTATGGGGTGCCCACCAAATCCACTTCTTGCTTAATTCTAACCCCAGAACTCTCTAGGTTCGCAGTCACTTGGAAGGGACGTGGAGACCAGTTTGCATGACTTCAGGGGAAGAGAAGCTTTTTGGCTAGACTGGAAATTCCCAGTTTTCTTCTGTGTTGCAGTTTTTCCTACTTCAGCAAAATGAAATGAGAAGCTGAGGTGGTAACTTTATTGCTGTCAGCTTGAAAATTCTGAGCACAGAAGCCAATCGAAACAGAGATACTATGGTAACCAGAGTGGAGTGACTTGAATATTTTCAGTATGGTTAATGAGAAATAATCATCCAGTGATTTTCCTAATCCTAGTTTTAATAATGGACTGCCAGCCAATCAGAATAAAGGAGTTTGCATGATGTTTGGATATTAAAGTAATAATACTATAGCAATCATGCAAATCAGACATGCATAACCAATTAGAGTGCAGAAAACTGCATGAATTGGGAAAATGTACAGTTATGTATTAATAACTGCACAATATCGCTTCTTTCTAAGAGGCTAAAGCAACTCCACTTTAGCATAATGTATTATAATTAAACCAGATTTTCAAATTAATGAGCCACATCACATACAATCAAAGATATGGCATCATAATGTACAGAACTTGTTTTAAAGGCACTGAAAGCATGCTAACTACTACTACTATTTGTTTTGATATGACGAGTGTAATACACTACTTTTATTTTTAGCAGCAGAAAAATAATGGCAGGTGCACAGCGGACAATGTCAAGCAAGAGCCATACTTTGCTACAATATGGGTCTATGTAAACTTAACTGTGCTTGTTTCTAGAAGTGAAGCAGAATGAGTTACCTAGATAAGAGTGCAGTGGGAGTGGGCGAGTGGTGATTATGTCTACTGATCTTCAAAATGAAAGGTTTTGCAATAATAAACAAAATTTAATGGACCATTTCAATCTTTTTCAATCACACAGTTCAAGTTACTAGTGAAATGCACATTCTCCAGGGACTTATTGCTCATTCAGGTTTCTTAATGACTTTTGCTCCACCTATCAGGAGATTTTTTTTTCTTAGAGAGATGAAATTGCAGCAGTACAGCAAACCTCAACAAAACAAATAGAATTGCACTTTTTTTGAGAGTGAAAAAAACCCAAAGAACTGAAGAGCAAGTAAATGAGCTCCTGGTGCATTGAATCATCTTTACATCTAAAGCACACTTTGGGATCACATTCAGAATGGAACATCTACTTTTGTTTGTTTATTTCATCCATCCTGGGAGATCCCACAGCTGAATGATTATGGAGGTGATGCTCTCAAATACATTTAGAGATACAAGGGGGATCAGTGCAAAAAACTCCCCAGAAATTCTGTGAATCGGTCCTAAATATTGATAATCTATGAAGGAAATCAATTATTGTTTCTGGTGAAGCATAAGTGATTGTCCGTAGCTGCTTTAACTTCAGATAATGAGTTTTTAACTTTGAAATCATTATTCCTTTTAAATTTTAAGGTTACAGGACAAAGAACAGCTACAGGGGTATATTGGCACATTTCTTAAGATAGTTACATTAGTTCTGCACACATCCAGGCTTAATGTCAAACAGAAAGTGGGTCTGACCCTGCATACCCTTGCAATGGTAGTCCTTAATCACTGGGGCAAGATTGTTCAAATAGCACTTGGCCCACAGGCATGGGTGATATGTAGTTGCACTGCTCCAGAAAACTCCTGGAGATCCCCATTGCTTAGGGAAATTGCACACTGCTATATCCATTCATGAGGGGCAGCAAACTACCCCCAGCACAGCCAATCAGCTCTGCTTGCTGGTATGTACAGAATGCAGAGCCATGACTCCTCTTACTTTCCATGTCAAGGGGTGTAGGAGGGAGTGATCCATGTGCTCCCTCAAACACAAGGTCTGGATTTCTGTTTGGCCCTTTCATCAGCCACACAAAGAAGAAAAGGTTACTACCTCCCTCACACCATGCATCTACACAGAGATTGGAACTAGAGTAGCCACCCTGAAGTCATCAGTAGAAGACACGCGAATGTCCCACAGGTGTAAAGAGTAATTATGTAAATAAAGTTTGCATGATTGGGCCCTTAAGGCCAAATCCTGTGTGGTATGTTGTATTCTTAAGTCCTAGTAAAGTTAATGGGAATTGAGGATGCTCAGCACTTCTCATAAAGCAACCAGACCCAATTCTAGGAGTTTAGTACATGCCTAAGTGCTTTGCTAAATTGGGGCCTCAGTGCCTGGCCAGTCTGGGCTCTTAATCTGTACTGCATTTTCCTTTTAACCTTTCCACCTCACACAGCTCTCTCTCCTGATCAAACCACAGTTACTGATTAGCCAAAATCTGTAACTCAAGTAGCTTCTATTGATTTTTGTATAATGGTTCTGAGGAAAGAATGCCCGCTGACACATGAAAAATGCAGGACAATGAAAATAGTTAACAAGAAAAATATGGCACAATATACATTTCCATCTGTGTGTGTAGTTGAAGCCTGAGATAATACCCATATTATCAGATATTTGATTGTTTTCCCTACAAAAAGATTGTGCAAAATTTCCTTGGAGGTTTCACAATAGCAATGATAACTTTAGCAACTATGTATAACAGACATAGTTTTATTTTCCTCCAAAGACTTACTATCATGCTTCAGGCTACATTGCAGCTTTCAAAAGTTCTGTGCAAAGAGTGCCTCCAAAGCATTGCCTTTTTTGAGCATTTTGTGTCTTTGAAATATTTTTAGAATTATTAAATTGATCAATTATTCCTCCTCCCTCTGCATATGAGTTTTAAAAGGGGTGGAGGGAGTGTGTGTCCCCTTGCTCCAAGACTAATTGTGTTGATTTTGAAGGCATGTAGAAGTGAATTATATCTGGCAATCAGAGATGAAAGGAACACATACACCCAATTATTTATAAGCTTAGCTATCAGACCAAATAATTGTATAGCTTAATTTAAGCCTCTTCCTCTCATCCCCAAGTTGCTTAGCCTAGGGAATTGAACCTTAAAGTTGAATATTCCATTTCTGTTCTCCATGTAAACTATCAGGATTTGGAACCCTGTGCTACCAAGAGTCCACTGGCTATGTAATGAAACACATCCATCTGCTGTCGGAATTTTATGCAACCGCATTGTAAATATATGGAAAATAAACACACCTAACCCCCAACCACTCTTAGAAATGTCTAAAAAGCAGTGTTTTTAAGCTAACATATTATGCTAATTTTTACACCATAACTGCTTGTGTGCTGAAGGATCAGGATAGGAGGCGATTTATTTTATTTTGGTAATTTATTCATAGCATTAGTGAGTTACATGTGAAGCCATGTCTTTCCTTCCACCCTCCTAGTGTGACAGGCCAGTTGATTTGCAAAATGTTGTCCAGGTTAGGCAAATGCAGTTTGTTATTACTACCAGAGTTCCACTTCTACCCCTACCTGCCCACTTCTTTCCCTCCTGCATGTGAAGTGGTGTAGCAACCTGAAGACAGTTGCTCTCCACTCTCCACGCCCTCCCAGTAGGTTCTGGTGATGAGGGTAGCCCACACAGGGGTTAAAGGCAGCTCCTTATTCTCCATTGCTCTCCTGTGCAGATACACAGCAGGGCTCATCGCCAAGTCCTTAATTAGTAGAGATTCAACAATCCCAAAGAGATATAGTCTATCATTAATATTATACCACAGATCTCCATTTAGATGCCACAATCAATTCGTATATTGAAGTTTATCATGCCGTTTTCAATAAGAGACTCCCTGCTTGAGGGCCTGACCCAAAGCACATTGAAGTCAATGGAAGTCTTTTATAAACTTTTATGGACTCTGAGTCAGGCCCTTAGCAACTCCACCTTTATCATGCAAGCTGTAATGGAAAGTAATTCAATTTAAAAGCAGCTATGGCTTCTAAAAAAAGATACTTGGTATTTCTGACAAATTATGTCTGTGTTGTGATGAAGTCTAGCAGGTAATACACATATCAACACCTAGCTACGCTTTAATTTCAGTTCTTTCCCTCCCTACTCTGGAGACAGTCAACAGACACACATTTTAATGTCAAGCTACTTCTCTCCCACATCAGTGGATAGCAGAGGTTAAAGGATTCCTGCACAAAAGAAAACAGTATACATCTTCTCAGGTTATTTTAGCAGCCTGAGCAGCTGCTGCTTAAAATATAGATCAAAACTTGTTCTTCTGAGACAAGTCCACAGAGATGGCTTTTCCAGAGACATGACCAATATGGCAGCTATTCTCCCCTGGATAGCAACTGTATGCACAGTTTCTATAAGCCTGGGAGAACCTACTAGTGGGAAAGCTCAATCATAGTAATTTTGACTATGAGTAACACACTAAAATGATTTGAAAGTCCCAGTACATTATCTCTAAGTTTTTCAATTCCAGCTACACACTTCAGAAGTGCACTGACCTAAAAGTACAATACTAGCGATGCAGTCCCAATCTGAATGCTATTCTGGACTTATGCTAACATTTTACACTGTTCAGGGAATAAAAAAATAATGCTCAGACCTTCCAAACCACAGGCATTCAGAAGTAACACGCTTGTATCCTGTTAACCTATGGTAGGCATCATTTGCCAGTAAAATTCAGAATATTCATGTTGCTGAAAGTCAGTTCTCAACAACTACTAACACTCTAAAGACTTCTAGCCTCACAAAAAAATTCTTATAATACCTGGAGGTCTCTAGAGCCAGATTCATTCACTCTCTGTTGACTTAAAATCAAAGTAATACAACATTTTCTCTGTTTGTTATCACTTTCCAATACTCTGGACCATGGACTGGAAGTTGTTTTTATTTATTTGAAATGTCAAATATCCCTAAGAGATTTTTCCATATAGATAGTAAATTTATAGACTATATATAAAATACATATATTTATTGATTATTAGCATTTCTTTAAATTTGTAAATAAAAAAGTACCTATCCCCAACTCGAGATGCCTTTTATAGTAATTGACTTAATTAATACACATACAATCTCAGTAATTTGTCCCCCATACATAGTAACATCAGGAATCAAAAATACCCTATTATTATGTCGAGTTTACATGCTGGGAAAATCTCTCAGGGATTTTTAACATTTCAAATAAACAAAAAGAATTAACAATACTCTGGACAGATTTCAGTGTTCATTCTGGCCATGAAGTACGTATCACCACAAACTCTTAGTTACTCATACTGTCTTCCAGTTCCTTGTTATTTTCCTCAGCTTCATGGAATCTCCTTCAGTCTTGACCATGTTCTTATGTATGCAGAGTAGATGTCTTTGTTTCTTGCCTACTGAGTTCTGTTCCTACCTCTCAAATTGCATTTGCTTCATCACTACTACACCATAACCATACTTCAAAAGCGATCCGTAAGATCTTTTCATTTTTCAATCTACATTCACTCTCTTTTTCATCTTCCTTCTATCTAACACCCACTCCCATGGCACAGAGACTAGGATGTGAAAAGATCAGAGACTTCTGGTGTTGTTATTGAATCTACCAGTTGCCTTTGAATTCTATTGATCATGAGGTATTATTGACTCATTAGCTGATTCTAGTAGGACCCAGCAGAGCTTGTCTTGAATGGTTTAGTTATTTTCTTTTCTGACTGAAAAATCCCAGGGCAGTTTGGGGTTACTGGTCTTCCTTCCCAAGGGCACTGTCTAGTGGGGTTCCACAGGGCACCAGCTTTTCTCCCTTCTGTTCACTATGTACATAGGACCATTAACAGGGATCATGAAAAGGCCTGGGTGATTCCCAGCTTTATGTCTCTTTCACCCTCAGTCCAGTGCATGCAGTCAAGTATCCTGTTTAAGATTGGGGCATGGACAAGCACTAACTGGGTGCAGTTCAATTTGGATAAGCCTGGTGTGATGTTGGTGGGCTAGGGAGAGCAACTGGCAGATATGCCAAGGATTATATTGGTCCTGTTGGGTTAGGGTGTATGTTTGCCATCTGTCAGTTGAGTTTTCAGTTTAGGGATTATGATTAGTTCATCAGCTGCTGCTGGATGGTCAGGTAGCCGCAGTGGCCAAGACCACATTATATGATTTGCACCTTGCCAGGAGATTGACAATTTATTTCAGATGGAGGCTTGCTACCATAATTCATGCCTTTGTAAGCTTAAAATTACATTGCTACATGTGCTATATAGTAACTCTCTTTAGAAACTGAGTTTGATGCAGAATGGGGTTTGTCCTGGCCATATGGGAATTACACCAAGTGCTCTGTGATCTGCATTCACTGCCTGTGGGTTCCCAAGTAGAGCTTGATATCTAAAGCCCTAAATGACCTGGCATCCAGTAATTTAAGAGACTGCCTCTTTTCCTGGGACAGACTGCCACATCTGCAATCTATGGAAGCATTCAAACTAGAGCTTCCTTGATTTAGAAAAGAAAGAAGGATCTTCTAGCAGAGTGTTCTCCATGACGGCGCTGCGACGTTGGAGCTCAGTCCTTCCTCCGTACGTAGCCTGAACTGATTGACCTTCAGGAAACACTGGACAGCTTTTCTGTTTTCTAAGGCTTTAAGGCTGGAGGAAGTGTCTGAGGGCTGAAATGCCTGAAGAGCAAAGGATAGGCACTTTCCCCTCTTAATTATTCATATATCTAAATAGATAATAATGAATAAATAATTTTTGATGCTCCCTTATTTGCATGTGGCTTTTTGTTGTTCAAGAAGTCTTATCAGCAATCTTATTTGCTTGTATTTAAATGGTCTTGTTCAGCAGTTTTGGAACAGTTTAAATATCTGTTTTAAAATAAAAAAATTCTGGTTGGCTTTGGGAACTTCCTGCAACACTCCATTTGACAACGGGAGCTGAGCTTGTACATTCTGCTAGCTTGATAATGAGTCTATTTTCATGGATATACATTTATTACTTATTCAGTTTTCCCAAATTCGGCACTATGTTTAAAAAGCATAAGTGAATTTAACTTGCATGAAATGTACTAGATTGGCAGCCTTGGATATTAAAATCTCTTATCCACAGCAGGGACAGTGTTGCTGCAAGTGTATCTATCCTGCACTTTAACACTGACCAGCAAGGATAACTCTTAAGAGTAATATGATAAGTGCTCCATGTAAAAGAAGAAGCCATTTGCAGTGCTTACATGTTCTTGCATGCCATCTACTAGCACCATAAGTATTTACATATATACAAACCTTTCATTTAGAGAGCACTCCTAGAACATAAGAGGCGAAATGAGTGTTTGGCCTTTCTGTTGATAGTGCAGAAAAAGTGCCAGTTATGATATATGCACCTGCCTATGCGGAAATGAAATAAGGGTAGTGACTCCTTTAAGACAGGTCAAATACACTCATATCAGATGGCCACTGGTCTGGATTAGAGCATATGGCATGACTATTTTGTTGTTATTAATATTATTCTGCACATAGTATGAGGCAGTCTGTCCCCCAAAGAATTTTCAATCTAAATAGAAAAGATAGATAAAGGGGGTGAAAAAAAATAAATATTATTATTCTCATTTTACAGATAGGGAATTGAGGGACAGAAAAATTAAACAATTTGCCCAAGGAAATCTATGGCAGAGCCAAGAACTGAGCCTTGATCTCACAAGTCAAAGTCCAGTCCTTAAGCACAAGAGCAGTCTTCTCCTCTGACCCTAGAGATCAAAGTCTTTGTATTCCATTTCTAATACCCTGAGCCTTGCCATCTCCCTGAACAGTACATTTTGAAAAGTGCTACATATCATTTCAGGAGTTGGTAAATATCCACCTCTTTTAGTAAGTCCTACCCGCTGCATAGTGGAACTATGAATAACTCCTTGTGGAACTATGAATAACTCCCAGAATAACTCCTTGAAAATATTGGGCAATGTAGTAGTAATAGCAAAAAGGAACTAAGAAATCATGAATTTTGCTTACTAATCAAGAGAGTTGGCCTTTAGCCATCATGCCACTTCATCATCATCCTGTGCCTAGAGATCATACATTGGCAACAATGAGATTAGTGATGGGTACCCTCAAGTCCTTTCACCCCCCTCTGGGGAAGAGCTGCAAAAGAAAATAAAGGAAATTAGCTGTTGCTACCAGCTAATCAAACAACATTGTCAAACCTCTTAGGACACCAAAAATCCAATCCTGTTCTTAAAAAAGGTAAATTTTATTAGAAACAAAAAGGCAGAAAATACATCTGGAACTTAGGCTTTTGCTAGATTTTAAAAGAGCAATTCCAAAAATTAAGTACCAAGAATAGCTTTCTTGGGGTCCAGCTTAAAATTACAAGCAAACAAAAACATCTGGGGTACACAGAGGAGATCCACAAGCCAAAATAAAGAAATAAACCTGACCCTGTCTATTTAAACATTCCCTGTCCAATGATTTCTTCTAGGTATGGAAGTTGAATTTTCATAACTGACTCAAGCCTTACACATTCCTGCTTATAGCATTGCTGCTCCATGTCTCCTTCTCTGGAGAACAACTGACAAAGGGGAAGTTTTTTCCTCATTTTAAAAAGTTCTAGCCCTCCTATGGGCTCTTTTGGTCAGGTGCCCACTCCTTTTCTTTTACCTGCGGAACTTTGTTAGCCCTTTACAGATAAAGCAAGCAGAGAACAGCCACCAAGAGGGGCTTTATAGCTAACTGTCTATCTGGGTGTTCGTAAAAGGGAGCTACTCCCCACTTCATTTATCACAGTAATCATTAAGGCTAACATAATTCTGGGGCACATTAACAGAAGTGTTCTATGTAAGACACAGGAGGTAGTTGTCCCGCTCTACTTGGCACAGGGGAGGCCCCAGCTGGAGTACTGTGTCCAATTCTGAGCACTACAATTTAGGAAGGATGTGGACAAATTGGAAAGAGTCCAGAGGAGAGCAACAGAAATGATAAAAGGTTTAGAAAACCTGACCTCTGAGGACAGGTTGGAAAAACTGTGCATGTTTCGTCTTAAGAAAAGAAGATTAAGGAACAACCTGAAAACAGTTTTCCAATAAGTTAAGAGCTGTCATAAAGAGGATGGTGATCAATTGTTCTCCATGTCCATTGAAGGTAGGATAAGAAGTAATGGGTTTAATCTGCAGGAAGGGAGATAGATTTAGGTTAAATATTAGGAAAAACTTTCTAATTTAAGGGTAGTTAAGCTATGGAATAAGATTCCAAGAGAGGTTGTGGAGTCCCCATACTGGAAGCTTTTAACAACAAGTTGAACAAACATCTGTCAGGGATGGTCTAGATTTATTTTGTCCTGCCACAGCACAGCTGGCTGGACTTGATGACTTCTCGAGGTCCCTTCCAGCCCAACATTTCTATGATTCTGTGATTAAAATTGGTTATGTGACCATATGATTGGCCACTGCCTGGGCCAGTGCATACTCATTTTACACGTCGGAAAGTGAGCATAAAATACCACCATTGTGATTTGCACCACTTTGCACAGGTATAAATGACTACATAAGGTGGAAGGCAATGGACAATCAGGTTCCCTCAGCCAGTTCTTCATTGCAACAAAGGAGAGTAGGGCAGTATAGGTTTTCCCCAGTCCTGGAGCCACTCTGTACTAGGTTGGTCCCTTAGTGCATGTTAGATTAGGTGAAAGGCTAAACAGGTGATATGAAAGGGTGCAGGGGAGATTTGGCTGTGGATTCTATGCTTGGAGCTGAGGAGTGAGGATTTAAAAGGGTGCTACAGAAATTCCAGGCTGTCCAAGAATCCCCTTACAAAAGGGAAAGCCTCCAAGCAATTGACATGGCATGGGAAGGACCACTTCATGCTAAAGAAGCAGAACAAAGAGACCAGAGTGAGTCCCAGGAGCAGGTCCAATATCTTTATAAGCAACTTGAAAACAGATCACCTTCTATTGATCTTAAACCACATTTAACACAAAAAAATGCATCTTAGCCTTAGTATTGCTTCTTTCAATTGAACCCTTGTATTTATAAGAGTGATTAAAGTGCCTTTTTGTATTTGAACAATAATCTCTATAAACTGTAGATAATAAATTTATATAATTTATTACCAAACAGAACAGGATAAAAAAGGGTTCTGGGGAATCTGTCAAGTATATGCCGTCTAAAGAGGAAGGTTTATGTGTGTGTGTGTGTGTTTAAATTTGATTTATAACTTATTCTTTTGCTGCTGAATTTCTACCGTATCTGCTGTGTTGTCATCCCCTGTTAACGCTCTGTTGAAATCAATAGACAATTAGATGGTTGGGATATACGGTGTACAAGAGAATGGACCCAATTTTGCTGCCCTTAACATTAGAAAATATAACAGGGCATAGTCACAAGACAGCAAAAAAGTGGATGGACTGAACAGCTTGCATCAATCCTGAAACATTACACTGTTATATTTAGAACAAAAACATATTTAAAAACTTGTGTTATTTTTAGATATTCCAAAATCTTTTATAGAAGCTTGGAAAGGTAGCATTTCCCTTCTGCACCATTACACTATTCCTCATGATCCAGTAAAGATCCATTACAGGAATAAGATACAAATCTATAAGGTTATAAAATCTGATTTCATTTTGTCTCCTTTTCAAGTTGACTGGGATATTTTTCTTTTGGAGAAGACAACTTCTCAGCTGAGCTAAGTTTCTGGTCACTTTCTGTGCAGCCTAGTCCCCTGATTCATTTTACTTTAAAACTCTGATTCTGATAAATGCTTAGGCTTAACCTATTTGAGGATAAATAAGACTTCTCATTCCAAACCCTTACTAAGTTGAGATTCCCTAGCCTGTAATACTGAGAAATGGGGGTGTGTTTCCATCCCAGGCAGGGATTTATTATAGAAATCTGCAAAGTGAATGGAAAGCAGCCCCCAGAGTATATAATCACCACTTGTGAGCTTCCTCTGTGAGTTACTAAGAATAAAATGATTAGGTTAGTGACTGTGTGCTATGAACAATTGTTCACTTAATCATGCATAGCCTGTTTTAGGGGTGTGAATAGGTCTTGTTGTTGAATTAAATACTTTGCATAAAAAATTCATTAGGAAAGCATCCTGATGGAGTATTATGGGATAATAATTTCAGTGTTAGAAATGAGAATTTTGTTACATAAAACAAAACAACCCTTTGGCTTGTAGGAGTCCACAATAAGCAAGACGGCTGCAACAATCTTGTGTTTGGTAATCTACTTTTTATTGCTGGAGCAATGCTATAGCTAAAGGAAGGCACTAACTCATCCTGTTAGCTCTGCCCCATTATCTTACATACTTCATGTTGGAACTGGAAATACCTTCAAATAGAAATTTATATGGTAGCATTAAATAACTTCAAACTCATTGTGTTTCTTGAAGGATGAACTGTTCATATACAGTTTATATTTAATAGCCTGCAGAAATATTCTGAAGAGCCAAAATTGGGTGTGGGGCTGATGTCTTTTATAGTTCCTGTAGTTGAAATGAAAGTTCTTAAGAACAACCCCAAAAAGTTCTGTTAAACACACTACATTTTATGGTATAAAGTTTTGTAAGCTGTATTGATCAAAACTATTCTGGCAGCAGAAATGGAACAACAAGTAACAACCAAGTGTTTCCACACAACCAAATAATGGCATAGAGTCATAAATGAAAAGCAAGACAAAGGGGCCCTAAGAGATCACATAAAATGTGGTATTGCAGAATATTAAATCCGCTGCAGATAAACCAGTAGCATATGAACAAAATTAAAACAGACAGTCTGAGGCTGCAAGCTGGGAAACATTCATTTGTTTCTCACTAATGTTTCCCTAATGGATAGTTCCAATGCATGGTGGGGATTTACTTTTAAATTATGATTATTTCACAACTAACTGACTGGCTTTCCTGTCCAGTCCAATTGACATAAGGAATATGGTACCTGGAAGATGGAATTTTTTGAGAAAGAGAACTTTTGTGGAATCACTCTGAAAGACAGCTTCAGGTTGAGATTTGTGTCTTGTTTTTACCTTGGACAACTATTTGGATCACAGAAATTCTTTAAACAGAATTATTGTAAGGATAGTCAGTTCTCTGGGCTTCTGAGACTGAAAGTGTCTGAGACAACAGTGAGTCCCCAATCCGGGAGTGAGCTCTATGCAGCTTGACGCCTGTGGTCCTGTGGAGCCCCAGTGACTTTAATAAGGCTCTCTGCACGTGCAGGCATCCACCCATCTGGAGCTTAGGGCAAGACAAGGGCCCAAAGATGGATTAATTTTATGATCCCCTAAACAGTGCACCAGTCAATTGTGCAAATGGAACCTGAGGATGGCTACGTCTTCAGAATAAATGAGGTGGGGCAATTTACTAACAATACCATGGTACTGAAAAACAAAGCCCTAGCAAAATAATCTTAGGCCCTGCAAAGATGTAGATATATGCTTAACTTTATACAGTTATCACAATAATGATTTGCAGTGCAGTAGCACTTGGGAGCCTGAGTCATGATCAGAGCCCCATTGTGGTAGGCCCCTGTACAAACACTTAAGGAACTTAGAAGACTAAGTATTTAAGAACTGGGGTTTGCATAAACTCTTGGTAAATTAATATGTAACAGCAGAACATATTTAACTAAGCATAAGGCTCACAACTTACAAATGAAGGCCTTGATTCTCTATTGAGGGCCATGTAAGTGCTCCTCTGGGCCTTCATGGAGCCCCATTGACTGCAGGAAGTCACATGCAAGGCTCTCAGTGAAGGATCAGGGCCTGAATAAAGGTAAAAATATGTTGATTTTATTGGAGAGACTCTCCAGTCCAGCTAGCCCATACTGTGCCTTATGGCTGGTGGATCTCACTATTAAATAGGACTAAATAAGACGGTGGCTATTTAATAGATTTCTTTCCCCATTAGATATGAGCAAATGGGAAAATATTTTTACAAGAGCCCTCTACTGATTACTCATATAAAATGTAGACCCCAAATCCATTTTCTAGATTTATTATTGTCTGCCAAAACTGATTTGGGGAAAAAACATTCTATTAACCTCAGGTATAGTTAGCAATTTTCCATCTCATTACACAAACCTTGTCTCTTATTACAGTGAAATACATTTAAATGAATACCTGTTAAATGAACAGACCTTTACAAAGCATACAATTTTTCCATCCATCTAACCCAAACATATATAGGACTGTTGTAAAGCCTTTGCAAATTCATACCTGACAAATAAATGTGTTAAAAGATTAGCTGTCAGTGCACCACAGAGTGAAACATAAACGAGATTGGACCTGTTAGTGTAACAGACCTGTTAAGTGAATATATATCTCTGAATACTGAACCAAAACAGCCTTTCTGGACACCACATGGCCATATTATAGCCCTGATTCTGCAAGGTCCTGAGTTACTCCAGGAGGTACTCTGCATCTTGCAAGATCAGGTGTTCAAAATGTTTGTGTTTGTGTAAAATGGCTATAGTAGCATTCATGAAAGTAGAGAGACTATTAACACTGGATACAACATAGTTTGATACAAGACATGCTACAGTTCTTCCTGCCTAGCTCTGTCACTGCACATCAGTCCTGACCTCCATCCCCTCTGCAATTGCAGACTTGGATCTCTCTTGAGAACAGACAATCACAGCAAACTGTGTGTTGAATGTGATTTGGCAGTAGGTCCACAATAGACCAGGATACGGCCACTAAGCTAATTTCTCCTTTGACCCAAACTGGGATTTACACTCCAGAGTCCAGAGGTGAAAGATAATGCATTAATGCCTGTCTCTCTCAATGCCAAAATCTGTGCCCAAAGCAACACACTTGAGTTTCTGTTTGGGTATATGTATGTGTGTGTGACTTTGTGATCAGACATATTGATAGGATGACATGAGAGAGGGGAAACATAGAACACACAAGGAGTACTTTTGACAGTGATTTTTTAAAATCTTTGATCATTTTATTTATTATTATTATTATTAGGTATTAGAGAAGTCAGGAAGAAGGAAAAATAACTTTAGATGCTGTTTATTGGACCAAAGCTTTTCTAAAAGATACATTCTCCAGTTCAGACTAGAATTAATTCAGGCAAGTCCTATGGCCTGTTGTTATACAGTAGGTCAGATTAGATCACAATGGTCCCTGGTGGCTTTACAATCTGTGTACCTATGAACTGAAACAACAGCAGATCAGAGTGGTTTTCACAAAACACTTTTTTGTTTGTTGAGCATTTTGCAAAGAAAGTCACTGCTCCAAGGAGCTTGCAGTATGGAACAGAGTGTGTTTGACATTAGCCAGGGAGAATGAAAAATGTTGCAGTTCTAAATTCTAATGATTCTTGGACAAGTTGGACAAATTAATCCTACACTCACCTGATCATGTTAGATCATCATTCATGTTTTTTGTTTCCACAAATATTATAATAAAACTGTAGTACACCTCTAGTTATTTATGTAAAGCTACAAGATAACATCCAGTTATTATCTTACATTGAAAATGACCACATGAAACAGACAACATTTAGGAAATTTTAATTAGCCTCTTGCCCTATACAGTAAAGATTATGGCGTTCAGGTCTGCTACTTTCCCTAGGAGGCTGATACTTTCTGTTTCCAGTTCAAAGTATGGAGTGATTCATGACTGATGTCACCAATGTGGAGGTTTGATCCTATGGCTTCCACTGCCACTCAACGCCCTGCCTCTTTACTATTCACTTATTGCTACAGAATATTTTATCATGCATTAGATTTTGTACCATATCACATTCCTTCAGTCCAAACACCTAAACGGATGAAAGACAAAAATCAAGACACCCAAGGACACACCCAAGGATGCTGTAGACTAAAATGCATGTTAGTGATAGCTATAAATCTGCATCTTTGCCCTGATCTACAATCCCTTTGTGCTTTTGTCTTAGATTCAGGTGGACAAATTAAGTTTCCTCTGCCACTTCTGATATTGTTTGGGGGTTTTTTGAACTGGAGGCCAGGCAGTCTTCTTATAGCTGATGGCATGATGCCAACAAGGCACTCTTCCCTGTTGTGGTCTGCTGGATGCAGCCGTTTTTTTCAGGGGGTGAATGATATACACTTGTAGTTTCCACAGGAAAGCTAAAGGCTGGGCTTGGGATAGAGATAGCTGAATGCAAATACCCTTGAAGAGTGAGGTTTGCCTGTGCCTTGATAACCCAAAGGAACTTAACTAAAGTAAAAAAGAAAAAAGATTAATAGACATGCATATCTAACACTGATCGAAAACAAATCAGTGTCTATTTCAATGTAGAAATTGTCCAGATCAATCAATATGAAAGTTAGGGAGATGAGTTTAGAGCAAAAGGTGACACAAAACTGGTTACAAAGAACTTCTGAGTTTTAATCCTGGCTTTGAGAGAACCTCCCTTTGACACCTCAAACTATCTGCCTTTGTTTCCTCAGCTACATAATAAGCATAGTAATACTAAAAGCATTGGAATAATTCCCCATGATTGTTGTGAGTAGAATTAATTACCTCATCTGCCTTGTCTCTCTTAATGTTTGCAAAACAGTTAATGCAGAATACCATTGTTTTATGAGATCTGTGGTTATTCTACCTCCAGATTATATGCACAGCGCTGTCCTGTGTGGTGGACAAATCACTCCAGAGGAGTTGCCAGATCTTCCTATTCAGTGATTCAAACATAGTGGCCACAGTTTTAAAGTCACATTCAAAAATAACCACTATTCTAATACTGAAATAACATGCAGTAGGTACAGATAATTGAAGGCATTTTATAAAGAAAGTTTATTAACAGAACACTTACTTGTTTCCCACAGCATATCTGAACACAGACAGCCCTTTCTAAATGATTGTGATTGATCTGAATGGGGAAACCAACATCTTGAATTCCCTGCATGTGGGATTTTTATATGTCCCGTTTGAACCCAAGAAATCCAGGCTGCTTTCCCTGTATAAGTATCTAAGACACCCCCTTGTTCCCAGAAATACCTACCAATTCCCCCACCAAAAGAAAGAGAGAGAGAGAGAAATAATAGTACTAATCAAAGTCAAAACCAAAATCCCTGACCCAACTAGAGATTTGATCCTTGAAAAGAGAAATGCCAGAAACTCCATGAAATCTGCTAGGGACTTTGATATTGCTATTGACTTTACGCAGATGATGCTCAGGTCCTATGGTGATGTGTAACAGTATAAACCTTAGATAGATAGATTAGATAAGATCTAATGTTTAAGATGGTAGCAGTGGACAGTGTCTATTTAGATACATTCACCTCCCTTTTGGACCAATGTACCATTCCCTCAGTTACTTGGCACATCTTGGGAAACTTGCTGAGTAAATGAGGGAATGGTACATTGTCCAAAAGGGAGCAGATCTAAATGGACATAGTCCACTTCTGCCATATAAAAATTCTAGAAGTGACAGTATTAACATTGCTTTATCCCAATGAAAACTGTTACATCACAATTTTGTTTAAATTATTGAAAAGTCCTAGACACATAATATCCTATAAGTGCAAATAAAGTCAGATAGGAAGAATGATGTGCACAACTCTTTATCGAAGGAAGGGCTGAAACTCACTATAAACCTCTCCATACCCATAAGAGCACCAGCTATTCTGAGGTCTTCTAAGGGAGGATCCATATCAGCTGCAATACTTAGGAAAAAAAGGAAGTAAAAATGGGAGTTTTGTTCTTAATTCTGAATTTTCTGACATTTGCAAGTGCAAGCCAGACTTGAAAATTGTTTCAACATCATTAATGTCAGCACATTTCCTTTATGGTTAGACTTCTGAGACTACATCCTCAGGTGCAATCTGTCCTCTTTATGGTGCCCATCTAGTGTAAAGTAGATGGATTCCATCTGGAAATGGCCAGAGAAAAATTCCCTTTGCCGAGGGGAACTCCACCCTGGAATAGAGCTGTCAGAGCTTGCTTCTGTGCCATTCTCTATCCCCCATCCCAGCATTGTGTGTGGCAGAAACAGAGTACAGATCCACTGAGCCAATTCTCCAGTTGCATAAATTAGAACATCCCCCTTGGCTTCTCTAACTAGTAGTGGGGCCAGGAAGCTTAGAATCAGAGATCAGCTCCCTGATGCCCACCCACACAACCTCTGTGCTGAGCAGAGCTCAGGCACAGAGGAGTAGTAGTCTCTGCTGATTAGAATAGACAGGGACTGGAAGATGGAAAAACATAGTGGTGGGCTTGGAAACAAAAGCATTGGAAGTGTTGCCATATAAACTATCTTTGGCTGATTTCAGATCGAACACCCCATTTAGAGGAATGAGGAAATCTACATCTCTGTTCAGACCTGATTCTGAGTAGTGGTTTGGGTAGCACTTCTTCATATAAATGATCCTATTTATGTCAAAGGGAGCAAGACTCGGGGAAGCTGTTGAAGAAGGCTTGGGAAAGGGGAGCAGAAACATGGGATTGCTGGCGTAGGTCATGGGGAGAGCATCAAGGGGTGTGTGGAGGGGAGATTCTGGAGAGGGCCTGGTGGTGGGAGAACAGAGGGACTGAAAGGAAAGGTTGTTATTCCAGGAGTTGAGAGGGAAAAGTGGGACTTCACAGAAGGAAGCCTTTCCACTCCTCCCCTTTCTTGTGCGTGCATCTCATGTACATTTGAGGTGGAATTTTGCAGACACACAGAGAAAGGGTCAGTAATCAAATATGGACCAGAAAAGAATTGTGATGTTTAAACACTGCATGATTTTAAAGCAAATCTCACAGTAGAAAGGGGTGTGCATGTTGGGGATGGGTCTGTCTTACAATTTTTGGGCTCTCATGGTTGACAATACCAAATATGTAGGATATAATTCTGGGTTTAGCCCTTCAGGGGTCCCTTGGGCTTTCACTTCATCAGAGGCAGATTATTCTGCAACATGGTTGCAGAATCATGACCTAAAAGGGAGGAGAAAGCATGTATGTAGGGCATAGAATAACTTCCATTCTAAGCCAAAAAGTACAACTTCCAAAATAGATGGAGAGCTACAGCAAAACTGGAAAAATCTTAATTGTATCTTGAGTTTAAAAAAAAAAGGCACATTAGGGCCCTGTGGGCTGTTGCCTCAGTGCGTCAATGACTCCTTTGGCCAGACAGGGCACCGCACAGAGTCTATGTGGGTCGGCAGGGCAATCAGTTGCCTTTCTTGTCTGAGTCTCTCTAGTCCTATTTTGGAGGCAAGGACATTAATTTCTGTCCCACTGTGGTGTACAGTCTTCCTCTTATGTTTGGCAGGGCTTATCTGGTCCTTGCCCTCAAGGGTCCTGGAACCCCTTTGGTTCTTGAGTTCCTGTGAAGGAGTACGTAGGGTAGCCCAGGCCCACCCATTCCATTGGGTTCCAGCTCAGGGCCCTTAAGCCAGGAAGACAGAATCAGTTTTCAACAATTCTCCTGCTGTTCCCTGAGCTCCTTCCTACCTTCCTTGGTTCTACTGGCTTCTGCAGCCTGTGCCTCTGGTCATCCCTTTTTTGGGTTGTTGTCACTCTGGCTTGGCTTCTTACCAGCTTGCTGGCAGGACCTTCTTTCTCTGGCCTGCTTTCTCCTCTGGCAGCTGCCCTGTCCCTCTGCCTCTGAGCTCTTTTATTCTTCCAGCTGCTGTGAGGCTGCCAATCAGTATTGGCCACCAGTTCCTGCATTAATCAGCATGGGGCATATAAACTCCATGACAGGTCCAATATGAAACAAATGGGGGTCTGTGCAATGAACCACTTCTCTAGTCTTTTAAAACGTGCTTCCCTTTCCATATACTCAACGGTATTAATGTCCTTTAGGGAATAATGATCTGAAAAATTGCAGCTAAAGAGATTTTCAGATACAAGAGTATAAAAACATCACAAGTAGTATGTAAGCTTTTTTCTTTCTCAGTCTCTCTCTGTCTCTCTCCCTTCCCCTTTCCTCCAAGTTTCAGTACTTAATATGAACATTTTTTCTAATACAGGAAAATATGTTTTAAAGCATAAACCTTATTTTTAGTCCTGAGCAAATTTTTACTGCCAGGTTATCAATCGCCAGGAGCAGGGAATTGTGATGGAAACACTGAGAGACCCCTAGCTATTTAGTTCAGTTAGTGGTCACTGATCCGTGAGTGTACGCGCACACACATACATTAAAATAAATGTAGTCAAGCAGAATAAAATAAATTTCTAAAGACCCAAAGCTGAGTTAAGCTTTCTAAGTAAAAAGTCAGTTTGATTAAGGGATCAGACCATCCACTGCCTGAAGAAAAATGTTTGTACCATATATTATATTTCCTCAGTACCTACTGCCTGATTTGCAATGTGGAAACTCTAGTAACGCAGTGGAGAAGAGGTACATTAAGACAAAAACGGCAACAAAATATTTATTGATTTATGCATTTGCATTTTGTGCAGCCTGAAATTAAATCTTCCTAGACAGAAACCTTCAGAGTGCCCACAGTGCCCCAGTTTATCAAGGCACATAAACACATGATTAAGTCTATCTCTATTTCTGATCAAAGCCGCTTTGGCACATGCTTAACTTTAATCATGTGCTTACATGCTTTGATAAGTAGGGATGAACTTAGGCATATGCATAATGTTAAGTAAATGCTTAAATGCTTTGCTGAATAGTGGCCTATTTGCCTGATCCAAAGCCCACTGTAAATGAAATCCTTTCTATTAACTTCAATTGGTTGTGTATGAAGACCTTATGTAGCAACTTTACTAGACTTTGTAAATACCCGGTTGTCTTAGAAATACATTAGATTTTGCATTGTAGCTTCATACATCTCACAGTTTCATTTTTGTTTGTTCTTGTATGCATTCCTATTTATTACCAATGACATTACAATGTGTAAAATTACATCTCCAATAAGAAACTGAAAGGCATTTCATGTAAGAAGAATAAATAATATTTGATTTAATTTCAGTTTGTCACTTTCTTTGCACAGACAAAACTAATTTACCTACTGAATGAATTGTTCTTGGTGAAGTGTCCAAGTGATGTTATGTAAAACCAGGATGACCACTAGGAATGCTCTTTCTCAGAGAGTAGTGAAGACATGCTAGTTTCATATCAGTTTCAGGAACTTGCCCTGTATTCTGCAAGATTTCACAATTGTACATATTCTTGAGGGTTGTCATTTACGCTGCCAATATTTGTCTGGGATGACACAATACCTAAAAAGATATAGAATGTTTTTTCATTATCTCAGTAAAATGGTGATGTTAAACTGACCTCACTACCTGAACTTACTTTACTGTGAACGTTGCCTTTTCCCTAGGAATAACCCTTCTCTTTCTCCTTTGTCTTGGATCAAGGCATTCCAGTGGTGTATAACAAAAGAGTTCCAAAACATGCAATATTTTTCCTCTACCTAGGAATTGTAACAAAAAGCATTGTCCAAGGAATGTTAATCTTGAGCACCCCACAATTAGGAAATGCCAGAGTTTATATGGGAATAGCACTGCTAGAAATGCTGATTTATTTGGATCCTGATCCAACTCCCACTGAACTCAATGCAAGTCTTTCCATTGAGTTGAATGGTAGATGTATCAATCAGGTCCTAGCATTGTAACTTCAGTGAACCTGCAGCATGAAACCTTTGAAGTACTATTTTCCAAAAGCAAAGGGATAGTGTGGAAACAGATGCATCAAGGGTAATAATCTATCTGTGGATGTCGAAGGACAACCAGAACAGGCAGAGGCATGGTGTCCCATAGTTTTTGGGGAGTGCACAGATGTGATAACCTCATGGTATTTCAGAGAAAGTTAGGGCCTAAATCCCAAGGCTCAAGCCAACCCTCAAGGAGGGTAATTGAGTACTGGTCACACAGGCTTCACCCTGTAAGAGCTAAGGGATGGAGCTGTGTAGTAATTTGGGGTTGTTAGCAACGAGTATAAGTTAGAGAAGGAAAGCGGGTTCTTCCAGTGGCATAGATCTGGCTCTCAGGCTCCTATACAACCCCTCTTTGCTGCTGCCACGGTCTTGTAGGGGCCCTGACAAAGATGCTGCAACATTGTGCTGATCCCTGACTGTGATTTTGGCCCCTGGGGGCTGTTAGCAGCTGGTGAAAGTTAGAGCAACCCTCAGGCTGGCTAACCCTGAACTAACCTCAACCTTTTTGCCTAATCTAGACATACCCCATGGAGTGAGGTAGTGAAGAGGGTTAAATGGGCTGTGCATTCCTAAAAAGTCCACCTTGACACTCATACAGGAGATAAATAGCAGAAGCTACAACCCTTGGGCTACAGAAAGCTCTGTGGCCTCAGTGCATCTGCAGAGGAGTTGGAAGGAAGGGTGCAGTGAAACAGTTCTCATTTGCATGATCCCTTCCCACCCTAAAACCCCACAGCTGTCTGCATCTCGAGTGTGAGGCAGAAAGCAGTGATGCCTTTATCCTCTTGAGGCTGAACTATTGCAATCCACTGTTCTTAGGGCTGCACTTTAAGATTACTCAGAAACCAATTATTGCAGAATGTGACTGCTTACCTTGGGGAAAAGGGTGGGGGTGGGAAACCCAATGTTAGCACGTAATTCCTGTGCTCTGCACTGCCTCCCAGTTCACTTCTGGGTGGAATCCAAGGTGCTGATTATCATTCATAAAACCTGAATGACGTGGGACCTGGCTAGGATAGAGATCACCCACCTCCCCATGCCTCTTTATGGCAACTGTACTCAATCTGAAATCACTTTGGCTTATTCTATCACTGTGATTATATTAGCATTTAGAGGCCCCAGCTATGTAAGATATAGTCTGATGAAGACCCTCTACATCGATGCTAAATCCCATCAATTTGTCTACTCCACCTCCCCGAGAAGCGCAAGGAAAGTCGGCGGGAGAACATCTCCTGTCGACACAGCACAGAGTAGACACAGTGTTAAGTGGATCTAACTATGTCAACTTGAGTTACGTTATTCATGGAACTGAAGTTGAGTAACTTAGATTGATTTACCATGGTAGTGTAGACCAGGCCCTAGTCTGCTTTATAAAATGGACATTATAGTCCTATCCTGCCTCGCAGAGATGTTGTGAAAATAAATGTATTAAAGATTGTTAGGTGGTCAGATACCATGGTAATGGGGGCCATATAAGAACCTAAGACAGATACATAAAATTACAGTATAAATAGAGAAGAGACTGTACTACTTATCTGGTTTGTGCCAGCTGTTGGCCACATGTTTTTTTAATTTCTGTAATGTGCTCAGACTTTGTGTGACAGAGATGGGTAAAATATAAAGACATTAAATAAATAAAATGGGGTCATAGCGGTAGCTGTAGCTGAAGCTGCCTTTTGCCAAACTAATCAGGTCAGATGTACACTAGGAGTGCTCTGTCAGTATAACTATACTATAGCAATATACTATACCGGCAAAGAGCTCCTAGTGCAGACACAGAAAAATAAGCTACCCCAGTCTACAGGAGGGGCTTTTGCCAGCACATGCCAGTCACAAATCACACCTCATCACACCCTGGATCAACATAGCTATGCCAGCAAAAGTTTGTAGTGTAGACCTGGCCTAAGTGTAAATAGACAGAATGACATACATGTAGACTATTCACAAAGGCGACAATTAGTTAAGCATGTGCTAATATGCTTTGCTGGATAGGGACGAGTTTAGTCATGTGTTTAAAGGCAAACACAGTCTTAAGTGCTTTGCTGAATCAGGGCAAAAGTACGTTATTTTAAAGTAAAATTCATATAGCTGTTTTAAGTGGCAAAGTTAATTAGAGCTCATCTTGTGCTACCCCTCTCTAGTCAGTGTTTTTAAATGAATAATCAACAATTATCTTTTGAACCCCTTCGGCCAGCATTGAGATCAGTGTATCTAATCATCTAATGTCAAATCTTCATTTTTTGTTTGATAAATTTTCTGCTTATAAATTCAGTTTCATATTCACAGTACACCATTTTTCAATAAGAAAGCCCTGTGAAATCTTTCAAATTAAATCTAAAACAAACTGGGTAATGTACACTACCACCTGCCTGAATATGAAGTAAGAGTTTAATGTCTTAATAGGATATGGGACTGAAAATACAGAGTGTTCTTTGTGACATTTAATTTACTCTAACAGCACTTTTAACAAATGTGAAGCAAATAGTCCAAATCTTAGATAAAGAATAGCCCAACTCCATTAAGAGAGTGAATCCTCTATCTGTCATACACCAATGTAAAATTGTCTCTGACCTGAACAGACTTTGGAATATCATGTATTTTCTGGTATGAATTCCCTAGGTATCTAATCTAAGTGAGTATCTTCACTCTACACTTGTCCCTCCTACCCATTTTCCCCCTGCTCTGTCCCGCGAACCTTCTCCTCTTCAATGTCCCCTCTTCCTTCACCTTTCTTCCTTTCAGCTGATCCCTTCCTAACCAACCTCCCTACCATCAAAATAATAAAATAAAAAAAAATAAATAAAAAAGAAAAGAAAAAAGAAAAAGAATTGTGGAACTAACATGACCTTTGCTGCCATCAGATTGTTCATTCTGCTTGTGTGTTATATACCTTCCCCTACCCGGTGTCTGTCTTGTGCATTTACACTATAAGCTCTTTGGGGCAGGGACCATTTACTAATCTGTGATATATGCCATCATGTGCCAGCAATGCCCCTCTGCCATGTACATTGGTCAAACTGGACAGTCTCTACGTAAAAGAATAAATGGACACAAATCAGATGTCAAGAATTATAACATTCAAAAACCAGTCGGAGAACACTTCAATCTCTCTGGTCACTCGATTACAGACCTAAAAGTGGCAATACTTCAACAAAAAAACTTCAAAAACAGACTCCAATGAGAGACTGCTGAATTGGAATTAATTTGCAAACTGGATACAATTAACTTAGGCTTGAATAGAGACTGGGAGTGGATGGGTCATTACACAAAGTAAAACTATTTCCCCTTGTTTATTCCCCACCCCTAACCCCCACTGTTCCTCAGACGTTCTTGTCAACTGCTGGAAATGGCCCACCTTGATTGTCACTACAAAAGGTTCTCCCCCCACCAGCTCTCCTGCTGGTAATAGCTCACCTCAAGTGATCACTCTGGTTACAGTGTGTATGGTAACACCCATTGTTTCATGTTCTCTATGTATATAAATCTCCCCACTGTATTTTCCACTGAATGCATCCGATGAAGTGAGCTGTAGCTCATGAAAGCTTATGTTCAGATAAATTTGTTAGTCTCTAGTAAAAAGAAAAGGAGTACTTGTGGCACCTTAATCTGTGTTTGTAGAGTGCCTAGCACAATGGGGCCCCATTCTTGGTTGGCCTTGGGATGTACCGCAATAAACATGATTAATAATAATAAAGATGTATCTTCTGGGATCTTCCAAGGCAAAGTTACACCATGAAGATATTTGTGCTGAGGCAAAATACAGCAGAACTTCAAGTTACGAACACCTCAGGAATGGAGGTTGTTCAAAACTCTGAACAAAACTTTATGGTTGTTCTTTCAAAAGTTTATAACTGAACATTGACTTAATACAGCTTTGAAACCTTACTACGCAGAAGAAAAATACTGCTTTTAACGATCTTAATTTAAATGAAACAAGCACAGAAGCAGTTTCTTTACCTTGTCAAATCTTTTATTTTTAATTTTCCTTTTTTTTTTAGTAGTTTACATTTAACCCAATATGGTACTGTATTTTTTTTTTGTCTCTGTTGCTGCCGGATTGCATACTTCTGGTTCAAAATAGGTACATGGTTGAGTGGTCAGTTTGTAACTCTGGTGTTCATAACTCTGAGACATTTAAGAATCTATTTTACCTGTTTACTGTGGTTTCCCTCACTAGCATCTGTCTATAAGCATGTGGAACGCCATCCATGACAATTAATTATGTGTATGTGTTGCTGTAGCATTGTATGTTACTCCTCTAGGAGCAGGGGGATGCTAATGTAATTCCTCTGGTTACCAACCCTTTGCTGCCACCCCCTGGAGGCATTAGTATATCCTAGTTCAGACTGGATTCTCTAGGGACCAGTAGACAAAGAAAGGATTTTTGGATAAATAGCCTGGTTTTAAACAGGTTCTGGGCATTCTTCCAGCTCTACCAAACAGAGAGGACCTCTGGTCCATGGAGGGCCCCAATCCTTAGGGAAGGCTTAGAAGGACTGGGCCTACAGAAACCCCATAAGACTGGGTGCTTGTTCTGAGCTGAAGCTGTGATGAACTTGAACCCATAAGGAAACCCCTTGGATGGGGTTTTGAAGGACTGCTTGTGTCAGAGCCTATGTTAGGGTTGGAGTGATCTCTGTTAAATTTATTAGAATGTGTGTAGGTTCTTTTGTTATTTTAATATGTTTTCTCTGTAGTGCTTTTACCTTAAGAATAAAATAGGCTCGCATAGGAACTGGTAACTTATAACTGTTAGCAATCATTAATCTCTGAAGAGAAGGCAAGATAATTTTACTTAGGCAGCCTGTCTTTGCAGGGAATAGCACAGTGAAGGCAGGGAACTGTTCAGCGTGGAGATACTTTGGTTAGAAGTGAAAGAGACATGTGTCTCCACCCAAGAAAGGTAATAGCCAGTGAAGCCAGAAGCTTAGAGTGGGTGCTCTTGCTAAACGATAGAGGGGGAATACAGGGCCAGTTGCCCTGAACTGGGACAGCATATATCCAAAGGACACATTTTTTCACCTTAGTGTTCTTCAGACTATGCTCATTACCTGTTGTGAGGAACTATTGTGGAGTGGGTTATTTTTAATTGATTATTGTATGAGATTAATAGTTGGGGAAGAAGTTACTTTTTATGGGGTTTGAGTATGGAAATGGCTTCCATTTCTATTGGTTCACAGTTGTCATGTGGCATTTTACGAATTTCTCTACTTCGCATTGTAAGGTTGTAGTTAATTTGATACTGCTTCGTGGCAGTATCTTCCACTGCAGAGCTCACTCTTTGAAATAATTTCTTTCTTGTCATTTAGTTTTGAGGGTTTTGTTGTTTATAATTAAAAAATAGCACTGAGTGAATTGCATACTGAGAGGTGCTGTATCGAAATAGCTGATTGACACCATGAAAAGAGTCCCTCGAGCCCTATTCGCACCTCTTTGCCTTCTCCCCCTCCATCCCATCACATATGTGTTCAGAAGGGAAAAGATGGGATGGGAAATTTTTACTCTAATTGTCTTGCCCCTCAAAACCGTAGTCTAGAACTGATCAAAAATAGGAAAAATATGAAAAAGTTGCCCATTTTTCACCATAATTTTGAATTTTATATTCAAATTTTTATTTCATGTTCATATTCCATTTCAGCTGGAACAGGTGCAGAGAAGGACTATGATGATGATAGGGAATAGAGAACTTATTTTACAAGAGGAGACTAAAAAGCTTGTCTTATTTAGCCTAGCAAAATGAGAGCTGAGAAGGGCAATGATTAAGGTTGAGCATCTGCCACGGAGGTCACAGAAGTCACGGATCCCGTGACTTTCCAGGGCCTCCGTAACTTCCACAGCTGCAGCTACCGGCTGACCCCTCTGCGGCTGACCCCAGGGCTGCTCAAACAAATGACCATGGGGCCAGCTGCTGGGGACAGTCCTGGGGCTAGCCCCTTGCGTGGCTGCTGGGGCAGATCCATGGCCAGTCACTTGGGCGGCTGCTGGGGCAAACCTTGGGGCCAGCTGTACTGGCCGCTGCTGGAGTGGCGCTGGGCAGCTGGCCCCGGGCCACCCGAGCAGCAGCCAGTGCCGCTGGCTCGGGGGCCACCGTAGCAGCAGCAGTCCCAGAGCAGCACTGGCCCCCCAGGGCTGCCCCAGAGGCCTTTGGAGCAGCGGTCCCCGGGACCTCGGAGCAGCAGGCGGTTGGGAGCAGTCAGCCCCTGCTGCCAGTGCAGGAGCTAGCTGTTGGCCCCTGGGACACCCCAGAGCAGCAGTGTCCTGGGGCCCCCTAGAGCAACAGTGCCCCCAGGTCCCAGGAGTTGCTAAATTTTAGTCAGGGGTATTTATAGTACAAGTCATGGACAGGTCATGGGCTGTGAATTTTTGTTTATTGCCCATGACCTGTCCATGACTTTTACTAAAAATACCCGTGACTAAGTCTTAGCCTTAACTATGATTGCTCTCTACAAATACATGAGGGGTGTTTACACCAGAGAAAGAGAAGAGTTATTTAAGCTAAAGGCAAGAATAAGTGGGTATAAACATTCCATGAATAAATTTAGCCTGGAAATTAGAAGAAGGTTTCTCAGCATCAGAGGAGTGAGATTCTGGAACAGACTCTCAAAAGGAATTGCAGGGGCAAACAATCTAATTAATTTTAAGCTAGAGCTGGATAAATTTCTGAATTGGATTGTATAATAGTGTTGCCTGTGGTGATCAGGAGGTGTGTTTGGCAGTTCTTGGAGTCCCTTGCAGTTCAAGTCTTATGTTCCTAAAATCTAATACCTTAGGGCTTCAGAAGATCAATTGTAGGGGTCAAGAAGGGAATTCTCTACCCGTTGAGGTATTCCTCCCCGCCCCCTTCTCTGAAGCATCCCATCATGGCTGAGGATGGGACATGGTATGGGGTGGGCCAGCGTGTTGAGGTGGTACAGATGCTTGCCTGGAGAGTCTTATAAAGAAATGTATAATGAACTGTGTTAAATAAATGTATATTAAATAATGTCAGAGAAGTAGATATTATATATTTAACAGTGCTATCAGAAAACCTAAAAGGGAATTTTTCTGCTTTCTGTATGTCTTGTTCACACAGCTCTCCAAACTCTACTAAAACAACTTCAAAGGTTGTAAAAATTAGAAAACTGCTTTTGTGTTTTATTTGCACCAAATTTTTGGTCTGTGTAGATAACAGGGCAAAAGCAAACCAGAGAAATGTGTGATTTAGTGGCCAGGTGTAGACCTCTCCAGTAAGACAGGCTAGGGAAGATGGACACTGACTGGACAGAGCCAGCTAGCAACTTAAAGGCCACAAGAAGCAGATGAGTAAGAATAAGGCCACTGTTGTAAGAAATAATGGAACATATGTAAGCAATGAAAAGACAGCTGGATTGAGTAAGGAGGAAGGTAGGAATGGTTAAAAAAGGTAGCTAAGGAGGTATCAATTAGTCTTTTAGCAGGAGAAGTAACAATGTATGAGAGGGATTTGTGGTTAGTTATGATGATGAGTGTACGAGAATATAATTAGAATAGAATGTTTATAGATGAGGTAGTTTTGCTAATTTGTGCCTGTATGTTACAAGACAAGGTATAAAGGACGTGTGTTTAACCAACGGGGGTTGGTGCAATACAGGGCACTTTCCACATCGGACCAGCATGAAGCTGATGATGACAGAAACAGCCTACCTGTGCCCCAGGACCCAGTTACTGATCACTGCTATACCCAGCAGCCTTGCTTTAGGCTTAATTAAGCTGGTGATATCAAAACCACAAATTTTTTTATTCAAGCTTTAAACTAGCTACATTTAGTAATTGATGTGGACTGTGCTTTTCACCCAACAGTCTTGCCCACCTATGCAGGGTCTAACTGATCACTGAATATGTGTTTGGGAAGGAATTTCCCTCCAGATCAGATTGGCAGAGATCTTGGGGTTTTTTGCCTTCCTCTGCAGTATGTGGGTGCAGGTCACTTGCCAAGATTATATGGGTATATCCCACTTAGTGAATTCCCTGCCACTGCAGGGACCTCAGGCATTGAGGAACCTTGGTCCCTCCTGTTCTCTGCCTGTGGTACATAATAGTTTTCTCCTGAGGGCAGTAATACTTTGGTCTGATTCTGGTTGTTGGACTTCATGTGGAGGTGGCTGGGTGGTGTTTAGTGGCCCATCCCATACAGGAGGTCAGACTAGATGATCTGGTTGTCTCTATGACTGATAAGTCCCATAGCTGGTTGAAAAATTGGATGAATTATTTGTGAAAATTTTTCTGAAAAATGAATCCCCTTTTCCAAGCAAAAAATGAAATTTAGAATATTTTGACCAGTTCTGCAAGTCTGTGGAGACTCTTTGTGATTACAGCCTCAGATGTAATGTAATGACTAGGAGTGTTGTCCATATACCGCTTAATCTGTTACAATTGTGCCCTTATCCTAAATAAGGCATAAGTTCAGATCTATGTAGAGAAGACACAGAATCATGTGTTGCTTTTACGGGCTTTTCCTTTGGGAGGAGTGTTTTAGTCCAATAAATGGGCTAAGATATGAATGATAGTTAACACTTTGCCTTTATTACCTACCTGCTTATTGCCTGGCTGTCGTTACAGATCTATTTTATAATGTAACATCTCTCTCTCTCTCTCTCTCTTTTTCTTTTTTCAAAGATAATTAATTACTATAAAGAGCTCAGTATTAAAATAAATAGTTGAGGTTTGTCTGTTTTTATATTTTTCTTTTCTACAATAGGTGGAAAATAGGCTGCTAACTGCAGGGCGTTGACTTAGCTTCTGTGACCACTTCCCTGTGCTTCAGATACAAATGAAATGATGAATACAGTTTCTATTAAGCAGAAACCCCATGAAATTGGTAGTTACAGATTCCAGCAGTTAGTTTGGTGGAGTGTTAATGATTAGTTACTTGTCTGACACCATATTACTCTTGATAAAAAACACTTTCTCAAGCATTAGTGTCTAAGGTAAGCATCGGGCTTCCTTTTCTTTTTAAAGTGATGTTGATATTATAAAACCAAACTCCAATGGAACTGCAAATTCTGTGGGTTTTTGCCATTATAATTATATGCTGTATTTGTCTCGAAAATACTTAATTGCTGCATTTGTACTTTCACAAGTGGGCTGCTGAATGAAACACAGAGTACTACTGCTGAACAACATATAACAAAAGATTTGAGCAATAAATTACTGTATTTGCTCCAACCATGTATAAAGGCAATGTTTTTTCCCATCACTTTGTTCATTCAGCAGTTTTCCTGTGGCCAAAAGGTATTTTTACACAAAAAAAAGAAAAGAGAGTGATCTATTAGAAGAAGATTCCATTGGTTATGTGCAATCATGATCATTATCACCCATAGGAACGAAATAATGCTGCTCTCATATTACGTTTATTAAAAAAAACTTTATTTATTTATTTATTTAGGATAGAGAGTGTTCGAGTTTTCAGACCTCAAGCTCAGTGCTTGAATCTTGTTTGGGGAATGAGGAATGGCTTGCCGCTTCTGCCGGTCTAATGCTTGCCTCAGCAAGTTTCTCAAGAGTCCACTGGCAGAATCACATTAACAGAGGTCACAGAAGATGCTGCTCCTGACAGTATGTATTACAACAGAGACTCATCATTGTTGAAGCCATAATTTTTATTAACATTACTCACAATCGGTAAGTGCCAAGAGCATTCAGGTCTAACCCTTCCTCCCCCTCAGATTTCTGCCAGTTCTCTTATCTTCAGGGTTTCACACACAAACTGACCTGCTAAATTAGAACAGAGAAGTCTAGTAGATTTATTTAATTTTGAAAGCCTTGTTGGCAGAGTCTTTACACTTTGTCATGAAATAACTTCTACATCCAAAGTGCATCTCGATGTGATGCTATTGTGCCCATCAGTTTGTACCATGAGCAGGATTCCCTTCCACAAACACAAAAGCTCTATTTTATTAATTGCCAGTTTGATAATTTTTTCTACAACATAATGACTGAACATGAAGTGAAGGATTCTGATTTGTTGATTTTTCTGTCTGCCGCTCAGAATTTATTATTGTCAAATTTGTGAATGCTGGATAGTAAAAATATTTTGCACTGTAGTACTTCCTTCCAAGGATCTCAATGTATAATACAGCACAGACAGTAAGAACTGGATTCTTTGCTCTGCTAAATTGACTTAAACTAGCTAGACATGGGTAAGGGAGACCTCCCCCTGCACAGGGCAGCGTTCTGATGGCAGAAAGCTGGCAAAGGCAGCAGAGCCAGTGCCTGCTGCAGGCTGGGGGCATGGAAAGGCATGGCAGAGGAGAGTTAGAGAAGGGCATGGCCGAGCTATGATCTCCACTGGCATACAGACAGTGGGACACCTTAGGCCAATGGTAAATTAAAGCTACTGACACTGGCATGAGATAGTACAGGATTAGGGAGCCCCAATTAGTTTGCTGCCAACCTTCTCTCCAATCAGGTGAGGTGAAGAATCTGGACCTAATAATTTTAGGGCAAAGCCTGTTCCCATTTACTTCCATAAGCTTTTAATCAGGCCCTTAGCCTCACAACAGCATTATAAGTCAGGAAAACATTGCATTATCCCATTTTAACAGATGAAGAAACAGCAGTATGGAAAGTTACAGTGACTTACCAAGGTTCACACCGGAAGTGTGCGGTGGTGCTGCACATTAGAACCGAACTCTCCTGAATCCTAGCCCTGTGCCCCAAGCACCACAGCCTCCTTCTTTGGATGGCCATCTTATGCTGAAGTGTGAATTTCAGTATTTCCCTGGCATTCTACTCAGCGTGTTTCGTTAATATTCAAAAAAGCCATCTCTGTCGATGTCTTTGGGAAAAACAAAAACTCTAGAGCATATTATACTAAAATAAAAAATAAATTATCCTTAAGATTAAAGCAGACTGGGAGAATTAAATTCTAGTAGCTCGCTGCCAACTTGAGAACTTTCACAATGACCAATTTTTATGTTAAATTTTGATATTTTTCCTAAATCCTCTATTGCTACTGTAGAAACTAAGTAAATCTCAATAGAAATTATACATCTTTTGGGCCACGAAGGATTCAGTGCCTTGGATGGCATAATGTGATGGAGTCAAAACCCCATCATGGGCTGGACAGAAGTTAGTAGTCAATTAATTATGGTTCGGGTGCAATAGATGTACTTAATTAGGAGCTTCTCAAGCAGAGGGGTGAGACTAGCAGGCATCAGATGACAACTTAATGGACACCTGGGCCCAATAAAAGTGGAGAGAATTTATTCTGAAGGAAGGAATCACAGGAACTTCTGTGAAGGAGCTTGGAAGAGAGACAGAGACCTCAGAGAGACCCATTCTGAGGTTATGTCTACACTGCAATTAAACACCTGTGGCTGGCTCGTGCCAGCTGGCTCAGGCTTGCAGGATACGTGCTAAGGGGCTGTTTAATTGCAGTGTAGACATTCAGGCTTAGGCTACCGCCTGAGTTCTGGGACCCTCCCACCACACAGAATACTGAACATCTATACAGCAATTCAACAGCTCCTTAGCCTTAGGGTGACCATATGTCCCGTTTTGGCCGGGACAGTCCCTTTTTTAAGCCCTATCCTAGCTGTCCTGACTTTTTTTTCCAAAAGAAGACATTTGGCCCATTTTCTCTTGCCAACTCGATCAGTTGGCAAAAGCAAACAGGACCAATGGTCACTTTTGTCAAAAAAGTGGGGTGCGGTACGGTGCAGAGGGGTGGAAGAGAGATGCCAGCCCAGGGCTGGGGTGGGGGGGAGCAATGTTCCAGCATGTGGGGCCCCTGCAGAGTTTCAGTGACTGGGCAATAGCCTCACGCGGAGAGGTGGGCACATGGTTTCAGCAACCAGGCAACAGCATGGGGAGGAGGTCAGGGGGCTTGGGCAAGTGGCTGGGGGTGTCCCATTTTCTCTTTGGGAAATATAGTCACCCTACAAGTTAGCCTGAGCCCTGTGAGCCCAAGTCAGCTGGCACGGGGCAGCATGTGTTTTCAGACTCCTGATCTGCAAGTGGTGCCAGAGAGGCAGATTCCTGCAACATCATGCCCTGATGCTAAGGGAGTGCTCTAATGCAGTGCTACTCAAAGTGATGGTCCGCGGATCAGTGCCGGCCTGCGAGCCATCGGTTGCCGGTCTGCGCACACATTGGAAAAAAAAATTGCCGGTCCCGCACATCAGATAGCTTGAGAAGCACTGCTCTAATGGACAGTGTGCATCAAAACACATTAACTTCAACTTTTATCAGGTAGATTAAGCTTCTGATGATGGGTTTCATAAATTACAAATTACAGCATAACAGCAATTTTGCCTGGAAGAGATAATTAAAAATCTGATTCTTTCAAAATGTTTAAGCATTACCTTTCATATGGTCCAAAAGTCTTTACTGAGGACATAAAAGCAACAATATATACTCAGTTTTTTAGTCATTATTTAAGTTACTGAGTCACTGAACCTGTCTGTTTCCATTTCTGTAAATACTACAGTATATGACCTACCTTGACCAATACATTTTACAAGCTAGAGCCAACCATTAAACTTGTGAAACGGCTTTGCCAATACAGCTTGTACAAAAAGCTAATAAGTAAAAAAGGGTTTTCCTATCGGTTGTCGTAGCATTTATTGCCATGATTAATACAAGCAATGGTATTTTTGACTTTTCAAAGAACTGATAACTGAACAGAAACAGTGATCCTAAGGAAATGCAAAGATTTACATCTAGCTTATACCACTGTCTGGAGTTTCCATGAAAAATATGCTTAATAGCTATATGATTGATTGCTTTGATAAAAGACACTAGAAATGCGGGGGAAACAAATATTAATATAACTTATTAAAAATTCAGACTGAAAAAAGCATGCTGGCTATGCATGATACAGTGGTGATGAATCTTCTTTGCAGAACATAAGGAATAAGTGTAGCCTAATCTAGAGTTTTGTACCACCGGCTATGTCTCTATATCTAAGAATTATCTCAGATAAAAATAACCTTACTCTTCTCTTACCAGAATTATTTTAGTAATAATCACTAAGTATCTAGAACACAGTAAAACTCATGTTCAGAAATACGTATATAAAATTTTCCAAATAAGGTGCATTCCACCCTTTTACCTTAAAACTCCAGGCTTTGAAAAGTACACACACACAAATATGCACCCCTCCAACAGCTGCTGAAAAGAGAGATTTCATTAGTATTCAGGAGCTGCTGTGTTTTGAGAATGCTGGTGCCCTGCATCTAGTTTAATTCTGTATTATTATTAGACAGAGATTTTTTTTTAATTTAGGAGCATCAACTGGAAAGAGTTGGATAATTATAGCAATCTCCAGTAGAAGATCATGCCTATTCACTGCTGAAAAATGGCCATCTATTTATCAATTATCAACTATTCTGTCTTTCTAATCTAGAATTAATTTGTGCCCTGTTTCTATTATTTATAATTTTCTGTGTCATCAACTGCTCGGCAGATTAACAATACCTCTCTTCTTTCAGTGAGTACTTATTATGGGAGAGCTTTTGTATTCATCACACTTTTTAATGAGGTTATTAATAATTACATCTTATTACATCTGTTGAATCATAATTTAATTTTTAATTACTAGACACATTTCTGAGTTTTACATATTTGTATGTGTATGCACTGCTGATCTGAGTTGTTTACATCACAGAAAGCTAACAGTAATGCAATTTACACTACAAAACAGTTATTGTACTATTGTTTTTAGTAGAGTTAATACATTATATGAAGGTAGGATATTATGATCCTCTGATCATTGATCAATAGTACTTTACAGTTGTGATTACGTAAATTTACTATATTAGGAATTGATATAAAGTCCACTGAAGTTAATGGAGAAACCCCCATTGTTTACAGTGGATGGTGGATCAGGCCCTTAACGTATTTGATAATTATATTTCTCTATTTCATAAATAAAGGTAAAATCTTTTAAGACAGTCTTCAGTGAAGGACCAGTTGACAAGAATATAGCTGCATAGCTACTTTGGGATGGTTAATCATCATAAGATGCAGAGTTTGTGTTTAGTTCAGACAAATATACAAAAGTCTGGATGCTTTTCCCACCTGTTAGTTTAGCAAAGATGGGCTAGACATTTAGGGCTTGTAGCAGGGTCTTATTGGACAAACCCAGGAAGTGGGCGGGCGCAAGCCCACCCACTGCTAAAGGCCCCTCCCCCAGCCTAGTGGGCGGGACCACTGGACCCAGGGACCAACTGATTATGGGGGACAACTAATGAAAAACAGGGATCGGAGTGAAGGTCAGAGGTTCAAAATGAGGATACCGGATGGGGACACTGAGCAGAGAACCCCAGACAGCGCCCACTGCTCCTCAAAGCTGTCGAGGGAGCCAGCGGACGCTGCCCAGTGGAACTCTGCCTGGATGCGTGAAACTAGGGAGGAAATAGGCCCCGCAGTCGCAGAGCAACCCCCCGTCTAACATCCTCCTCCTGGTATTATAGATGGAGTCTTTGGCCAGAGCCAGGAGGAGGTTGACGAGGAGGTCTCGCGACTTCGTGGGGCCACGGATAGGGTGTGCAAAAAGGAACAAGTGTGGGGAAAAGTGCAGCCAGAACCTCAACAAGAGGTTCTGGAGGAGCCGGAATAGGGGCTGCAACCTGGCGCATTCGAGACAGGTGTGCACCAGGTTCTCCCTCATGCCGCAAAAGGGGCAGGCCTCAGGTGTAGGGGTGAACCGCGCCAGGTGCACGCCCGTGCTCACGGCTCCATGAAGGAGCCACCAACTAATGTTCCCAGCGCGCTGTGGGACCGAGGTGGAATAAAGGCTGGCCCACCGGGCCTCCTCACCCTCTCTAGGTGGAAGATAGTCCCACCATTTGGTGTCGGGGCAGGACACGAGGGTGAGGAAATGCAATGTATGGAGCACGAGCATGTACAGATGGTTTCTGGGTGCGGTTCGAAAGCGGACCGGCTGCAGGGTGCGCAGCCGGCTCAGAGTGTGGGAGCAGGGAGGCCGGGGGTGGGGGGCTCGCGGAACAGGGGCCCAAGAAAAATGTCCGGAGGGCCAGGGGAGAGGGGTGGGTAGGGAATGCCCTCTTGCAGGGCTCGCCGCAGGAAAGCGAGAGAATCGGGTGACAAGGTGGCCTTCACCTCCTGGAGTATGCGCCTAGGGGTCGGAAGGGTGGAAAGCCCCATGCGTCATCCGAGCGCGCGGGGCTCCACGCAATCCCCCCTGCCGTAGTCCAGGAGGTCTGGTGGTTTCTGCCAGGACCAACCTCCGACACACCGAGGGAGACTCCACCACCTGCACATGGAGATCGAGGTTGTGTAGCAGGGGCTCCGCGAGGAGGTCCGCTCCCTCGGTGGCCACAAATGACCTGGTCACCAAAAGAAGCTTCCAGGTCCAGAGGAGGTCCTGGTAGAAGACCGGCAGCTCAGAGAGGTCTCGCGGAAGGCCTCTCAGATAGAGAAAAAAGAGCTGCCGGTCATATCGGAGCCCTCGGAGGCGGCGGAGGAAGGCGTGCACCAACGTGCTCCATGCTGGACTACCTGCACCATAAAGGAGCCTCTGCAGGGCCTGGAGGCAGAAGACATGGACCTGGCTGCGCAAGCAAACCAGGCCCTGTCCTCCCTCCTCCAGGGGAAGACTCAGAGTCCCTGCAGAGACCCAGTGCAGCCTCGGCCTGAAGAACTCCAGAGCCAAAGATGGGCTAGACATTTAGGGCTTGTAGCGGGGTCTTATTGGAGAACCCGGGAAGTGGGTTAAAAGCCAGCCCTGGGAGAGAGCCAGGGCTGAGGCCAAGAAAAGCTAGGCTGATTGGGGAAATGGCCGCAGCTGGGCCATGCCCCAATCAGGTCGCAGCTGGGCCTATAAAGGGGCTGCTCGACTGAAGCTTAGCCAGAGTCTCTCTCTGTGTTCAGAGAGGGAAGGGCCTGGCTGCAGGGACCTGAGGGAATACCTAGATTGGAGCAGGGCTGAGTGGGAAAGGCCTGGAGAGCTCCGGCCTGGAAACCCACAGGCTGTGAGGCCTAGATTAGGGTCTATTAGGTACTGGGGTTGCCCACGGGTAGACAGAGGCAGCAGGTCCAAACCCCCTTGCCGGTGATGAGTGGCTGATACACTACAGTCTGCCCTGGGGAGTGGGGCTAAGTGATGACTGGCAGTAGCCAAGACTGAGGTGAGGTGGGGGTAGTGGGTGGGGGTTCCCCAGGGAGGGTAGACCTTCAGGGATTGTTGGGGGTTTACTGCCAGGAGGCAGCACCCCAGTGGGAGGAGGCACTGGGTCTGGCAGGGACATGGGGGCCAATGACAGGTGGATAACCAGATGGCAGAGGGCGCTCCAGAGGCTGACGAGCTAATTCCCAAGGACAACCAGCAGGAGGTGCTGCTGGGTGAGTCCGGCTCTATTACAGGGCTTTACACTGAAGGATGATGGGTATTATGGCCCTGATCCAGATACTTAAGTACCTGCTTAACTTTAAGCATGAACAAAATTACTCATGTACTTAAGGATTTGGTGTCCAAAGCTGCACATGGAGAGTGAAAAGAAGGACAGGGATCCAGTTGTGGTTCCCTGACTCAGGGCTACCTGGCTTCAGTGCACAGGGGCAGGCCTAACTTACCTAACCACTGCAATAATATCCATCAGGAACCCTACACCAGTGAAGGGTGAGGTCCACTCTATCATGTCTCCCGAGAACTCACAGCTCCACATAAAGCAGGGACTGGGATGAGATGCTTGGTGGAGAATGTAGCAGAACTGCCTCAACTAACTCTGTGCCAGTGAAGATTTCCTTTGCAGAGGGTGAACTCTCCCCTGTCCTTCGCCTGCCACTTTAATGGCCGTACATTATCAGAGAACACAGCTCCAACTATCTGTAGGATCATAGAATCATGGAAATGTAAGGGTGGAAGGGACCTCCATAGGTCATCTAATCCAGTCCTGTGCACTGAGGCAGGAATAAGAATTATCTAGACCATCTTTGAAAGGTGTTTGTCCAACCTGTTCTTATAAACCTCCGCTGACAGAGATTCCACAACCTCCCTTGGCAATTTATTCCAGTGCTTAGCTACCCTGACAGTTAGGAAGTTTTTCCTAATGGCTAACTTAAATCTTCCTTGCTGCAATTTAAGCCCATTACTTTTTGTCTTGTCCTCAGTGGATAAGGAGAACAATTTATCCCCTTTCTCTTTATAACAACCTTTTACGTACTTGTAGACTCTTATTGTGTCCCACCTCAGTCTTTTCTCCAGACTAAACAAACCCAAATTTTAAATTTTTCCTCATAAGTCATGTTTTCTAGACCTTTAATCATTTTTGTTACTCTCTTCTGGACTTTCTTCAATTTGTCCACATCTTTCCTGAAGTGTGGTGCCCAGAACAGAATCCTTACAGGCACAAGGTCATCTTGTATGCAGCTCATTGCAGGATCAGGTCCTAAGAAGACAAACAACATATGAAATGTTGGGAGAGAGAAATTTATTTATGCAAACTTATTTGTATAATTTATAGAAAATGTGTCATGTCCTCCACCTCCTTCTTGAGTATCATTGATTTGCTATTTCCTGCAAGGTAATACAGTAAAATGGAACAATCCGCCAAGGGATACTTGAAAAAAAGTTCATTCAATTACAGACCTTCATCTGCACGCACAAATAAAGCAAGCGAATATGACATCTGATATTTGCACCTAGGTAGAGGTATAAAAGGCCATTTGTGTACACAAATACCCAACTATCCGATGCGCAAACATAGGCATGAAGTTGACATACACATGGGGTTACTCTCTTTGGAAATTGTGACTCTAAATAATTAAATGCAGTGATGGAGAGTAAATTAAATGACATTATTACAGGTCCACGGCCACACAAATGGCCCTGATTTGGCACAATTTTAAGCACCTGAATCGCAGCCATACAGAAATACTGTGCATGCAAACAAGACAAAAATAAATTAAAAATATTAGAATTTATTTTAAAATTCTCTGACATTTAGGAGTGCTGTACACTGAAGACTCACTAAATCAAATGAGTAACAACAAACTATTAATTGATAAATAATTGAGTCAGAGCAACCACACGTCTATATATTTAACTGATATCATCCAAACCCGACTGTTACCTGTCCAAAAAAGGAATTCCTCTTCCTCTGCAGTCATTTAATTAAAGAGCTGTATTTCACACATTTGATGTCATATCTGTAAAATACGGCCTTCTAACTGCAAACAACTATGAAATATACATAGTAAGAAGAATTAAATCTCTAACCCCACCTTTTATGTTAATAAGTATATATATAGATGTCAATTTGAAATTGGGCAGTGTGCTTCTTTAAAAACCTTTCCAACTGCCTTAGATAGCTAAATAACTTTAACCCATATTTTCAGTATTCTCTTGGTATCCTCTGTACGGGGAACACTGTGAATTATGATTCTGAGGTAAGATTATCTAGTCATTTGTGGCAATATTAGAAAGTGTTAAGGGCAACCTGTCTAGTTGGTTATGTAGCTAAGAGGAATGAAGGTTTAGACAAAATGCAGAACTGGGGTATATCAAGCAAAGAGAATATTTATGAACAAGAGAGAAAGTATCAGACTAAATTAGATGCTTCACTTAAGCTAATTAAGATCAGGTAACATTCCTTTTTACTAAATTCTACTCTATTGTAAATAATCTAATACAATTCTCCATAAATTAAGATCCAGTTAAATTTGGCCCTATGCAAATATGGGAAAATATTACTTTAAAGTGAGTAGAAAATGTAATAAATAGCATTTAATAAAATAGAAAATGTAAATACCAATGGGACCATGTAATTAGCAGATAAGGTTTTAAATTATACGGTAGGTTAACAAGTGAGCCATACCTTTTCAGATTATAATTTTATGCAAAATAAAAACAAAAGAAATCTAACAAGCACAATAAAAGCAGCAACAAAATTATTAGGCAGAAGGCAGTCAGGGTCTGCTCCAGAGTCCATTGAAGTCAGTGGAAGTCTATGCATTGACTTCAGTGTGGTTTGAATCAGGTCCTCAATTAGAATTATGATATAAAAATTCAACTCTTAGTTTTAATAAATGTCTATAATTTGTATTTTAGATACACCTCTTTTACACATTTTAAGATGCTCTGGTTTATATTTAGAATACACCCTAATTATACCCAGGATAGCCAACCAATATTTTTTCAATTTGTGGATCTACTCTTAAAAAAAAAACCTCTCTTGCTGTGTTTAAAAATTCAGCACTTTTGAGTGATCTAGGTGGAAAACATGTGACTACAATTGTTCACAGTGCAAAGTGCTTAGGGGCCGGGGTTTAGCTTCACATACCTTAAAAATAGCTAAATGTGTTTTCCAGTAAAATTCACCTTTCAGCTAAGACCAAGCACAGAAACATTCAGTCCAAAAGGAGAATCACTCATGCAGGGTTTTTTTTGGTTTTTGTTTGTTTTTAAAAGGGCAAGGGGTGTGTGTGAAAATAGGGTTACTATTGAAACTATTTTGCCATCTTATCTGTAGCACTTAATGGCATGTTTACTGCTATTGTGAGATCATTATCAAAGGGAGGCCATTGCTCAGCATTACATTCCAAAATAAGATTTCTTTCCATATTCAGTCTGAATTTTTCAGACCCTGCTATCCGGGACCCACTCTATCCTGCCATAGCGGGGGAAGGAATACAAGCCAGAATAGGGAAAGAACAGGTTAAAGAATATTTAGAAAAGATAGATGGGAACTGTGTGTGGCTGTGCCTGCAGACGGTGAATGTAAACAAACTGTCTCGCGGCCCGCCAGCAGATTACCCTGACAGATTACCCACAGGTTGCCCACCACTGCTTTAAACTATTGTTCAAGTGCTCCTTTCAGGGGGTTTCATTAAAGACACACTTTTGTTAATTAGAATATTTGGCTTCTCATTGCCCAGGATATTAAATTGAACCCATTACTGCTCACTGAAGAGGAAACTGAGGCAGGCCTCAGCAGAGCCACCCTACAGGGCAGGCACACTCTGTTTTTTTGTTTTTGTTCTCTTTTTAAAAAAGAGCTCCATTAACGTCAAGACCAGACTTGAAGGATCAGGGCCTAATTTGTAGGTAGGACTCTTGGTTGGTTGCCAATCAGTTTTCCAGAGTACAAGTTGCTCCTTATTAGTATGTTCAGCAGCCCAATATCAGGACTCATATCCTAGTCTCAAAAGGAAAACAGGAGCAATTCCATCTCAGAGATTACACCCAGAAAGAAAGATTGTCTTAAAACAAGCTTTCTGGAGCTAAGTCAATTCCTAAAATTAGATATTTAGTCTTTTCAATAAAACAGAGGTACTTTAACCTTCAGGTTTGCCCATCTTCTGGACAAAAAATAAACTAATAACCAGAAGTATTTTCTGGCCAGAATAACTCAAGTTTCTTTTTAATGTTATCACTTTTTTTAAAAAAAAATTAAAGATGAAAATATTTTGAGGAAATCCTGTGACTGGCCTTAAAAATTATTTACTTATAAAGGATTTTAGTGCTTGTCCAGCTGGTATTTGTGCTTTGACTGTACTTAGGGGTGTTCCGTCTCTTCTGGAAGATGTTCTGCATTGTTTTGGAACACGTACCTTAATTTCCCCAGGTGATTCTTCACTAGCGAATGGATTGTAAATGGAAGACACTGGAGAGTGTTTGCCATTTGCACAAATGGAAGGTGATTAAATGAAAAGTAAGAGTAGTCCTTTCTTGTTTCTGGTGTATTTCAGCTTTTTTATACAGAGAAACTGAACAAATGTTAACTCCATTCTGGATGGATGCCATTCTGATCATGAGTAAATTGATTTTTTTTGAAATTTTTGTTGGGCCAACCTATTGACATAAAGGTAGAGTTCTGAGCTGCCTTGTGGAGTATATATGTTTGATTTCAACACTCCCTTGAGTCAAGAAGCACAGCAGTCAGTTAAAGAAGCAATATATTTAGCCTCACAATCCTTAAAAGTTCCTAAGACAAGAACAAGGCCACCAAATAATTTCTTCTTATGAAGTACTGGCGGAAAGGATTTGAACCCAGGTCCTGAGAAAAGTAAAGTCCATTAGCAATGTGGTGACATACGCATCAAAGAAGAGCAGCTCATTTTCAAAGGGGCACCTTTCCTTGAGGATTCACTGGAACCTACTAACACTTTCTAGCAGAGGGTTGCCCAGCATGATTTTCTGGGGTTGGAGTTTCAGTGCTTTCTATAACTGAGAAATGTCTTATATGTGTAAATAGTTAATAGATAAGGTGCCAGTAGATGGTGTTCAAGAATATATAGGCTACTTTCTGAATTTTTTTAGGACCAATAAAGCTTGTGCACTGCAAACGCTTCCTCTGTGCTGCTCTTAATATCAGCTCTTAACAGTCTTCATTAGAGATGCATGAGTCTCTCCATAATTCAGGTTAAAGTTAGTTTTCAGTTATTATAAATCTGCTTTTGACTCCCTGCTGTCAACCAAGCCTTTCACTTAGACTACAGACTAACCCTGTTACTAACTGTATCTGAATTATTGAAACCAATGGGCTTCTTGAGGGGCACACAGCTTTGGTGCATTCGTCAGAAAATACACATGTGTGCTAGGCATGCTCCAGGTCACTCGCAGGCTACTAGCTTTAGGTGTGTATTGAGACAAGAAGACTTTAAGGTTTTAGAGTTTCTAGGTATGGGCAGTTGAAGGGAGGAAGAGAGGTTAACTGGATTGAAGCAATATGATCTAGTTGGCTGAGCTCAAGGCCTGAAGATGTGATTTTTCTGAGCTCCATTTTCAGTGTTATCACTGCCTCAGTGTGTGGCTGAGATCATTTGTATTTCAACATTACCTTCTATCGGAGGATTTCATAGCACCTAATAAATATCATTTGAGCCTCAAGGCACTCCTATGAAAGTACAGCAGGTAAGCACTCTTATTCCTACTTTTCTGATGGTGAAAGTTAGTTTTAGGAGATACTAATTTGTTCACAGTAACACACACAATGAGTAGCAGGATACTGATCTCCTGATTCCCACTCCTTTGTCTAATCCACTATGTCACACTACGTTCCTGTAACCTCTCTGTAAAATGTGATCAAGCTATTGACTTGTCTACCTCTCAAGGTGGCCTGAGAATTAGGTAATGGTTGAATAGCACTTTGGAGGTATAAAGTGCTATGTTATGGAATCTTTCCATAGTGAAAGTTGTGGCTAATTTTCTGTTTAAAGCATGATATTGGTTTCTCCCTCTGTCTCTGGATAAATATCTTACATGCCAGAAGCTCTGGGTACTCAGGGGACAGAGAAAATTGTTTCAGTGACTTTAATTGTACATTTCTATACTAGCTGTAGTGCTTGGGGTTTTTTGAGTGACTTAAGTAAGAATTTTTTGGCTTTAACAATTTTTTAGTATATAAATTACTGCTAAGGAGAGTTTCCTTGAAGTTAAGTTTTTCAACATAATTTCCATTTTAATTGATTTTGTGTGAAGAATGTTAATACGTATTGGAGAACCAAAATAAACAAGGTTTTGTTCCAAGTGCTACTAATAAGCACCTAAATACAATAAAACTTATTACAGATAATTTCCTCTATATTTTTGGGAACCTTCAGTCTATCCATACTGCCATATGGAAATGTAGGGCTGGAGGGACCTTGAAGTCATCAAGCCTAGTCAGCTGCACTGTGGCAGGACAAAGTAAACCTAGACCATCCCTCACATGTGTTTGTCCAACTTGTTTTTAAAAACCTCCAGTGATGGGGATTCCACAACCTACCTTGGAAGCCTATTTCAGAGTTTCACTACCCTTATAATTTGAAAGTTTTTCAAAATATCTAATCCAGATCTCATTGGTGCTGATTATGTCTTGTCCTATTTTAACCCACGCTTCCTTAGTGTGGCACTCTGTCCCTCTCTAGTGGCAGCTATACCAGCTAGAGATTAATGAGTCTGCTACAGCCTTGGCTAAGAGACAGGCTTCTTTTAGCTCATACAGTAGAGGCTCATATGTTAAGCTCTAAAGGTCCCAGGTTTGATCCTGGCCACTGATGATAGGGGTCTGTCAGCATTACGTTACTTTCAGTAAACATGGAGAACAATTGATCACTGTCCCCTTTATAACAGCTGTGCTCGCAAAGGCCAGGGGCGGGGTGGGGGGGAGATACCAATGAAAGGAGGACACCCAGGCCTAAGAATAGTAAACTATACTTTATTGAAGGAAGGAAGGAAGGAAGGAAGGAAGAACTTATGCTCCAATCTGTGTGGGGAGCCCCTAGGACGCACGGAGGGGCTGCAGGGGACTCTGGCCGTTCGGGACAGCTGACCAGGCAGGACTCCGCTGGGGGGGGAGTCCTCTGTGGCGCTATATTCTCCGTGCTTATCTTGGGGTTACATGGAGTCAACAGCTGGTTACATTCTTATATGTATGATTTATGCTTATTACATAAACTAACTTGTTTACAGACAAAAATATGCTGAGCTATGCGGCAATATCTTTTGACAGGGTCTGTCGGACAAAGTTTATTGAAACTGCCTGCATCCTCCGCTTACATCCAGTCATGTACTCAGTCCACACTTAGCTCCTCACCAATCTTCCGCAACCTTGCCTCTACAACAGCCCTTAACATATTTGAAGACTTTTATCAGGTCTCCCCTCAGTTGTCTTTTCTCAAGATTAAACATGCCCAGCATTTAAACCTTTTCTCATAAAAGATTTAAAAAACCTGACCTAGCATTTTTGTTACTCTTCTCTGGACTCTCTCCATCTTGTCCATATCTTTCCCAAAGTGTGCTGCCCAGAACTGGACACAGTACTCCAGCTGAAGCTTCACCAGCACTGAGTAAAGTGGGACAATTTCCTCCCATGTCTTACATACGACACTCTAGTTAATTCACTTTAGGATTATAGTTGCCTTTTTCACAGCTGCATCATATTGTTGACACATATTCAATTTGTCATCCACTATAACCCCCAGATCCTTTTCAGCAGCACTAACCCCTAGCCAGTTATTCCCCATTTTGTGGATGTGCATTTAATTTTCTTCCTTCATAAGTGAAATATTTTGCTTTTATCTTTATTGAATTTCGTCTTGTTCATTTCAGACCAAGCCTCCAATTTGTCAAGGTTGTTTTGAACTCTAACCCTATCCTCCAAAGTGCTTGCAACCCTTCCCATATTAGTGTCATCTGCAAGTTTTATAAGCATTCTCTCCATTCCATTGGCCAAACCATTAATGAAAATATTGAATAATACCAGGCCCAGTACCCCTGTGGGACTCCACTAAATATACTTTTCCAGTTTGACAATTTATCATTGCTAACAACTCTTTGACTATGGTCTTTCAACCACCTCATAGTAATTTCGTCTAGATCGCATTTCCATAGTTTGCTTATGAGAATGTCATGTGGGATTGTGTCAAAAGCCCCACTAAAATCAAGATATACATATCTACTCCTTCCCCCCATCCAGTAGTCCAGTAACCCTGTCAAATTAGGTTGGTTAGGAAAGATTTGTTCATCTTCGTCTATGCTGGCTATTTGTTATGCCTATTATCTTCCAAATGCTTACAAATTGATTGTCTAATAATTTGTTCCAGTATCTTTCTAGGTACTGAAGTTAGGCTGACTGGTCTATAATTCCCCACGTCCTGTTCGATCATTGCTTAGGCTATGAGTTGAAAGTATTTCTTTGAGGTTGCTGCCTCTACCATCTCATTTCATGGACCTTAATGGTGGATGATTATTCCACAGGATTACTATCACACAGTGAAGTATGTGTGGGTCGATCCTTCTGTGTATTTTATTGCAGGATTGGGGCCTAAAATAGTAACTCTGCAGAAGCACTCCCTACTTAGAGAGTCACTTTTCCCCCATTTTGTACAGAGAATGCCATCTCCCATCATGTTGTACATCATCTATCCTACATGTCTGCATGTTCTTCTCACTCTAGCCTGAATCGTCCTCCTTCCACCCTCTTATTCTTTGTTAAATTTAAACTCGTTAGATTGCCTTTTGTTTTGTGTTGTATAGTGCTTAGCATAATGGGATTTCAATTCTAAAGTGGAGCATGTAGGCACTATTGCAATGCAAACAACAATCCACTAAGTTTCCTAGTACACCCTCATTCTCACAAAGAACAATTTTGAGAGGGTAGGAGACAAGCTATTATGTATCCTTCTTGTGCAAAGGTACTTTATGTGAGAAATAAACAGCTTCTTTCCATCCGTACAACCACAGGGACCATATGCATTACTTCCATACTGCTGCTACCTTGGGGAGCTGAAGGACTTGAGTCACTCAGGACTTGAACTCAGATAATTTTTTTTACCATAGAGATTGAAGCATAAACTCCACTCCTGATTACAAGGTCAATTTCATGGATAGGGTTTTCTCCCCTCTGGTAATGCATATTTTAAAAAAAGGAAATAAGTAAATAGCCTGTTTTAGGAACAGTAACAATTGTAAAGCCATTGCTTGCAATGTATTAATAAATGGTGGTTGTTAATTTCAGGGAATAATTACTTACACACATTCATAGCCCTGAACTACCAGTTAATATTTAATTGTAGTCAGTAATGCAGCAATAAAATTAATTTGCTTTTCAGGCATAAGAACAGAATAAAGGTATAACGTATTTTTATTTTCTAAGATGGAAGTTTAGGGAAATCTGATAGACTAGTAATTAAGAACTACTAAACCTGTCCTTTAAAGCTATTCAAGACTTCCAGCAAGATACCAGCTATTCATTTTAAATGGAAGAGAATAATGTCCTATAACTGCTCTTCCATTGAGGCAAGTTATAGTTTCAAGGCTTGTTCCTTTATTGCACTCCAAGTAAACACGTTGAAATTGGTTCAAATACTATTTGACATTTCTCTGTGTTATGCTTCAAGAGGCCTATGATCTGAAAATCTGGACCTAGCATTGGACAGACATGGAAGCAGTGATACTTCAAGAACAAATAACTTCTATTAAAAAAATGATGTGATGTTATATATAGCTTTGCATCAGTGTTAGGCTTAGGGCTTCTTGGAAGGTGATCCATAGTATAGAAAAGTGCAGAAAGAGTTTGCTGCTAATGAGGTAAGTGACAAATTTAGAAAAAGCTTTGTAGTTTTGAAATATAGCTTCTCTTCCCCAGCACACACAAACTCCTATTATTGATTCAACTAAGCACAAGCAGCCGAAAGAAAAAATCTCCAGTGGTGTGCATTGGATTATGCAACCTGCAATAGGGGAAAAAAGTACTCGTATATTAACTACATTTTTTAGGGAATAGTCTCAGTGCACTATATAACTCCCCTGATAAAGACTTGACGGCTGAGAATTTTTGGTTTTGATTTTTTTTTTTAACTGAAGTGTCAGACGTAAGAAGGTGGGCAAAGTTATTGTCAGGTCACACAGGAAACGAATAGCTGGTTCAGATTAGAATCCAGAATGTTCGGGGCTCCTGAATAAAACCCATCGTGCCCTCTCATGTTCCTAACGTAAGACTGAACATCAGGTACTTGCACTCTGCTACCTTGACATAATGGATCATCTAGAAAAATGTGCAGCCAATGGCCAGGCATGAGGCATAGTACAGATGGTGTTAATACACTGACTACACTAGAAGGCAGCGGGGTGGAAAATGCACCAAGAAAACATCTCTGCTACAGTGACTGATTTGATGATATGGTACAAGAAATGATGAAAAATGGCTTTAAAAATAGCACTAGTTACAGTCCTGAACTGATCTAAAAATCAAAACGAACTTGATTTACACCTAAAGATATAGAATGAAAATGTCAAACCACGAAAGTCGGTATGTCAAACGGCTGAGAAATGAAGACTGTCAGGCATCCTAAGTAAATGTTGTCCTGACCTGGCTTGTTAATGACAGCCAGATAGCACAAACACACTCAGATATCAAGAAAGAGGAAAATAAGGGCAATGTAGAGGGTAATGTAACAGCCTCAACTTACTGTGAGACAGATAATAGCATTACTGTGAAGCTGATGCTCTTTGGCTGTTCAAGGCCCATAGCTGCTCTATTTCAGGCTGTGAGCATCTCAGAAGATTTTTGTTTAACATTAAGCAAGATTTTATGGACCTATTAGATAGATTTCCAAAGATTATTCAGGTGCTTTAGGAAGCAGAGTGAGTGATTTAGTTGGTGGACATTTCCCTCTCCAATCAGTATTCCCCATACTCTAGACTGATGTTAGGAGGTATTCTCTTTTGGATGAGATATATACCCAAGTTCCTGATCACTTGCAGTCATGAAGCGTTTTGCATAAGAAGGGGTGTTACTCTAGCGTTCTCATCAAAGTCTAACTTGGTGCTTATAGTCTGCTTACCTTAAATTCACTGTAATTTTAACTGGGTAAAATATTCGTCACTGTTCATTGTAGTGCTATGGAGTCACTACTGCTTTCTGTTCAAAGTGGTTGCATTTCTATGTATATAAACTATTGCCTTCTTTAACCTGAGTGGCTAGTCGAAGTCTGGGGCCCTGTGGGTGTTCCAGTTAGGGGTAAAAAATGGTGGTAGTCAGGTATTTCTTTGATTAGTTTTGTTTATTTATGAAGAATGTGCAAAGTCCTGTGCTTCTGAATGCAAAAGGAACCAAATAACAGAAAACAGCTTTTGCTCAGAGCAGCAGGAGCACCCTTTTCATGGTGCACCCAGGACCCCAAAACCTCTCCTCAGCTTTCTTCCAGAGTCAGTGACTTCTTCAGGCTCTCTCATTGTCTTTCTTTACTTGTCTTGTCTCTTAGATGGGGTTTATGCTTACAGTTAAGTGTGAACTCACTCTTCAATTAACACATCACTCTCAATCCCATAACAAGGTTTCACCCAGCCCATAACAATATTATTTGAGCACCTTGGGATATTTGGATGAAAGATTTTATATAAATGTCAGTTATTAATCAGATTAAGGCTTCAGATAACCGAATGTCACATGAGTAGTAACATTAGACACTTCTGCCTCCAGAACATGGAAGATTTGACTTGAGCTAACAGCCTTATATTTCATCTTAAAATAATACACATCATAGGTCAACAGGGAGTAATGCACTATAGAAGCTATAAGATAGTGATCACTGCAAGTCTTAACGGCTTGATTCTGAATCTTCCCCTCCCCCCATCACATCTCTCTATTTTTGCCATGGATTTCTGTGCAGCTGCTTGAATATGTACTTGAAACATGATTCCATCATTGTCAGAAGTGAAGTATGGGACCATGATCTGCCCCTAACGGGTGTATTAGGAAAAATAAAACTCAAAAGGATCAGTGCATCTAATCACTCAAGATTCTGAATATTTATTGGATTCCTTGCTTTGGAAATATGGGCAGAAAGAAATCCTGTGAAATAAGGCTTTCATGCAAAATTTCCACAACTTCCAGGTTAGCCTAGATTTGAAATATCATGAAGACAACCTCCTTTATGGCAGACAAAAGTGTGAAAGATACAATCCAATCAGAGGTGCTGGGAGTAAGGGTGCTGGGGGTGCAGCAGCACCCCCTGGCTTGAAGTGGTTTCCACCTGATGCAGGTTTTACAGTTTTGTGCAAGGCTTTCATAACCCCCATTGTACAAATTGTTCCAGCACCCCTGAATCCAATCTTGGCATATGGAAGGACTGCAAACTCCAATGGGCTTTAATGGCCGTCTTGCCTATAGAATAACTACAATGATCAGTCCCTTAAAATTTGTAGTTTATTTACTTTTTTGCATCTTACATTGGTACGTCTTACGCACATGAAATTTTTTAATATCTCTAGGCCCCTGACCTCCCATCTATTTTTCAGCTTTTCTTTTCTTTCAGAGTTGGTCCTTATCTCGTATTTCAGTTTCTTATCTCATGACTCATATAATTCTCATTACATTGCTGGTTCTGAAAGCAGTGAGAAATCTGTCAGGAACGGATGTAAATTAGACATAATAGAGGAACATTTAAGATTTATTTTAGCAATCAGTGTGATATTAAAGAGATAAGGATGAAAAAGAGAATGCTTGTTTAATAGAGAGTGAGATAATACAGAGCAAGGCACAGAATACTATGTGAGGACGATCTATTCCTCCTGCTCAGATTAGCGTGTTCAATCAAACCTTTACCACCTATAACGTTGTGCCAGATCTGACTGTTTTTTAAAAATGGAAAGCCGAGATTTGGATTTATGAAAATCCTGTAGAGCTGTTAACATTACTATTTATTCAGCACCATTTATGTGCATAATTCTAATAAAAAAGCAAGTAAAAGGCACAGATTCTACCCCCAAGCTTTTACATTGAGAATCACATGGGCAGGCCTCTGATGTCAGTGTGTCTCCACACGGGGTGAGAATTTTGCTAGGCTGAGCAATTTGCAAGGTTAACTAAATAGAAATATAACATGATGAGTAACGTCAACAATCAAGGGAAGACAAAGGAAGCACAAAGAACATGGTTGTTGGAGTTTCTCTCTCATGTGCACGCATGCGCGCACACACACACACACACCCCCCCAACCCTCTCTTGATGTTTATTTTTATAAGAATATTTTGTTCATTAATTACAGTTGTAAATTTCTGCCCATTCCCACATTCTATTTACTTGTGTGCAGCACTGATGTGGTGGGGATAAAGGTGGCACAAGGGTACATGGAAGTCCAGGAGGAGAAGTGAGATGAAGGTGAAGAGCAGTGGAGAGACAGGGGTGAGCAAAAGGCAAAGGTGAAATGAAAGGACAATCCCAGGTAGCATATTTAGACTGTCTTGGCAGCAAGGATTCAGTGAGCTATAAATCAAATGGCAAATCCATTAACAGCAAAGGCAATTCAAGGAACAAATGAATCATTAAGGAACATATGAAGTGTGTGGGCTTAAGAAGCAAACCTTGAATATGCATAACATGTTTTTAGAGTTACAAGGCAGTACACACTGGGGGATGGCATTGGCCATAAATGTAAAATAACTTTAGTGGAAACCTTTTAAATAGAAAGAAAGGAGTGCTAGTGGCACCTTAGAGACTAACAAATTTATTTGAGCATAAGCTTTCGTGAGCTACAGCTCACTTCATCGGATGCATTCAGTGGAAAATACAGTGGGGAGATTTATATACACAGAGAACATGAAACAATGGGTGTTACCATAAACACTGTAATGAGAGTGATCAGGTAAGGTGAGCTATTACCAGCAGGAGAGCAGGGGTGGGGGGTGGGGAAACCTTTTGTAGTGATAATCAAGGTGGGCCATTTCCAGCAGTTGACAAGAACATCTGAGGAACGGTGGGGGAGGAGGGGAATAAACATGGGGAAATAGTTTTACTTTGTGTAATGACCCATTCACTCCCAGTCTTTATTCAAGCTTAAGTTAATTGTATCCAGTTTGCAAATTAATTCCAATCAGCAGTCTCTAGTTGGAGTCTGCTTTTGAAGTTTTTTTGTTGTTCCTCTCTTCTCTACCAGCTGGTACTATATGGTGGAGACTACTGTTCTTAACTAAGCTCTACTGTTCTAAAAGAGAGAAACCATACAAAGTCTTTTCATGTACTTCCCAAGTATTCTGTCTCTATCTTCTAATATCAGTTGGATGGTGTACCATGTATTGCCCAGCAATGCATTACTAATTTTGGATGCTAGGCTGAATGGATGGAGGATACAGAAATCCACCGCTGGGATTTAAAATACCAGTTAGGTTGTACTAAAAGAGTTAAATGGATTTTACGGCTAATGAATCATGCTATAAGGCGATGCAGTGAAGAAAAGCATGGATCATCTAATTCAGCAGATGAGCTGTATCAGGGGATATGAAATAGCGTATAGTGCAAAATAGCAACAAATCTGATGTCCAATATTTATCATTTTACATGGAGGGCAGGAGAGCTGGGTAGTTACGTCTGAAATCTGGGCATAGATGAATATGTGGTTTTGGTCACAGCTGGCCCTGAGTTTTGGCTTTATTTTCCAGTTAGTGCAAGGAGCTCAAATGATGACATCTCTGTCACACATTGAGTCAGCAACTTGCAGGATTACAACCCAGACTCTACCTGGCTGGCAGTCCTCTTAATATGTTATCATAAACCAATCCTACCAGCTCTCTTAATTTATTTTCTCTTCTCTTAACTTCCTTCCTTCCTTAACTTGTTTTCTATACTGCCTACCAGATCTCTGGCACTGAACATATGATAAATAATATTCTGTAAGATATTAGTACATCCTGTGCACTAACCTAAAAAGGTTAAGTGACTTGCCAATCGATATAGTGAGACTCATTGGTAGAGGTTGAAATAGAAACCAGATCTCCTGACTCCCAGTCCCATTTTCTAACCACTAAACACCAATCCCTTCCCCTTTAAAAAAAATCTTGCCTCATAAATAATCACTTCAACTCCTAATAGTTCATGTTGTTCCTCTTTGAATTCACAGCAGGTAGTTGACTTGTGTCTAGTATTAAGGTGACCAGAATCCAAGTACTTCAAACTGTAAGCATCCTCAGTCAGCCATCGATCATGCCCAAACTGTCCCCATAATTTAAGTGCAAAGAAAGAAGCTAAGTGAGCAGACGTGAATTCAACCCTACATTAAGGATAATGTTGCTAGACACTCAGTTATTCCTGTCTAGTTTCTTACCATGCAGAACATCTCTGAGAACATGAACAAGTTGATTGGTTCTTTTTAAGGTTACTTTCATTTAGCTCCAAAAAAGTTTTGAATTTATATTTTTCATTTTTCTTTAGCCCTTAAAATGTTTTCAGCTTTGTAACTGCACTAGAATAAAAGAAAAGGAGTACTTGTGGCACCTTAGAGACTAACCAATTTATTTGATCATAAGCTTTCTACTCTGAAACCTGCACTAGAATATTACACTTTAAATGACTAATGCAGTTCCCTAAGCTGGGAGTGCCTCTCAGGCATCCAAGTATAAATTTCTAGGGGAAATAAGACTGCCAAATAGTGTTCTCACCTTCAGAGTTTCACATCTAATTCCCTAGGCAGCACTCCACTGAAAATCTCCTAGAATTACACAGAGCCTTCAATCCCGTGTTTAGAAAAAGAAATCTGTCTTTCACGGGGTGCCTCAAATATTAAATGCTTAAAAAATTTCTTTGAACTTTGAAGGTCTGAAATATTCCATGCTAAACAATGTTTTCACAGTGAAGAGCCACTCCAAAGCATTCAATTCCCAACCAACACTTGTTCCAATCTCTGCTCTCCAGGACAGTTATTTCCCAAGTCTTCTTATCCATTTTTGAGTCGTTTCTACCTTCCCCTGTCATAGGGGATTCCAACAGCACAGTAATTAATATGAAGCAGTCTTCATGGAACTGAAGATACATATGTATACTTCCACTTCCAGACGTGCTGCAGGAAATATACAGACACTTTCCTCTTTAAGAAAAATACAAATTGGCCTCTAATAAGGATGACAGCGTCTCTCTAAAAGCCATTGGTGTTTACTTGGAAAATGTATTCAAGCTACAGCACAGGAAGAATCTTTGTTTTTCATTATATATGTATTCTGATTTGCTCTTGCACCATAAGTATGGTGCTCGTCCTAGTTTTGTGTCTGTCACTGTGGAATTTATGTTCCATAACATTGGTGTTGTACACGTTATACAATTTGTGGTCTAGAAGTGTGTTTCACACTTTTGCCTGCCATAAAGGAGGTTGTCTTCATGATATTTCAAATCTAGGCTAACCTGGAAGTTGTGGGAATTTTGCATGAAAGCCTTATTTCACAGGATTTCTTTCTGCCCATATTTCCAAAGCAAGGAATCTAATAAATATTCAGAATCTTGGGTGATTAGATGCACTGATCCTTTTGAGGCATTTCTGTGGACAAGGACTTCATTTATGTGTGGTGGCCTGAACATCTGCATGAGTAGACCCTTTTTTTCCTACCCCCATTTTACTACCATTTGGGTTTATCTGTCTATCTGTCACAAGTGTCAGTAAGCACCCATTGACCTCTGTGACATGGATTGTGCAACACTTGACTAGTCTGTCAACCTCACCGATTCAGTCAGGTGTTCCCCTTTCTAACATCCACCATCTAAAGCAGTGGGACTTATTGAATTAGTAAGCATTGTAAGATTGGGCCTGTAGGCCCTAGTCCTGCAAAGAGCTGCCCCTACTCAAACCCCTGTGCCTGTGTGGAACCCCATCCAAGTGAATGTGGCTCTGTGTGGACACAGGATTCCGTGGAGCTCCATGCGGAACTGGGTTCTTATTTTGCCTTCTGCCCTAGTAGTTCCCCGTTTAGATTTACACCCTTGAAAATTAGTAGTAAACTCACCTGTGTAACTTACACTCTTTGTGTGCCTATGCTTCTGCTTAGCCCATTATGCATTATATCAGTGGCAGCAATGTCTAATAGGGTAAATTCTCCCCCCAAAACTAGAGACCAAGCTAAAGTCCACAACAGAGATGGCTACAGCCCTGCCAGTGTCTGATCATGGCGGTGCAGAATGTGGCAAAAAAGAACCAGAGAAAGAGGACACTTGCTTATAACCTTAACTTTCACCCTTTATGGGGCAAAGGAACTTGAATAGAATTACCCCAGGCAGGGATTTGTCCAGAGATTTGGAAGTTTTAGTTAGTTGCACTTTCATTGTTTAAAATATCTGTGAAGTGTTAAAATCCCAGTTTAAAAAAAACATCCAAAGAAAAATTAACATTCTAAAATGAAACTGCATTTACTCTAAAATGTTCTCACTAATTTGCAATTCCTCATAAACCTCCCATTGAAGAGAACACAAAGGTTCCTTTTCAGACTAAAGGGCCAGACTCTGTGCTCTGGGGGCTCCGGCACTGGCAGTCTCCTCATGGTCACCTATGGGGTGCTCTGAAGCCCAAAATCACCATAGCACTCCATCCTCTCACCTGCCTCTTTGCAGGAGGCTGTGAAAGGAAATAGCATAGGGCAGAGGTCCCCAAACTGTGGGGCACAGCAGCGGGGCTCAGAGGAAACTTCGGGCGGGCATGTCAGACCCCAGGCCAACCCCCCTGAGGGGTGTAGAAGGAGCACTACCCAGCCCCTCCCCACCCCCAGCTCTACTCCAGTCCTGATCACAGCCGCATCCCCGGCTCCCGGCCCCAGCCTCGGCGTCTGGCCATGGCTCAGTTCCTGGCCCAGGGCAGAGGCTGGGGGCAGGGGCAGGAGCAGAGCCGCACCTGGCTGCTGGCCCAGCTGCTGGCCCCCACCACAAACTGGCTGCAGCTCTGCTCCTGCCCCCAGCCTCAGCCCCAGCAGCTGCATTTCCAGCCCCATCCCAGCTCCGGCTCCCTTACCACGGTCCACGCCACACCTCCCGAGCTGCTGCCCCAGCTCAGGGGGGGATGGACAGAGAGGAGTAAGAGGGGGGCGTGACCCTCAAAAGTTTGGGGACCACTAGCATAGGACCACGTACGCAGGCTCCATGCAGCTCCTGCACTGGGGAAATTCTCCCAAGGCTGTTGCAAGCTCCTTAAATACCCAGAATGGCATGTAGGGGGCTGGGGCCAGAATCTGGCTCAAATAATTGACTGGCCTTGTATTTCAGCACAAATGTGGTGTAAGGCGCTGTCATAAATATAAAGGGAAGGGTAAACCCCTTTAAAATCCCTCCTGGCCAGAGGAAATCTCCTCTCACCTGTAAAGGGTTAAGAAGCTAAAGGTAACCTCGCTGGCACCTGACCAAAATGACCAATGAGGAGACAAGATACTTTCAAAAGCTGGGAGGAGGGAGAGAAACAAAGGGGTATGTGTATCTGTCTATATTTTGTCTTTGCCGGAGATAGACCAGGAATGAAGCCTTAGAACTTTTAGTAAGTAATCTAGCTAGGTATGTGTTAGATTATGATTTCTTTAAATGGCTGAGAAAAGAATTGTGCTGAATAGAATAACTATTTCTGTCTGTGTATCTTTTTTGTAACTTAAGGTTTTTGCCTAGAGGGGTTCTCTATGTTTTGAATCTAATTACCCTGTAAGGTATCTACCATCCTGACTTTATAGGGGGGATTTTTTTTTAATTTCTATTTACTTCTATTCCTATTAAAAGTCTTTTTGTAAGAAAACTGAATGCTTTTTCATTGTTCTCAGATCCAAGGGTTTGGGTCTGTGGTCACCTATGCAAATTGGTGAGGCTTTTTATCCAACATTTCCCTGGAAAGGGGGGGTGCAAGTGTTGGGAGGATTGTTCATTGTTCTTAAGATCCAAGGGTCTGGGTCTGTAGTCACCTAGGCAAATTGATGAGGCTTTTTACCAAACCTTGTCCAGGAAGTGGGGTGCAAGGTTTTGGGACGTATTTTGGGGGGAAAGACGTGTCCAAACAGCTCTTCCCCAGTAACCAGTATTTGTTTGGTGGTGGTAGCGGCCAATCCAAGGACAAAAGGGTGGAATATTTTGTACCTTGGGGAAGTTTTGACCTAAGCTGGTAAAGATAAGCTTAGGAGGTTTTTCATGCAGGTCCCCACATCTGTACCCTAGAGTTCAGAGTGGGGGAGGAACCTTGACAGGCGCTCAATAGACAGGCGGGTCTGAATATTAATTTGAACACACCCAATTGTCTTTCCCAGAAGTAACATAAAATGGGATATTCCAACAGTGTTTAGTTCTTTTAACCATGCTAACTTTTTAGGTCATATGTTTCTACTCTTTAATGTGCACATTAATTTCTCTGTAATTTGAAACTGGTTTTCCGATACTTTAGCTACTAAATAACACTTAAACCAAAATTCTGAAACCTTTATTCAGCAAGGATATCAGCTTGATGTTCTTAGAGTCCATTTTATCCCCATTTATGCAAAGCATCATCAAAATCTTTTTGAAAGACCATAATTACATATTTGTTCTTTTTTTGCTGCGAGATTGCTACATTTTCATAAAATTATGTCATAAACTATCCCTCCCTGGGGATCATTGATAATTTAAAGAGGCAATTTGCCTCTTTAACCTCATCCTGTGAAATTAGATCTAATAGAGCTATGGACTCTGAAACAAGAACTCTAGGGAACTGGATGTCATCCAAACAAGTCTTAATTCGGGTAATGTCAATATTTTTTCCCATAAAAGCTTACTACAAAAATCAGTAACATGACTAGGGAATACTCTGTGTGTGTGTGTGTGTGTGATGTTAAACCACTACCATATTATCGTACATCTTACTAGCTTTCTTGACTAGTTTACTTGACACATATTTTAAAAAATAATTATAGAAATTGGAAAGATGTTCTGAGGTGGTCCCTTTAAAACATGCTTCAAAGATCTTCATCTGCTAGATTGGAGCATATTTATTAAAAGCTGTAGTATTTGTCTATTCTCTTTGCAAGTCAGCTGAAGCCTATTCAGCTTCAAATTTAAATGGTACATTGCATTCTTTTTTACAACAGCTAACTACATTTATGGTTAATGCTGATGTTGTTAGCATGGTCCTCCTGATCACTAGGGATGATTATTTTCCAAGAACCCACAACTTGGAGTTAGGGGGAGGAGGAAGTTAATATTATGATTTGGCTAGAATGATTCCCAGAATAAAATCCGTCTCCACACTGGCCAGGGAAATCATGCTAGCAGCTTCTGTCTAAAAAGTTGCTTCCGGCACCGTTGCAGCAGTTTTGTTGAAAAGGGATTAAATAATATCCTTAAAACCAGATCTTATGTCTGTCTTTTTGCACTTCCCCATGATATGGGGAGGTGGGAGAGGAGAGGAAGAGTAGTTCTGCTGCTATGAATCATAAAAAGTAACTTTTGTTCTAGCAGTATTAAGACATCAGGGAGTTCAGGCAGTCCAAACTGCAGTTCAGTCTGCAGCTTAATTCTGAACATTTTTATGAGAATATTCTATGTCTAAAAATAAAACGCCAAAAGTGGACCATAGAAACTAGAGACAAAAGATCAGCTAGAAATATGAGGTCACCTGGTCCTCTCCTGGGGCCAACTTTGTCTAGTCTAGTTTTATTTCTCTTTTTCTCCTGAAGAGACAGAATTCCTTATATATAATTTATCTGTTCTGCTGCTAACATTCCCTTTACATTCACAAAAACTATGATGTGCATTAAGGCATTTGGTAGATTCCTCTCAAGGAGGTCTACAATATTTGAACACAGAATTTAGAAACTGAGCATCAGAACTTATACTTCTAGTCTTGCTTTATTAATCATGTTAATTAGTTAATAGTAACCAGGAAATGTCATTAGCTAATTGTGATGGTAGGGTGAATTCAGTGCACTTGTTTACTTTATAGCCACTCCACTTTCTAAAAACCCAACTTAACCAAAACTGCAGAGTTTTCTATTCAATGACAATTAACGTAAATGTTTTAATACATTTAATTACACTGCTAATTATAGGATGCACTTGTGATCTAAAGAACTCCTCACTGCTAACTGACAAAGGGTTCATTCCTCTGTAACAGCAACTCCTGTCAGGCCTGACAAACTCACTACACCCAACACACTCTTTTCACAGTACTCATCTAAAAACTGTCTTGTAAGGTAAAAAATGAAAGCCAATGGCACACTGGTTATTAATATCATTTTGAAATGTATGTACTGACACTACATGAGGAATTATGTTTACCTACTGATATTATGCTTTAAAGTCTGTAACCAAACAAAGGGAGAAAGAGGTTTTCTTCCAGACTGGAGGAAAGGTAGCTATTTCTCTGTCATAAGTAAATTAAGCATTGTGAGCCAAATACAATGGGAGCTACATTTGCAGGTGAAGTAAATCAGGAAATACAAGTTAACATGGGGATGAGATGGCAAAATGGCAACAGAACACTGGAGAACAAGCAGCAGGAATGCATTTCAATTATAATGGGGGCTGCAAGGACAACACCCCATTATTCATTTAACTGAGGAACATACCGAGGTGGTGGGTGTGATTCATAATAATCTGGATCCTGGTTTGACTGAAAACCAGCAAGTTCTGCAGAATCTTTGAGGGTGAGAAACTAATTTAAATAAGGTTTCTAGCCTGTTAAGTTTTGGTCTCGCAAAAGTATGTTTTGTTTCTATTTGTAACCAATTCACTTTCCGCCATCCTTGCTCAGTATCACTTACATTTCTGCTCTTTATTAATACACTTATCCTTGTTTTATTATAAATATGTCTCAAGGTTGTGGCATCAAGCAAGGTGTGACCTCTCAGTTCAATTGAACAAGCTGGTGTGTACACTGTCTCTTTGGAGACAGCAAATTTGGTAATTTCTGTGAGTGTCCAGAGATGGGGGTTGGATGCTACAATGGTACTCTCTTCAAAGAGGGTCAGGGGCTGGAGTATGCCAAGTGTTAACCTGCAAGGCAAAATGAAGGCTGGTAGAGCTTTTGAGATGATTGGCTGACAAACAGACTGGGGTGGTAAGGATCTGACACCCATTTAGCAGCAACAAGTCTCTCTCTCTCGCTGGCGCAGTGGAGTTACACAGTGACTCACAGTCCTGAGAAACACCCTGAGAAAGCATCACGGCTCTATACTACTGTTACTCCATGCAGTTTGCTGGGGTTAATAGTTCTCAGCACATGGGCTCTCCTGCTGAGAGTTGCAGCTATCCTGCTCTTCCCATATTGCTAAATGAATGGATGTCCTGCTAAGAATTCCTTTAGATGGTAAGGAGTCAGAGTGGTTCCCAGAATGGAAGAGATTGAGAACCATTGCCTTTCCTAATCTCTGAATTAGAGAGCCAGTTTGTTCCTTCCTCAATTTAGGTCAACATAATTTTGTAAATAGTGTATACTTGGCCTTACTGTTTTCATGTTGTGATACAGGTAGGAGCACAGAGGCCTGTGTGTTGGCAACAGAAGTAAATGGTTTTTAGAAATGACTGGAAGTGACACCAGTGAGACAATGCTCAGGCCAGTGAAGTGAGACAGTGATAATTCTTCGAGTCTTTCAACACATGACTCCTCTCCTTAACTTCAGAAATACCTTTCCTGAATCATTATCATATATATTTTATATTCAGAACTTCTAACACATGTTAAAATTAGAAAGTATGGGGTCTGATTATTAAATGCAAGAGGAAGACAGAGTAGACTACTTAATACTCTGAGTCTGCTGAGAGGGTATTCTGCCAAATATTCAGCGGGTTTTCTATTAATGTGCTGTGAACAATGCTATCAAAGACTTGAGTGGATCTTGTTCCTTTGTTATCATTATTAATTATTTGTATGACAGTAGCACCCAAGAGTCAGTCAGATCAGGCCTGTATTACACAGGGCCCTCTGCAACCAAATAATAAGAGACAGTCCCTGAGGGAAAAAACGATCTATTTCAGAACTTTGACCCTGTGAGTGACTCAGTAGAACTCATAAGTGGTGCAGAGATCTGCTTGTAGTGGAGTCAATTACAGGAGCATGGCATAAATTAAGACAAGACACAACAAGTAACAAATGGAGGAGTGAATGAGGTTAACAGGTGCCAGAGCACTTGGCTATTTAGACTAACTCTAGGCATGATTTTGGTATCCACTTATTTTACTCCAGTTAGGCAGACCACTCAGCCATCAGTACAGGCTGACTCTACCTAGTTCTATTATTTCTGGATCTTTTCATACATTATGGTAAACAGCATGCTCCCCAAATCAACAAGTATTTCACTAGTAATGAATCCCTTAAGACTTTTTCTGATTACCCCGTAAGGCAGATTCTGACTTCAGGTACATTATCATTTTAGCTTTATAGATTCTTTCCAAAATGAATGACATTTTGTTGTTTTTCACCCATTTTTCTAATAGGATTATGCTTCTTTACATTATTCCACTATCACTGGTTTGCAAGTGCTCTGTTTAGAATCCTCTGCAAATGTCATTAATATGCTGTTTCCCTATGTCTTCCAAAATGTGAATGAAAAGGTTACGTAAGAATGGATCTAACACCAATCCTTGATATATTCAAGAGATTTCACTCAGAACAATACACTTCCATTTATAAGGACTTGTGTTTATAGTTCTTGAGCCACTAGTCATTCCATGTGACAGTAATCTCATCCAACCCAATTTAAAATGATTTGTTGGATGTAATTTTGTGAGGCACTGTATCAAAAGTTTTACAAAAATCTATTTATACTCGACTGTTTCCTTCATCAACTAATGTTTATAATTCTATTAAAGCCATCAAGTTTGCCTTGCATTTTTATTCTTCAAAAACCCATGCTGTGTATTGTTCACGGTGAGCCTCCACATATTTGTTGACATTATTTGTTAATCATAGAATCATAGAAGATTAGGGTTGGAAGAGACCTCAGGAAGTCATCTAGCCCTACCCCCTGCTCAAAGCAGGACCAATCCCCAACTAAATCATCCCAGCCAGGGCTTTGTCAAGCCGGGCCTTAAAAACCTCTAAGGATGGAGATTCCACCACCTCCCTAGGTAACCCATTCCAGTGCTTCGCCACCCTCCTAGTGAAATAGTTTTACCTAATATCTAACCTAGACCTCCCCCACTGCAACTTGAGACCATTGTTCCTTGTTCTGTCATCTGCCACCACTGAGAACAGTGTCTTTTAGGTCAGGCAGTAGAGGCTTATACATTAAGCTCCAGAGGTCCCAGGTTTGATCCAACCTGACAACAACTGGGGTCTGTCAGCATGACAATTACACTTCTGATAGCACTAGTTTGATTCGATAATTCCTCATGGGGCTTGATTTACCCTGGATTACTCTGTTATACGTGATTAAGTAGTATGTCTAAGGTGCTGATTCTGCAAAGCCTAATAGACTTCTGCAAATCCTTTCTTATGCAACTCATCCTTACTCCTTTACCTGCACTCACCTCAATCCTTGACTTCAAACTTCATGGACCCAAGTCCAGAACATCTGGGCTCATCCTACTCTGAACCTTTCGTCAGCATGATGAAGCCTAGATGAAACCATGTTATTTCCCAGTTCTGATTTATTGCCCAACTGTATTTGGTTTTGTAAAGGATTCATCTAGGTTTCTAAAAGTTGATGAGTGTGTAATTATATTTTTGCATCCTTTGAAAGCCTTGAGAAAGTACTGAGAATAGGGAGGTTAACAATTCCAATTTCATTTTAATGAGATATCGCAGTCTTGAGAAACTGTTGAGATAAGGAGAGAAATAACTACAAAATAAATTAGAAAAAGCAGAGATGTAACTCAGAAAACAGGGAGATACACGCCACTTTTCCAGTGAAAGGCCTGGGAAATATGCTGTGGTAGATAAATTGAAGAACAGTCAAAGGGAAAGATCTCATCTTTTTCTCCTAACTTTCTATTTTTGTAAATCATCATTAAAGAGCTGCGCTGGGATCACTCTTTGGTTCCAGGATCAGACTGTGGCTACACAAAGCACAATGCTGTGCAGTAAAGCTGGCCAAGCTGCTGCTGAGCCAGGCCTGCCCTTGCACTCCAAAGTGGATGTCCTATCAGAGGTGAAAAGGAGACTTCAGGACCTGGTTTGCTCTTGTAATTTGATGTCAATATTTTAACAAAGGGTTCCCACAAAAACTTCTCAGTTTGCCTGGGATAAGCCTTGTGTCCTACGCTGCATGTGTTTTCAAGGAAGATGAGTGAGGAACTAGGTAATTCATTTGTTTTCCATTTTAAATAAAAACTCTTTCAAAACCAGAACCAAGGAAAGTGGCAGCACCAATTAGCAAAACATTTTTATGAAATACATTTGCTGGATGTATTTATACTTTCCCCTCTGAAAACAGCACTGAGCATATTATGAACTGACCAGTAGATGCTCCATGGTTAAGGCTGACACTGCATTCAATTTTCAGCAGCCCTCTCTTCCACCGACATCCCGCAGCAGAAGTTTACCCCCCTGAAATTCCACATGCATCTCACAGTGCTGAACTTTTCTGGGAAGTTCAGAAGAAAAAAAATCAGAAAAGTTTTAAAATCATGGGCAAAATATCTTCTTGTTAACGTCTTTAAAAGTGACTTTTGGTTCATTATGTCCTGATTGGTTTGGGTCGACTTACAAACTGCAAATTCAATGATTTAATGATTTCTAGATGAAAAGTGCCTTGTGGTTGTTTTTTTTGTTTTGGGGTATGGGGGATGTGACAAGAAATAATGTAGTAGCGAGCACTGTTGTTAACGCCTGTGTAAAAGTTTAAGATCATTGATTTCAACTGAACAATGCTGATTTACACTGTCCTAGGACCCAGCCCTAAGGGACTGAATTTTAAAGAGTAGATAATACTCTGTTCTCCTTCACCAACCATTACTCTTATCCCACCCAACCTTCCAGCCTCTCTCCCCCCTTGCAAAAGTCTGCAGGAGAAGAGTCTCAATAGATTTTTGAGAGCTGCACTCCCCTCCTTTCCAACCCATTTAAATTTTTAGTGTTCAGTTTAACACTGGGAAATTCCCAAACAAAGAAACGTGTTCTGCTTGTACAGTTTGAAACAAGGGTGGAGGAAAAAACCTGAGGGGTGGCTGATTATATTCTCTGCATGAAAATGTGTTGAAAATACCCACCATTTGGTACAAATCCATCACAGAAGCAAAATATTTGCTCTTCAGAAGAATATGAGTCTCATGGGTAAATCATCTCAGGTAGGGATGATTTAGCAATTACCATAGAGGGTAAAACAGGAACATCATGTATTTTTAGTTTGATTGTAGAATTATAACAAGAGGCGCTCCAGCATGCATCACTACTCTCTGGGCAAGTAAGTGCAATTAAAAAAATGGGCTCTTAGTTCCAACTGGAAGTGATATAACATGGGGATGTGAAGAGAATGTGGGAGCTTAGCTTTCTGATATGCAGCTTCTAGTACCTGACTGTCTGTTGCCCTAGAAACACAGTTCTCTTTGATATTACCAGCTTCCTTAAGAGCTTTAAAAGCTTGTCTCCAGCTACTGCTGCTGGATTCTGTGCTTCTATAACAATGATTGGATGCAATGCAATGCTGTTGCAAAAAAAGTGAATGCAATTTTGGGTTGCATTAACAGAGGCATAGCATGCAAATCATGGAAGGTGATAGTACGACTCTACTCAGTGTTGGTTAGGCCTCAGCTGGAGTACTGAGTCCAATTTTGGTCACCAATGTATAGCAAGGATGTAGAGAAACTGGAAGGGATCCAGAGGCAAGTGACAAAGATGATCAAAAGGATGGAATGCAAGTCATGTGAGCAATGGCTGAAGGAACTGGGTATGTTTAATTTGGAGAGTAAGAGGGGGGACATGATGATAATCTTCAAATACTTGAAAGGCTACCCTAAAAAAGATGGAGAAAAGTTTTTTCTCTTGCCACAGAGTGCAGGACCAGAGGCAGTGGGTTCAAACTACAGCATAGGAGATTTAGATTAAATCTCAGGAAAAACTTCCTAACTGTAAGAAAACTAGGACAATGGAACAAATTGCCTAGGGAAGTTGAGGAAGCTCCTTCACTGAAGGTTTTCAAGAAGAGGCTGGATAGTCATCTGTCTTGGATGGTTTAGACACAACAAATCCTGCATCCTGGAAGGGGTTAGACTAGTTGACTTTTCTGGTCCCTTCTAAAGCTATGGTTCTATGTTCTGTGTCAGCTGAGTAAAAGTGACTTATTTTGGATTTGATTTATTGGTGTGGGGGTAATGGCCTGAACATTTTAGGTTTGTTATTGGTGAACATTTGTTTTTTGTTCAGTAGCAGTTGTAGTGCTAAAGCAGAAAGGGATATTGACTATGATTATATTTACATGTTGTTATGCAGATCCTACTTCCACTTAAAATATCAGTGGATTATTCATGAAAGTATGTACTGTTAACGTTCTCTGTTAGATTAATTATTTAGGGCTATAAGATGCTCTGCTGTACATGGTTTGTTTGACAATGAAGCTATTTAATTGATTTAGAATCAGAAAAAAATTCATATTTTAGCAACTATAGTGACTTCAGCAGTACAAGACAGGTTCTGAGGGGCCTCTCCTTGCATCCCCACCACTAAACCAGCACTAGTTCTTTGGGGTCACCTGTAGAATCCTTTAATGAAGATGGGAAGATGTTTCCACTCAAAATTCAGTAGTAGAAATTCAATAACCAAATGTTCAAATAAATATAGGGTTTTACTCACGCATCAAATATTAATATATTTACTGCAGTTACTTTAGAATACACTTCCTTGCACTTAGATTTAGCAAATCAAATGCAGAGGTGATGTAAAGGTGGGATAGTACGCACCATGCAAAATGATTTAACTGGAGAGTGTTTAACTAAGGGAGTCAAAGCTGGTGTAGCATGCATGTTGAAAAGGCCAAAAGAAGGTCAGTGTAACAAACACAGACAGTCTTTAATTCCTCACGGCACAGTCAATATGGGGAACACTTTGCCAGAGGATGTTGTGAATGCCAAGACTATAATAGGGTTTAAAAAAGAACTAGATAAATTCATGGAGAATAGGTCCATCAATGGCTATTAGCCAGGATGGGCAGGGATGGTGTCCCTAGCCTCTGTTTGCCAGAAGCTGGGAATGGGAGACAGGGCATGGATCACTTGATGATTACCTGTTCTGTTCATTTCCTCTGAAGCAGCTGGCATCGGCCACTGTCGGAAGGCAGGATACTGGGCTAAATGAACCATTGGTCTGATCCAGTATGGCTGTTCTTATGTTCTTATGATTCACCACTGCATAGGGACTAAAGGGAAGAGGCTTGTACCTCATTGATTCTGAAGAATACTGTAACTTGTACTTGGACACCTATGGATCTTGGAATCATCTCTACCATTCCTACTGCTGTCCCCATCCCACCCCAGAAAACCTCCCGTGGAGCCTTGTCATACCACCAAACAAAGGCTGCAGTGCTGGTGGGGTGAGTTAGTCCTAAAAAGCCAGCTTTTAAAGCTTACTCAAATGGAAGAATTAACAGTCATCAACCAGATTCTGCCCTCAGACCTTGTAGAACCCCATCGACACAATCTCATACATTGATCGGATCACCTAACTCAGAAGAAAAATGAGTACATTTGCCATAGGTTACATCAGATGATGGAAATAACGCTGCCATTGCATAGTCAAATTGTATTTGAAAGGCATTCTAGACTTTGGTTAAGATGCTTTTCCTCCTTCTCTGTGTTTTTAAAAAACATATTTTAACTTTCCAAACTTCTTTGAGATTTAGTTCAGGAGCTGCTGAAGTCTGCTTCAAAAATTATGAGAAAATCCCTAAAAAATACTTTGCCACATTTTTGGTTTCATCTAATCGAGACAAGATTTTAAAATTTGGAACACAATTTACCGAGAGATTATTTTATGATAAAGGATGTCTTTCCAGATTGACCACAGAAGACAACAAATCATCAGAGATACTTTATGGCATTGCTCCCAGAAATAAAGCATATGGACACTTAAAGCAAGATATACTATCTGTGCAGTTATCAAATTAAATGTAAGGGAAATATTTTATGATGCAGCATTACAAAATAAAACTGGTACTCATTTCTGCTAGACTGCCCTAATTTCCACCCTTTGCTTTCGTGAATTCCTACGTGCACAGTGATAGCCATCTGTAAGGTAACCTCAGCTTTATAATTATTGGGTGTTTCATGAGCCCCACTGGCATAGTACAGCCAGAATGACAAAAGGGAAGATTAGTGTTGAGAGCTGCATCTCTAGTTAATCATGCTATCTGGGTCAAGGTTTATCTGGTTTGGCCCAAAGTAGCAAAAGTCTCTAGCCACATTTGTTCCATGCACTTTTACAAGCAGCAAGCATAATCCATACCAGCTATCTCATTCCCCACTGAAAGCCTCATTCCCCACTGAAACCTCATCACACTAAGCAATTAATTAATTAATTTTAAAAAATACCATTGCAAAATTCTGAAATCCATAGTTATTTAATTAAAATTGTTTGATTAGTACTGCTGGGTACTGATGCTAGAGATAATTTGTCTCCGGGTGTCAGATGGTACATCTACTCTGCAATTAAAAACCCTCAGCTGGCTTGTGCCAGCTGACTCAGGCTTGTGGGGTTGTTTAATTGCAGTGTAGACATTCGGGCTTGTGCTGCAGCCCAAGCTCTGGGATCCTCCCACCTCACAGGGTCCTAGAATTGGAGCTCCAGCCTGAGCCCAAATGTCTGCACTGCAATTAAACAGCCCCTTAGCCCGAGGGGCTGCATTAGCCAATTGCAGATTTTTAATTGCAGTGTAGACATACCCTAAAAGGCTTTGTCTTTGCACCCAGGAAGGAAATATGGTTTTATACCCACAACCCCGGTGAAACTCTGAACTTACACAGTAATAAAACATATTTTCCTGTAAACCATCTTCATGAATATTCTATAGTATTTATTTATTGTATGTTTTTTGATGTATATTTAAAGTGTCCTTCCATTCCTCTGGGCCTTCTAATTGACATAAACAAAACTAAGACCAGACATGTATACAGACTGTACAGTATATTTGCTCCATATAATATCTATCATATCTCCACACTTAACCATCCCCTAGCGCTCAAACCACCTCTCTTGTACCAACTTAGAAACATGACGTCAATAGGCTAGATCGTCCTCTCTGCATCTCCAGGTTGTAGGGGCTCAGATCTGATGGATTAATGTCATGGTGTGCTGGCCCCACTGCATTGTTCTCCTGATCACACAACCCTTTTGCGCATAGTTCTTGAGGATGAAGCTCCACAGATGGAGAAAGCTTGGGAGAAGGCCAATCTTTGTGGCTTTTCCCTTCCAGTAAATAGCCAAGTAACACAATACTGACTGTAAGTATGATTCCACCTGCTTTCTCCCACACAGAATTATTTTTTTCCACTCTGAAGGGGGTGGAGGGGATGTTTAAAGCCACTAGGGCTCTTCATGAGTGCATAGATCCTGCAAGAGCCATGTTACCATGGAAACCAGGAGTGCCAAGGTGGTGTGCAAAGGCCCAGAGACTCTGCATTGATGTCCTTCTCTTCTGCAGACCTTCAGAAATCCATGAGGATCCTGGCAGATCAGTGGTTTCAGGGAGCTAAACCCTGTTTGCTTCTGCCTTGAATGTTAGATGGAAGAAAATTTGTGTGAGTAGAATTTCATGGATTTTCCAATTACCTATGTAGCTTTATGCCACTTAGGAAACAAACTGGCCCCAAGTTCCTGGACATCGTTCTTTTTCAGTTGTGCATAGGCTTTCAACGTTAGTTTCTGAATGTTTCCCCCTATAATTTTTTGAAATTCTATTAGAATCAGAATCTAAAAGTTCTGTTGCCTATGTGAAGATGACTGAACATAAGAAGATTGTTTGTGTCCTTCTCATAAGAACATAAGAACGGCCATACTGGGTCAGACCAAAGGTCCATCTAGCCCAGTAGCCTGTCTTCCAACAGTGGCCAATGCCAAGTGCCCCAGAGGGAATGAACAGAACAAATAATCATCAAAAGATCCATGCCCTGTCGCCTATTCCCAGCTTCTGGCAAACAGAGGCTAGGGACACCATCCCTGCCCATCCTGGCTAATAGCCATTGACGGACCTATCCTCCATGATCCTCATCCTCACCCACATTCAATTCTCCTCAACTTCCCCCTCCAAGTCGGACTCTTTTACTTTTCTTTGACCCTCATCTCTCTCCTGATCATCAACTCCTTTTTTTTGAATGCCAGCAGTTCCGCCACCTTTTATGCTATTCCATTAGAGGGGAGGTTCAGGTTTAGCAGTGTAGGGAGCCAGGGTGGCTTCCCTCCGAACCAGAGGGTAAAGAGCCACCCTCACAACCTGAATGGGTGGGGCCACACCAAGCTTATGCCAATCCCCGGAAGGGGAGGGGTGGGACAGGAAGTACAAAGGGCGGGGCCCTTTGCCCAGTGAGGAGAGGAGTGGGGTGGGACACAGACACAGGCTGCTCCCTCGCGATCCTGCTGCCGACCTAGGGGAGGCCCTGGACCAGGAGGAACCTGACCGGGAGGAAGGCCTGCTGCGACCAGGACTGCCAGCTGCTGAGTACCCGGAGGACCTGGAGGGGCCCGGTTGTAGCCCGGGCCAGTGTGAGTCCGAAACAGAGTGGGAGCTGGAGCTGCCAGCAGCGGAATACCCAGACAAGCTGGAGGGACCGGAGAGACCTGCTTGAGAGACCGGGTGAGAAGTAGCCCAGGGGCAGAACTGCACCGTGGGGTGGGTGTGTTTGGTCAGCGGGCGCGGATGGCCCCCCGCTGACCAAGCGGCGGGACCTTCGGCTCCCGCCACTCTCAGGGCCCTGGGCTGGAACGCGGTGGAGTTGAGTGGGCCTGCGTTCCCCTACCCCGGCCAACCTGCCTTGGGTAGCAGAACTGTGCACTACAAACCCGTGCCGGCGCTCGCCCCTGCCCGCGGGGCGCGCCGCAGGCTCGTGCCGGCGCTCGCCCCTGCCCGCGGGGCGCGCCGCAGGCTCGTGCCGGCGCTCGCCCCTGCCCGCGGGGCGCGCCGCAGGCTCCGGCTGGCGCACCTTTCCCGCTAATTCCCCAGTGCCCGAAAGGTGTGACTAAGGCCCGCCAGTGGGACCATAGCTCTCCATCGCCCCCTAGGGGCTCGGAGGACTGATTGAAACCTGTCACAAGCAGTCTTTTTGCTTTAAGTCAAGTGTTTTCAGAGCACTTTCAGGTGGTCTGCAGAGTGGTGATGCATAATGGTGGTCCATCTATGAAGCTTCTAGCAGTGATGCTTCCTACTGGCTTTCGCTAATTTTAGCATTTGACTCTTTCAGGGTTTCCAGAAGCTTTTGTGCAGCCAAAGTTAAAATAACAACCACCATTCTGCAACCTTCACAGTTGCTTCATGTATTACAGGTTTGCAAATTTATTTGGAATAAATTAGTTCATGATCAAATATGTGGATGATACCAAATCTGAAGGGGGTAACAAATAAGTGCACAGACGCAGACTGTAAAGTGGCCTGACATGGAGAGAGTGACCAGTAGGGACTGCAGATAAGGAAAACAGTGTAAGAAATGTATAGTGATGCGGGGATCAATTTTGATATCATGAATACCACTATGGTATTCAGTGGTTACCCAAGGTTTCCAAATATAGATGATTTGCAGAATTTTATATGCTAGAAGCCACTTTTGCTTGCACTGCTGCAAATGAAAAAGGGGTGGGTCTTTTGGATTGATTACAGAAAAGGAGATATTGTCATAACAGATTTGCATAGTCACAATAAATGGAGATAAAGAGAGGATGTTCTAGCAGTTGTATTAATAAACGCACTCCTGGGGCTTTTATTTTTTTCCCTATAAACCTTATTCTGGTGCAGAAAACCGTAAAGATGAGAATATGAGTCTATTCATATTGAGTGTCTGAAATTCAGTCTTTTCTGCAAATGCTGGAGGGTGAAGACAGAACTAGTCAGAGCCTCAAACTACACAAAAGTGAATAGTATTTTTAGTCTGTATCTCTTGGAAAAACCTGTGTTTTGAATATCTCTGGTTTGTATTTACATAAATCATTCTATTTATGATAAGAAACCTGGTGTTAGGAAAGCTTTATGCAAAGAAACTTTTTCCACCCATGCTAAGTAATATGTTAGGGTTTATCTCTGTGCCCAGTAGATATGGCTGTATTAGATAACTCTTAAATTAGAATAGCTGGAGATATATTTATCATTTTGCAAGAACAAATGCTTTGTAAATTCCTTGACAAAAAAAAAAATTCGCAGATGATTAGTAGGTAAAACAATGCTGGGGAGGTTTAGAATCTGGTACTTTCTATAAATGGATGACGGACCTTGCAAAGCTTGTGCAGACACTTTATTCCCTAGTAAAAATAATACACTGGAATGTAGTTTATAAATACATAATTTTGGAGGCAGACATCAGATTAACTAAGAGTTTTAGTTAAGAAGGATTATTTTGGCTAAATTAATACCCATATCTGGGAACATAATCTCAATGCAAATAACATTTTTTCCAGTACATGAGATTTGTATACATGAGTTTTCCAAAGAAATCAAACCAAAGAAACATGTTTTACAGGCCCCTCTCCTGAAGCCTCTACAATCTGTCTGCTCAACACTTCTCCATATTACAGTGCTGAAAGCTCCAGTAGACATTCAAAGAGGGTGCAGTACTATAGCTTCTTTAAGCCTAGGCTTGTGGCTCAAATGCTTTTCTGTAAACCCAGCTAATGAGGCAAAACAACTCAGCACATAACAAGCTGATTGTACCTTGAGTGTCATGCCACTGTCAGATACGCTGAGACACCAGAGCCTTTATTTCAGTGCAGCTACAGAGAATTGAACTGTACAGGCCAAACCTGGTACTCACAGAATCCAGCAGATTTTTGCCTGCTGAGTTTTGCCTGCTGAGTTGGTCTATAGCCTTGTTTACAAAGCCACAGTCTTACAGGAGAAGAAACACCAAATAAAATGGATCCTACAGAAACTCTTATTATTATTAAAACTTTCCAGTCAACTTATTGCTACTGCAGACTGATAAAAATAAGTTTAAGAAAACTTACAAGCACACATTCTTATCAATCATGGCCTTATCAGAAGTCATAATAATATGTACCATGAGCTTTCTCAGTGTGCGAGACCTGGAGCAAACCACTTGGTGTCTCCTTTGGGTCTCTGTCTTGTTTTTCCTTATCATGCACAATCTGCCCTCCTCTCTCTGGAAGTCTGAAAGGCTGACGTCATTTTTTCTGTCTCAGTCTGTATACTACAACAAATGTTCAAATTCTACTGAGATGGGCCCCAATTTAAGAACCTGGGTAAATAGCTGTTGCGTTTAAAGTACTGCATTGTTTTTGCATACATGAAAACAGCGCATATGTCGATCAGTAAATAACATTATGAGCATCAGCAAACCTTTCAATCCCTCCTGCCAGGAAATCTAAAGTCTAAATTGATGGGTATGCCCAGTGATTAAAAGAGATCTGACATCTTGGAAGTCAGTGTTTTCATTCATTGCTCCCCATTAAGCTCAGACATGGATGCTTCAACATCCATTCATGTTGCTCTTTCTGCTAAACCAGTTATCTAAAGATCCACTCATTTCTTTCTTTCTCGCATACTCTGTATAGATACATACACACAAAATATAGGAGCAAGTCTTGTCATTTTTGTTTAATTGCCAAACCCTTACGTAGCAGCAATCCCAGCTTTTTATCATCTCTGGTGGTCTAGGAGACTTCGTTGCATTCTGGTGGATGATAACCTGGCCTCAATTATTCTCCCCTTCATCACTTCTCAGCTGGACTACAGCATCTGGGCATGAAACCTTCAGCGTTTAGGAAACTCTAACTAGTACAGAACGCTGCAGCATATTTCCTAAGCAACACAGGCCATGGAGAGCACATCAAACCTATTCTCCGCTCTCTACACTGGCTTCTCTTAAGATATCAAGTCAAATTCAAGGTTTCAGTCCTTATTGTCAAAGTGTACCATGGGCTGGGTCCAGGATATCTAAAAGGCTACCTAAAGCTCCAGGATGAAGACTATATGTGACAGCTTTACTCTTCTGGCACAATGGAACCCTCTTCAATAAAGGTCAAAGCTCATCTTTGCAGGACATAGGAATCTGAGACAGTGGAATGAACTCCCTCAGAAACTAAGGACCATCACAAACCTCACCACCTTCCACTCCAAGTGCAAGGCACATTTCTTTGACCTCGTCTTCTCTAACAAATATATAGCAACATAAATATTAAAAACAAAACAAAACTGAACAACAACTCAAATGTTTTACTGCAGATTGTGAAGTAGCTGGGATGAGACGCAGAACCTCCAAATCAGAAGTCATGGTCCTCTCTTGGAAGAAAGTGGACTGCTTTCTCCAGGTGAGGGGGGCAGAAGCTGCCCTTAGTGGACTAGTTCAAGTAACTAGGGGTCTTGTTCATGAGAGATGGCAAGTGGAAGCGTGAGATCAACTGGGAGATTGGTGAAGTGGCGGCAGTGATGCGGGTGCTGTACTGATGCATGATGGTGAAGCGGAAGCTGAGTTCTCGGATGAAGCTCTAAGTTTACAGGTCATTCTACATCCCCATCCTCACCTATGGTCATGAACTTTGGGTAATGATGGAAAGGACGAGATCGCAGGTACAAGTGGCAGAAATGAGATTTCTCCATAGGGTGGCTGGCCTTACTCTTTGAGATAGGGTGAGGAGCTCAGCTATATGGGAGGGCCTCAGAGTACAGCTGCTACTCCTCCAGATTGACAGGAGCCAGTTGAGGTGTTTCAGGGACCTGATAAGGATGCCCCCTGAGAGGCTTCCGTTGAAACTTTACTAGAAACGTCCCATGGGGCGGAGGCCCCGAGGCCGACCCAGGTCATGCTGGAGGGATTATATCTCCCGGCTGGTCTGGGAATCTAGGGAATCCCCAGGGGGAGCTGGAACCTGTTGCAGAGGAAAAGGAGGTCTGGTCCTCCCTACTCTCCATACTGCTGCCGCGACCCACTAGGAAAATCAGCATGAAGGAGAAGAACCTACCAAAACATGACACTCCCCTGCATACACTCCCCCCTTTGGGCAGAGGATCAGAGACCAAACAACATGTGATAGATATGTAGTTCCGCTGTTTAATGCACTACTGGAAAGTGCTCAGATACTATGGAGATGAATGTGGTGTACTAACCTATATAGAACTAGAATAGAATATCCAGAGTATTGTATAGTAAACACAGTATAGCTGTCTATGATTGACTTTTGCAGGATTAATATAGCTATATATTTAACAAAAGATAAAAGTGTTTTTGCAAATTTATCCTTCTAAAATATATACTCTAGCTCAACAAGAAGATATAGGATTGTTAGAGATGAAATTAAATGGTCTGTGTTGCACAGGATCTTAGATTACATGATCATAAAGATCCCTTCTGGCTTTAAAATGTACAAATCTATGTATATCCTTGAAAATCTCTTTAAAAATAAGCAAGATACAGTTAGATCAATGGGCTTCCTTAGTTACTCCCAGAAAAGTAAAGCTATAACAAACTTAAATATCCACTCACTTTAGACATGATATATTGGTTTATAGGCTTCCTTTCACATTGAAAGTGTTCAAAAATGCTAAGTTTTTATGACCTGTCTTTGGAGAATGGTAATATTGTATCATGCAATAAATACTGTGTATATAAAAAAAAGTTTAAATCCATGTGATCTCTACTTTATTCAGGTTCTTATTGCATTTCCATTAACATGGTATCTGAACACTTTGTATTAAGCGATGTGACTAGCAACTGTCATGTGTGCAATAGCCTGCAGTGGCTTTTACAATCCTATAGTTAACTTCTGTTAAATGCCTTATATACCATCATATCAGCAACATAAAATATTAGCTTTTGCTGATTATCTTTGAGTTCCTTACAGACCTAATGGTATTTCTACTTAAGACTACTTTTATATTCTAGAAAGGCTGGCAATTTATCAAATTAGTCAAAATCTGATATTAGTCTTATGTTACGCATGACTACTGTGCTGCCTTTGCTACATTTATTTCCTGCATGACTGAGCCTTGCCAGAACTTATACTCCAATATTTTACTTGACTAATATCCTGTCTCAGTGCAGCAATACAGGAGCATCTTATGTAAATTTCATCGCAAAACAAAGCCACATGAAGTTAAGAAGTGTTTAGCTACTGGCTCAGCGGAGGTGTTTTTAAAAGTTTCAGTAATCAGTCACCCCATGTGTGCAGAAAAGACGAACATTTAGACTATGTTCGCAAAAAGAAAAGGAGGACTTGTGGCACCTTAGAGACTAACCAATTTATTTGAGCAGAAGCTTTCGTGAGCTACAGCTGACCTGTAGCTCACGAAAGCTTCTGCTCAAATAAATTGGTTAGTCTCTAAGGTGCCACAAGTCCTCCTTTTCTTTTTGCGAACACAGACTAACACGGCTGCTACTCTGAAACCTGTCATTAGACTATGTTGTCACATCATTTTCTAGAAGTGATTCTTGGCATTTTCAAAGCCATGCTCCATAACTGTATTTATACACTTTTTCCTGTAAGTAAATATACCTAGTGTGTGTGTCACTACTTAGGCAGTCAAAGAAACCTCTGTGTATATCTGAAATAAACTTTGGTTATAGATTAGAAAGAATGAGTTTCCTCAAGGGTTCCAGCTTTGAATACACACACATTCTCGCCAAACTCAGGGTAGCATGAATGTAAAGCATCAAAGGATAAAAAGAGAAGAAATTTGTCTATTGCTAAAAGCCTGGTTGAGCAATAAACAAGAATATTAATTTGTATAAATAAATTTGATGTGATTGGTATTATTGAAACTTGATGGGGCTATTTGCATGACTGGAATATCAAAATCACTGGATACAACCTATTTAGGAAAGTGAGTGGGCAGAAAGAGAGGACAGTAGAACTGTACGTTACACATACCATTACCTGATTTAGAATTACCAATAATTCAGGGCAGGATCTGGAATGCTTAAGGATCAATGTCATTACTGATAAGTCACAAGATGGGATATTAGTGGTGGTCTTCCATACCCCGCCAATCGGACAAGGGAACAGAGTGTCTCCCTAAATATCTATCTATAATATGTAGGGAAAAAATGGGGAAATTTCAGTCAGGGGAACATCAGCTGGAGGTATCATGCTGCCAGTGGCAAAAACTCCTGGGTGTGTCTAAAAATTATAGATGACAATTCTCTAATATTGAAATATTGAAACCAATTCAGGGTAATTTTAGATCCGGCCTCATTCTGATAGATAATGATGAATTGATCATTGAACTAAAATTGATGATTGCCTAGGTGCAAATGAACACAACCTAATTTCATTTCCTGTGTGAATAGAATATAGTTTTGTACAGTAATACTTGGTGCTTTAAGAAGGACAGTTTCACAAAGCTGAAAACAAGCATGAGCAAAGTTGAGTGGAAGGAAATATTTTAAACATTAAAATGTGAATATTAATTGGGAATTGTTTAAGAATGCTTTATTAGATGCCCAACTAACCACAATTCGGCAATAATGTAAAAATAATTCTTCTGTTAAACAACATCCTGCTTCAGAGGGAAGATAAAAGAAGCAATAATAAATAATTATATATATATATAAATGAATGATTGGAAAATGGAGAAGCTGAAAGCAATGAATACAAAATCACCAGTTAGGAAATGCAGACAATTAATAGGGGAAGTGAAAAACTCTATGGCTATTAACATTAAGGATAATAAGAAGGAACTCTTTAAATGTATCAGGAACAAACAAAATGTGGGGATATACTACATATAAGTCTGATACCAGATAAGGATGGTCAAATTATCAATCATGATGCAGAAAAGGGAGAAGTATTCAGTATATATTTGTTATGTATTTGGAAAGAAGCAAGATGATGTATCTATATCTTACAGTGATAATGAAATACTTCCTACTCCATCAGTAACCATGGAGGATGTTAGACAGCAACTTTCAAACATGTAAAAATTTGTAGGATCTGGTAACTTGCACCCAAGAGTGTTAAAAGAATTGGCCAAAGAGAGCACTATGCCTGAAACATTAATGCTGATTTTTAACAAATCTTAGAATACTGGGTAAATCCCAGAAAGCTAGAAAAAAACCTAATATTGTACCAATATTTTAATAAAGAGTACACAGGATGATCCAGGAAACTAGACACCAGTTAGTCTGACACCAACTCCAGGCAAAATAATGGAAAACCTGGTATGGGTTATTAATTACTATTATTTATTAACTTCTTATACTTGGCTTGTAAGCTCTTTGTGTCAGGGAGTGTCTTTTTGTTCTGTGTTTGTACAGTTCCTAGCACAATGAGGTTCTAGTCTCTGAGTAGGTCTTCTAGGCACTATGGCAATATAAATAATAATCTCTCTCTCTAAATAAAAGCAAAGTCTTTGCTTTGAGTCAGCTGCCTCTTTGCTTCCATTTTGCCATATTTTGAATTGTCTGCATATAAATAAGGTAATATGTTGATTTAAATTTTGACAGTAGGTAACACAATGAAATGCCAGAACTTATTTTCCTTGATCATTATTTTTTAATCTTTCACCTCTATGAACCTCCATATAAATACATTTTAACTTGTATATTTCTTTTTTAAATGCATTCTTCAGTGGAATTGTTAGGGCACAAGGGCTAAAGATTAGGTGAAGCTGCAGCAGCATTATCTGGATAAATTAGAAGAATGGTGGGAAAGGGTTACAATGAGATTTAAGTAGGATATACATAGTTCTTTTTGTAATCTGCTTTTTATTTTTTTTTTACATGTGGACTGTTTTGAATGACTTCTTCTCTTTGATTATTACTATTCTTCTAAAGCAATCTGTACTCACCTTGTTGGAAAAAGTGAATAGAAATATTTTAAAAACACCCACAACCCAAAAAAGATTTGAATTCATTGCTTTGAAAAACAAGGTACTTCCATTCATATTGCCAGACAATCTCTGTTTAAAATTTGTGGGAATTTAGAATATTAATTTTGCAGATTTCTGGTAATACCACATAAATACTGTACCTAGAAGGACTTAAAGATGAAAAATGTAACCTGTTCGTCTTTAGTTAATATTAAGAATGCAAAACTTCATAAAAGCCAAATATAATTTACTATATTTTGCTTTTTCAGTGAAAAGAAAGAGAGGATTTTTCTGCATTTCATCTCTAAATGGCGCCATAATAGGTCACCAATTTTATTACATCTGCTGGAGTGATTAGTTGTGAGCATAAAGAATAGTATAAAGAATAGTTTACATTTTCATGAAATACCCCAGATTATCCATTAAATTTAGTTCAGGATTACTGGATTTAGTGCAGCAGGGACAATTTGGGACTATGGTCCTTCAGGGGATGTGCTTCAATGTAGGCCTGCAGTTGCTGGGAAGCATTCTGGAGGTAATTGTCCTCTGTTTGATTGGCCATGACCTCTTTAGATATTTTAAGATGTTCTAGATAGATTTCAGGACAGACTCTGATTTAGGGCACTAATTCCCTTATTTGGCTCTTGTGAAGAGGTCAAATCCTGTCCTCTTTGCCCATCAGTTTAGATCAATTGGAAGCCATCACTGCAAATTAAATTTCACCACATTTCCTGACTCCTATATGAGCTTTTCTAATTTAGGAAAGAATTTTCCCATGAGTAAAAAGTTCCTCACTGTGTTTTGACTTCAATGGGCTTTGGCCGTCAAATTCCAACAGATACTATGGGAACCCAGCTGCAGGACCAATGTGTTCATATGTGGGTAAAACCAATGGGAGTAGAGCTTGTATATACCTTAAGTGGTGCTCTGCCCATTATAGGATGGGCACCCACTGAAAAACAATGAACCAGAGGAAAGCGTATAATATGAAACAACATCTGATATTAACCATGGTGTTCTGTGCCCTCTGATACATTATCTCCGAGAACAGTGTACAATATGCAAATGTGTAGAAAGAGGTGAAGTGCATTCAAGGAAAATTCAGTCAGTACCAATGAGTGGGAAACGTCAAAGGGAAGAATTTTAAACATACAGGTGAGTTTTTGATCAATTTTTTTTATCACAATTTAGAAAGATCTTCTAGATATTCTCTTAGTCTTTTGACTGGCTTCTATTCCCACTGAAGGAGAGAGTTTTGCCATTACCCTTAAGGTAAGCAGAATTCAGGCCCTTTCCAATTTTAATGGGTGGACATACCAAGTGCAGAATGAGGGACAATTTCCTGGATACTGTGGATTATCTGTAGTTCTACTCATGGAAATTTTTTTAAAATCTGTAGTGTACATCCTTGTATTAACTTTCCCATCATCCTTCCGCCTGACCCTTCAAATAAAAATGCAATTACATATCACTGAGAAATATTCTACTTTATGATAAAAGATTTGATTCTTTTTTATAAATACGATGCAGATGCCAGCAATTTTCTGCAGTGTGTGACAAAGTCAAGGGCTAGCAAGATATGATGCTTCCCTGCTGCTGTTCATCTGAGTACTGAAGAACTTCCATAATTCATCCTTTTTGCACCTTTATGTTTAATCTTTTCTTTAACTGAATTTTTATTGATTTCCATTTTTTAAAACATGAGCATACATAAGAAAATACACAGTCAAGAATAATTCAATTCCTCCTCTCAATCAGCAATATGAATCTTAAACTACATGTCATCTTTTTTAATAAAAGCATGCAGTCCATTCTTAACCAAACTTTCCTATATTTAAAATGTTTTACAAATGGTGATTCTCCTGCATCCCACTGCGTAAAAATGATTCTATCACAGTGGCTCATACTGTGTCTTCCTTTGGTTTTCAGAACCTTCCGGCCAAACTATCTGATTCAAATGTATGGACTTCTGCTGCACTGAAATCCTTAAATCTGCCTTTTCAGTAAATCATAATAGCTACTGCAACAATAACTGAGGAAAGCTAGTTGAATAGAGTGAAAGTCAGCTGGTAATGTAGGAATAATTTATAAAGAAGGTTAGGAAAATATCCATCAGTTAGGAGTAATGATTTTAAGGATCAGGCTCTTATTTGAATGCTGCTTTGTGCCCTGCTGCTTTGTGGGTGTGCAGGGGCTGGGAGAAAAAGGTTTAGGAAAGCCACACCCATCTGCCCCCACAAAGCAGCAGGAAAAAATGCAATCTCTACATGCCCCAAGGCACTGAGATTTTTCCCGCTTTGTGCCTCATGAGATACAAGACTCCAAAGGATTGTGGGAAGGGTGGGGAAGAGATAGGGACATGTCTCTGACACCCAATTCCTGACTGGCCGTTGAGGGAGAGCAGCAGTGGACGTACTCTGTGTGCTGGGGAACTCCAACGGGAATGGTCCCTGGGGCAGAATGCGGGTGGAGCAAATCTTGAGGCACTGCACCATCCCCAGCACAGGCTGTGACCATCAGCAGTAGTATTAACGTCTGCTGCACTACTCTTCAGAGAGTGAGACTACTCACACTAGTACAAAAATTTCAGGATCGGGCCCTTATCTAGTGCTTTGTTTTTCCCTTATGTGCTTACGATAATGTAAATGTATTTGCCTAATGGTTTTAGGGTGAAAAGTTCCTCCATTATTTCCTGGCTGATTACTGTACCAGTGTGTGCAGTCGCCTTGCTGAAACAAGACAAACTGTTTTAGATAAACATACTCCAAATGGTTATAAAATGTTTGTTATATCAGTGTCAAGATGCAATTTCCATAATAATACTTGTATTTTGCATGTTGTGAGTGAAGATGCAGGCTGATGTCACCTCATAAGACAGACAGGTTCATTCACTGTAATGTTTGTTCCACCTCCATTATCTGCAGAACCTCAGGCACATAGTTCACCATGTGGATAATATCTCAGAACCAAGCAAGGGCTGTCATATCTGGTATGTTTGACTGTTTACAGAAATTGCCCAGGGAAAAGGGTCTTATTCGTATAGTTAATAAGACTGACTTGTTCTCCGATTATCAGATGCAAACATTCTAATGGTTTCTTTTCAGTTTTGTTATATCACAGTTACAGATGGGAAGGTAATTTGATGAATACCAGCTAAACCTACGTGGCACATAGTCAATTCTGACACATACAGTTTTAAAACACGCAGGCTACTCTGACTGACATAATCCTAAAATGGCATCTGTTTGGGGGCTTTTCTTTTTGGCTTTCAGTCAGGCGTGAAATAGAAGCTCTTAGAAAAGATTAAATATTGCCTCCTTGCATTTACATCTACAGCCAAAAACATCTTAGGTCAGTTGCAACACATTTCTTAACAGTCCCCTACTTGCACTGAAGTTCAGTGGAAAAACAACCCAAAACCAAAAAAAGAGCATCACTTACAAGGCATGTCATTTCTGCTAGGCCACTGAAAACATTCTGAAACTGCCAAACCTGCAGTAAAACAGCTTGTCCAATAGTTTCTCACTACTTAATTATCAGTGACTCAACAATAGCCTTTCATTTTCATTGTGTCACTCCTAGCAACTCCCTGGGCTCCATATGACCAATTAGTGACAAGGCAGTGAAGGTACTTCAGCTATCTTGGTTTAGAACAGAGCTGAGCTTTCACTTACGAGTGTTAACAGCCTTCTAATTAGATTTTTTTTCTATACTTAAGCTGGATTCTGTAAGAGATCCCAGAGGTTTAAGAGTAGAGGAATCATTTTACCAGTATTACAACTTTGCTCTTTATCCAGGCTTGCTTTTAACTGCCTTCTGTTATGCTGTGCTGCTTCCTTCATCTTCATTAATGTAATACCAAATATGAGGGACCATATTTTAATTATAGTATTGCATTTATTTCATTGTTATACAGTGTCTTGGCAGTAAAAACTGATACACATTTTTCATGTGTCCTTTCACTGTGTGGTGCAAAGAGAGCAAAATGGAAAAAAAAGGTCACATAAATGGAGTGGAGTATGGGGAGAGAAGAAAGAGCACGTGTTAATGAAGAAAAAATGCCCTTTCTGCCCCTGCTCCCTTCTATATGTTTATATATATGTACGCACGCACACACACACGCACTGTGCACCCCATCCATCCTGTGACAGAAGGAAGAGCAATGCAAGAATAAGCACTGCATAGATTTGAGAAACAGCTGGTGGGTATTTCATTAAGGAAATAGACAAAAATGAGGCTAGATCATCATCATAAGTGACAGCAGCTTATGCTCTGTGGCCTTCACTCACCCTCAAGAGTGGTGACTTATGTGCACTTGTGCAGAGAATCAATAACAGAATGACAGAGAGAGTCTAAGCAGTCAACTGCCTATGGCCTGAGACATGAAGCTTCCCCAAAGTTCGGCCAGCTCCCCTCCCCATTTTATCCCCACTAAAGGCTAAATGTCAGAGCTGCTGTTTTCTGGCTACTTCATAGTATATTATTTGATCAGCCTCAGGACTGGAGTAGCTTCCATGGTTCTTTTACTCCCAACTATGGGGACTAATGGCACAGTGGAGACTCCATTGCCTTTCCCCAAAGAGCTACTACTCACTATCCTGCAGGGCACCTCAGTTTCCAGTGGCCAGGTCCCTGAAATCCTGACACTAATGTTCAGTACAACCATGTGGTTGCTTTGTCTTGTACTTCACCCTTGAGAGATTGGAGTCAGATTTACAGATGCCTGAGTAATACAGGAGGAACAACTCTTCACTACAGCAAGAGCAGTATGGCCAGGTGACATAGATACAGAGCAACAAAGAAAGGAAAATTGCATGTATATGAAATACAGGCAAAATATCTAATTACAAAGAAGATTAAATCACCAGACACTGAGTCTGAAATATAATAATCAATACTATTAAACAATTGCAGTGTTAACAGGTTCATGAGTCTGACAAGGGCTCAAAAATGTGGGCCTCTTTGGGTACCTGTTGTCTCTGATAACATTTTCCTTCATATAACTGTAATATAGTACCTAAAACATCTATAATGTTGGAATTTTTACAACCACCCTGAAATTCTCAGATTCCCATTGGTTCATTCCGGAACCTTAATTTGCTCCATGGACTTAGCATTCAGCAGGGATATCTAACGCTGTTTTATTTATGTGGCAGCCCAGCTAAAAGAAACAAAAGTTCCATTAATTCGCCCCATCTTCCTTTCTACTATGCACTGCTGTGGGGAGCAAAAGCTGGTAAAACAATTCGCAAACCATGCTACACACTCCCTAATATTTTCCTGACACCATGGATATATGCCTTTGCGTCATCTCCACAGGGACAAGCTTGCAGGGACAGGGCCGTGGGTAGTGGAGTTGTGGAACAGCTGCTCTGCAAGTCACGCTCTTTGGGGCTATTGAAACTTGAAGTATCTTCCTTTGCACCTTCTCTCCTACTGGAAGAGGGTAAGACAAAGGCATGCAGAATTAGTCAAGGAGCCATGGTGCTGGGGGTATAAAGGAGAAAGAGGAGGAGTCTAGGCAGAAGGATGAAACTGCAAAACTCCACAAGGATGGCCTATGTGTTCCAGCGAATCTGATCCTATCACAGGCAGAACTAGGGTGCCCCTGCATATGGCCACTGACCACTCCACACAGAAGGTAAGATGCCATTTACAGTCTTAGATGTTAAGGCCAAAAGGGACCATCATGATTATCTAGCCTATAACCATTCCTTCAGAAGCTAATCCAATGGCTAAATGACCTCTGTGTCAGGGCAAGGCCAGATGGCTACAGAAAAGTAGTGGGAGATAGATATATTAGCTCCAGGCTAAAAAATCCCTGGTACCAGGATAAGTGAAATGGAAGCTGCTCCAGGTCAATTAAGACACCTGGGGCCAATTAAGAACTTTCCAGAAGACAGGGAGAAGGCTAGGTTGATTGGGACACCTGAAGCCAATCAGGGGCTGGCTGAAACTAGTTAAAAGCCTCCCAGTTAGTCAGGTGGGTGTGCATGTCAGGAGCTGTGGGAGGAAGTTGCGCTGTTGGAGAGGCTGAGTAGTTCACACCATATCAGGCACAAGGAAGGAGGCCCTGAGGTAAGGGTGAAGTGGAGCTTGAGGAAGTGAGGGCTGCTGTGGGGGAAGTAGCCCAGGGAATTGTACATGTAATGTTTCTAAAAGGTCAGCTACCATAGCTGATACTATTTGGGTCCCTGGGCTGGAGCCCAGAGTAGAGGGTGGGCCCGGGCTCCCCCCCCCCACCTTTACCCCCTAATTAATCACTGAGACTGGGAGACAACAGAGACTGTGCAAGGAAGGATAACTTCTCCTCACCTCCCTCACTGGCTTATGATAAAAATGGCTCAGTAGACTGTGACCCTTGTCTCTAGAGAGAGAAGGGTTACGTGCAGGGTCACAGTGAGCCTCTGAGGCTAGCAAAATCTGCCAGGAAACGTGGGACCCACGGAGGCAAGGACAGAGCTTTGTCACACCTCATTGACAAAATCTTGCTTCTGATTTCCAGTTTGAATTGGTATAGCTTCAACTTCCAGACATAGGTTTATCTGCTGGATTACACAGCACTCTGGTAATCATGGGTATGTACTAACAGGCTATGATCAAGTTATCTATTAAACTTCTTTGACAAAGTAAATAGAATGAGCTCATTAAGTCAATAAATCTTGTTTTCGAAAGCTTGAATCATTCTTGCAGCTTTTCTCTGAACTCTCTACAGGTTTTCAAAATCTGATTAAAAGTGTAGACATCAGAACCGGACACAGTATTGCCGGACAATGGTGTATACAATTGTAATATCACTTTCCTGTTCTAATTGATACTCCTCTGTTTATACAGTGAAAGATTACATTACATCTTTTAAGCGACCACACTTAACTGGGAGATCATGTTCACTTGGCTAGCCACCATGATCCCTTAGGTCCTTTCATGACTTTCCAGGCTACACTCCCCCATGCTGTAAGTGTGATGTACACTTTTAGTTCCTAGATTTATGATCTTGCATTTGGCTGTATTAAAATGTAATGTGGTTTCTCCGTTTTCAATTTACCAAGTGATCTAGACTGCTCTGCATAAGTGTCCTTTCCCCATCATTATTTAGCACTCTGCCAGTCTTCGTTATCTGCAAATTTTATCAGCAGTGGTTTAATATTTTCTTCCAGATCATTCATAAATGTGTTTAATAGGATTGGATTGAAAGTGGATCTCTGCAGAATGCCACAAGAAACTGTCCCTCTTGTTGATCACATTTTGAGATAGATAAATTAGCCAGTGTTTAGCAGCAGAAACTATGTTGGTGGGAGAAGCTCACCTGATGACATAGCGCTGTCCACACTGGCTATTATGTCAGTGTAACTTATGTTGCTTGGGGGGGGCTATTTATTCACACTCCTGAGTGACATAAATTATAGTGTAGACATAGCCTAGGTCAAACACCTTACAGAAGTTTAAGTATATTGTCAAGCTCAAAGTCATAGGAGTTTAGATGCATGTTCTATCTATTTGATGATTTATTTATGAAACAGAGGCAATGAATAAGCATACTAAAATAAAGCATTTATTTCTATAACTGTTTTGAAAATGCCTCTATTTACATATGTGTGAGTGAATACAAAACAAAATGTATGTTAGAGTATTTGTGAATATACATTTGTGTGTGTGTGTATTTATAAATACACATATGAATGCATATATATTATAGCTATCAAATGTTGTATGACTAACAGCAGGGCAGCGACAGAATTTAGATTAATCTTATATATCTTAACCTTTATTAGAAGATTCAGTGGCCTTCATTTACATAAAAGGCCACAGCACCATTTATAAACTGCAACCTGAGGTTTTAATAATCTGATTTTATGTAACATTTCATTGATGTCATTGGAGCTATATGTGCTTTCATCTTAAACACACTAGGGACTATTATCTGCAGTTGCAAATGCTTTTGGAAAAAATATAACACAACCCTTTATTGAAGAGTGATTATCAAGTGCTATTCAGAATTAAAATGGTAAGATCATATAATCACAAAATGTGGTATTATCATCTAATGATGCATCAAATGAGACACTAATATTTGTATCTCCTTTTCATAATTATTTTACATAATTACCATTAATTAAAAGCTTTTAAGTAATTTATAGTGCTGACAATGATACCTGAAGTAAAGATCTGAGATAGTTGTTGTGTACATTTAGCACAGTAAAATTAATTCTGTGTTGGAAACGTTGAAGCTGAGTTGTGAGCAGTTTCATGCGATTTACATAAACAATCATAAACACCTCTGCACAAATTGCAAAAGGTTTTATGAACAACTTGAGAAACACAACAACATTTGCAAACAGTGCCAGAGGGGCTAAAGTAATTAAATTAATGACTTTTTGACATATTATACTAATTTCTCAAAGTGAAACATTAAAAATGCTAGCTAACAACTATAAAACTGTACTGGATGTACTTTCCTAATGGGTACGTCATACTGTGGAACAAACTGTTCTTAGATGGTTTCATTTTAACCATTGGTCTGTTCTGTTTTAAGGTTACACAGAAGGAGGAAATGCATCCTTGGCTTTAATACAATCTAACTTCTTTCATTATTTTTGTAATTCCATCTTTGAGCCAAATCTGTGCACATAAGGAGAGTCAAGTTAGAAAAATATACATTTCAGTTATAAAAAAGGGTGATATCTATTAAAACAATATTAGAAAAGGATTAGCCAGAGCTGGATGGGTTCCCAATCTACATTTATAAAATATGCCTTGAATTATTAGGTTGGCTCGGATTCTGCAAACTTTCATGCAAATGGTTATCTTTACTCATGTAAGCAGTCTCAAGGAATTCAATGGGACTGCTCACATGAGTAAAGATAAGTATAGATATACAGATCAGGGATGTAAAGAGATAAAATATTATTCCAAGCATGGGAAATTACCCAATATCCTAAATGTGTTCCCAATTTCTGTCCACGAAAACCTGCCTGCCATCCTGAATTATGTGAATCATATAGGCCAATAGTTCTATAAAATACAGACCAAATTATTGGCTAAAATACTGGACACTAATCATCCAGCCCAGCTGGATTTATGGAAGGCCTTGTGCTAGTTAGCTCCATGGTTATAACTACAGTCATTCTTCATGCTAAAACCCAGCATATGAAAAGATGGGAGTTGCCTTACCAAGTGGAGGGTCAATGCTAATGAGCCACTTTAATTAGGTGGAAGTGGGCTATTCTCAACAGTTGACAAGAAGGGGCAGATATCACTTTTGTAGTGCTAATGAGGCCAATGTAATCAAGGTGGCTCATTTCAAACAGTTAAGGAGGTATGAGTATCAGCAGGGGGAAATTAGTTTTTGGAGTGACCCATCCACCCCCAGTCTTTATTCAGTCCTAATTTGATGGTGTCCAGTTTGCAAATTAATTCCAGTTCTGCAGTTTCTCGTTGGAGTCTGTTTTTGGCCATATACATGGCCAAAGCAGACAGCCTCTACGCAAAGGAATAAATGGACACAAATCTGACATCAAGAATTATAACATTCAAAAACCAGTAGGAGAACACTTCAATCTTCCTGGACACTCAATAACAGACTTAAAAGTGGCAATTATTCAACAAAAAAACTTCAAAAACAGATTCCAATGCAGAACTGGAATTAATTTGCAAACTGGACACCATCAAATTACGCCTGAATAAAGACTGGGGGTGGATGGGTCACTACAAAAACTAATTTCTCTCTGCTGATACTCACACCTTCTTGTTAACTGTTTGAAATGGGCCACCTTGATTACATTGGCCTCATTAGCATTACAAAAGTGATTTCCACCCCTTCTGGTCAACTGTTGAGAATAGCCCACTCCCACCTTAATTAAATTGGCTTATTAGCACTGACCCCCCCCCACTTCGTAAGGCAACTCCCATCTTTTCATATGCTGTGCATTTATACCTCTCTACTGTATTTTCCACTCCATGCATCTGATAGAGTGGGTTTTAGCCCACAAAAGCTTATGCCCAAATAAATTTGTTAGTCTCTAAGGTGCCACAAGGACTCCTCGTTGTTTTTGCTGATACAGACTAACATGGCTACCATTCTGAAAGCATTATTCATGCTGTTTCACTATAGAAAGCATGACCATTGATGCAGTAAAAATCCTCAAGAAAGATCCCCAAACTAACATTTTTCAGGAAAGCTTCAGTTGGCACATGGCCAAGTTATCTTTCCACCCTTAATACCAATAGAAAGTTATATACAAGAGATTTCTCATGAAATTAAATACCCAAATATACAATTCTAACACTCTTAAAACCATTTATTCCCCATAGAAGGGTAACGGATCTGTCCCAAAGGGTGGGGGACAGAAGCCCTCTCCAATGTCTACAAATCCTGTTTAGCAGCACACATGCAGGCCTGTATACCCTATTTAATTAGGATAAGATTACCTTAGCTTCTAGAACTGAAAACTCCGCAACCCAGCATGCCTCTCTGGTAGAACTGTTACACAACATATGGGAAAAAGAAGAGTCTAAGCTATGTGGCTACATAATTACTTTAACTAAATGCAATTTGGACTGGAGCTTTATGTAAGAGAAGAAGGCAAATGTACATTTGGCTCAGTGTCTGCTCTTATGATTCTTATTTCATCCAGAAATGCGAGATGAGTTATAGAAAAAAAGACCACAGATGGTCTATTGATTTAAAATATAGAACCTCACCACATATTTGTGAAAAATACATAGCATCTGATTTGATCTAAGAAAAATCGATTAAAGGTTCAAAATATACAATTTTATTACTGGGCGCTAATTAGAAACTTTTTTTAAAAAACTTTTTAAAGAAATTATAGAAGTAAACTTTAAAAGAGAATTTGGGGACCAAGACAACAATATATAAAAACCTACACTCCACTGATCTCTTTTCAATATTTGTGTGTCTCTTGGGTAAAATAAAATTGACCTGTTACAAAAAACAGAAATAAATGGTCCACTAAATATAAAGTAGGACATGTGATGCCAGACAAAAACATTATCTCACTGTATCAGATATTAATGATGTACTATAACTTGCTTCGTATACCATAGTCTTCCTTAAAGGAAGGACATTGCTAAATTGCCACTGTTCTAAAATCCATGAAGACACATGCACACAATTACAGTCAGGTTTTCACTATGTTGGAACATGGTAAGTGCCCTATCAAACATTACAAAAGTACCATTAGCAACACATCCTAAAAATCTTGGGACAGCTCCTGAGTTCTGTTCTCAGCTCAGTGGCAAAGCTCCCACTGACTTGAACTGACTTGTGTAAAGAACTTGAACTTGACTTGTGTAAAGAACGATTCAAAACTGAATCCAGATCAGTCCCTCTTGTGAAGAATTTTATTGTCAAGGGCTCATTGGAGAAGAGTCCCTTCAAATTGGTCCCTTCAAATTGGTGGGATGTTTGTGATGTGGAATTGACACCCTTTAATGTCAATGGCAGCATCTGATTAATTGGCTTATAATACAGTATAATGCCCCTTGTCAATATCACAATGGAATGCTACTAGTAAAATCCCATGATACATTTTTAAACTTGTTTCATATTCTCCAAGGGTCAAAATGCCCAATTCAGATGTATGCTGGTGGAGGGCACTGATCTAAAACACTAAAGGGTCTTAATTCTGCTAAGGATTATGAACCCAAAGTTCTTTGACTGGTATTACATCTCCATTATTCAATCCCAGTGCTTGAATTGAGATAATGAGAGGATTGTTAAAATAAGTGGAACTAAAGTGATGATGAACCTTGAATGTTATAAGTGAAACTGTTCACAAAATATAAGATCTAGGTAAACATTTTGAAAGTGATTAAGTCCCATTTTCAAAGTGACTTAGGCACCTAAGATCCTAAATCTGATTGACTTTCAATTAGTTTTATACTCCTAAAAGTTTAAATCACTCTTGATAATGGGCTTTGGGCTTCTAAATCACTTTGGTGCTTTTGACAATTTTATTCTCAATTCATAACCAATGAAAGGAATGTAAAGCCTCAATGCGTTAAAAACATCTGGAATAAGGAAGTATCCCATCACCAGAGTTTGGTACAAATTGTACTCCTTATGGAGCTCTGCTAGGGTGATTATTATAATATGGGGGACAAGAATAAATTAATTTAATTTCAGCATAGATCACTACATCAAGCTAGGGCAACTGAAGTCAAAGCCTAAGGCATTTTTCAGGGGCCAGAAATATGCTCTAATTACAGATATGCAGTGTTCAGCATGAACATTAATTCACAGGAACAGAATTCTAGGAGGAGCTAAGCACCAGCATTTCTGCTGAAATAAAAAAAAGTTTTCTACTGATTCAGTTGAACAAGAAAAATGATTCAACAACTGAAAGAATGAAACAGAAGGGTCGGTGAAGGAAAGCAAACAATATATTTAGCACTTCTTTTCTCCCTGCTCTAAGCACTGTATGGTGTTCGAAGGACAGGAATGAGTTTATACTGCAGCCATACTAGTTTTTTCACAGCATATATAAAATTACATCTAAAAACAACTGTGATGATTGTAAAGTCAAGTACACAAAAGTTAGGGAATGCCACAATTAAGATTGCCAATGCAATTTTAATTCAGCCCCCTTGTGCGGATGCAGACTTTCATTACATGAACACGTTTTGTTTTCCACGGAACCCCTGCTTCATTCATTGCCCAGGGTGGATAGTGTTCAATGAATGGGTATTCAATATTTCTTTTTATCTTCATCATGTAATGTGTAGCCCCGTGTATTTTTTACTGCACAGCATCCAAACTCTGCTTGAACACAGAATTATTAATTTCCTTGTGCCATTTCTATGGTTCCTTCATCATAGTGTCTTAGTTCTCTACAGAGATTAGTAGACTGATCTTCACAACACCCCTCAGGGGAGCTGGTATTATTACTCCCATTTTACACATGGGGACATGAGGAAAACCGAAAGCCAAAATTCTCAAATGTATCAACTAATTTGAGGAGCCCAATTTGAGATGGCGAGGGCCTGATTTTGCAGAATATTTAGCATTTTATAGAACTGCGTATGTGCAGAGCAGAGCTCCCATTGGTGTCAAGTGCAGCTGTATGTGCTCTGCACATCAGCAAATTAGACCCCATGGGTATTAAGTTGAGCACCAGAAAATGAGGAACACACAGTGGCAAAAATTTTAGTTGAAGTGGCTTGCCCTGCTTCATATACACATTCTGTGGCAGGGATAGAACCCCATTCTTCAGAGCAGCATTTAGTTGCCTTAACAGAGGGTCTGTCTCCAATGCAAAGGAAAACCCATGGCATCGAGGCTCAGAGCCCAGGTCAGTTGACTTGGGCTCATGGAGCTCAGGCTTCAGGGCTAAAAATAGTAGGGTAGACATTCCCGCTAGGGCTGGAGCCTGGACTATGAACCCCACTAAGTGTGGAGAGTCTTACAACCTGATCTCCAGCCCGAGTAGGAACATCTACACTGCTATTTTTGGCCGGCAGCCCGAGTCATACAAGCTCGAGCCAATTGACCCAGACTCTCAGACTTGGTGCTGCAAGTTTTTCTTTGCAGTGTAGACATACTCCAAAAGACTATCCTTTCTCTTCTTGCAGTCTTCTGCCTCATTCACTTCACACCTTCCAACTTCTGCAACAAGTGAGTAAGGGGTGATGCAGACCACAGCCTCCTTCATTATATAACCCTGATTCATCCCAAGAGCACATCCATCCTGGGTACTGAATTAGGCAGGGGTCCTGTGGAAAGAACAGTATGTGATCATGTAGTTAAAGCATGCATCATAGAATACATATGGACAAAGGTGCTGAATTAAGGTTACATGGACAACCTTAATTCTGGCATTTCCTAATTTTTAATACTAATTCCCACCCTACGCAATCTTCTGCCTCCCTCAGCTTCTGCCCTGTCCCCAATTCTGGCTCTGGTCCCAGCTGCCTTTCCCTTCCCCACCCAGTCTCCCCTTTCAGGGCTTCAGGAGCTGAGCAGAACTTTCTCTACAAATGCTCCTCTCAGCTGCTTCCCCTCCACCCACCCTGCATCTCTTCCTCCCTCTCCCCTTACACCCTATTCCCCACTACTCTGCATTCCTCCTGCCTTGCTTCCTCCTTCCTATCCATACTGCCTTGATGCCATCAGGAGGTAGCATTGAAAGTACAGGAAAGAATCTCCCTGGTCTTAGTTCCAGTGCCCAGCACCACAGAGGTGCCCGGCATCCAGGAGGAGCAATTGCAGAGGCAGTCCTACTCAGCAGCTGCAGCCCTGGGTTGGTGTGTGCTCAGTTACTCTGTGGGGATGGCTCATGCACAGTTCAATCAGCATGAGAGCTGTGACAGGATGGAGCATGCTCAGTGCAGATGGAATCTTTCAATAATTTAGCCACAAACATCTAACAAGTCTCTACAGAGCATGTACAAAGTAAGCTTTTTGGAGGCTTATAACTTGGATGAATTTTCACAGGGATGGTAAAAGACACATTTGGTGACCTTGCCAAATTTCAAGCCCTTGCTCCAAAGCACAGAGAGATCAGCTTCTCAACAAAATGGTTGTAAGATTTTTTTAACATGTTAACATGTGCAAAACAGCCTATTTTCCCCAACCTCATTCTTGAAAATGCCCAAACTGTATTAGCAGCAACTTTAAATAAATAAATAAATAAATAAATAATGGCCCTGGCAGACACCTGGCATGGAACATTTCAGCCCAGACAATTTAAGGTTAGCAAAGTTATGTGCAACTGAAAACAGGAGCTTAAAATAGAAAGTGTCAGGCAACCATAAGTACAGGCCTCACTACCTGCCCCACATATAATCACTCTGATCATCAAATGCATGAAAGTAGACATCCAGGAGAAGTACCAAATTTTAGAGAATTTTATTATGTCATCCCCAAAAAGAGCATTGCAGCACTGAAATAGTAGTAACACTTTGGTAAAGTGAGGTGAAATTGAATGTCATCAGGAGAGCAATTATTCTTTACTAGCATGATCTATGCCAAAAAAATCCCATCAGATGCCTTTAATCTAAAAAGAAACTTTGTCACAATCATGACAAATACTAGCTTAAACAAAATTAAACTGATAAAGCAAGAAAAAGGTTACTATGCTGTAGCTGTATGATGCAGACCTTAAGAGTTTTCAATGCAGTAGTCGGGAAAACTCAACCAACCTCTCTCATTCAAATCAAGTTCCTCATTTTGCATGTCGTATTTGGGTGAGACATCTCCTTAACTATTTGTGTGATTAAGGCCTGCAGAAATGGACCCTGTGTTTATACAGACTGGAGCTGGAGCATTATGATGATTTGCAAAAGCTTTGGAGGGAGGAACATACTAAAAATGGATGATTATTTGACAGACCACTTGAAGGTAAAGAAAATTGGATGAGCAAAGGAAGCAGCGGCTACTTGTCTGAAGCGTTGTGGGAATGCACCCAGATGTTATTAATAACTGATAAAAATAACAAGAGCTAAAACGTCTTCCCATCCCTGAAGATGGTTCATAGGCCACCATTGACCTTAACAAGTTGTCTAGTACAGCCCTGAACTACTGAGAGAGTAACCTATTCAAAATTTTTCTGAAGTAACAGGATACGATGTTTAAATCACTGACATCAAAAGTCCCAAGGCAATAATAGGAGGCAAGACATGCACCACTTTGTGTTAAGTGGTGTCCTGACAACTTTTTGTTTTTTTATTGCAATGGTTGGAAAAATGTTGCCAGGTCACTAAATTAGGTTGTGAAACTAATGCTTCAGGGTTCGGACAGTGATAACTATGAGATTCTTCCCCAAATCCTTAATGGGCTGTAGCAAAATGCTGCAGGGGAACAGTGATGTGTCTGTCTTTGAAAAGCCTTCTCATCATGAGATGTGTGATATCTTCAGATATCACAGTGACCTTTGCCTCCTGTAGCCATTCATTGCTGCTCAGCAGACTGTGATGTGGGCAAGTTTAATAAATAAGGCCTTCTTTTCTTCAGACCCCGAAGTGTGGTGACTAACAAGTGTGTACAAATCATGGCAAAATAGTGTAGGTTCATTACCTTCATAAACTCCTTATGGCCTCTGTCTGGCTAGTTATTAAACACAGGCATCTGCAGCTGTTCACTCTAAACAGTCACCAATAAATTGCAGCTCAGCCACAAATTTAATCACCACTGTCAATGCAAAAATAAATGATATAAAACAGTTTGCTCCCCAACTCCCAAGAAATCATTGTCTTATTCTGGATTAGATGAATCCATTAAAAGTAAAAAACTGTCTGACCTTTTAATGGTGCCAGTGAGTGATCAAGCAATAGAAAGAGATGATGATGTTATCATTAGGACACCATGAGCATGTGCCTGACAAATGTTCTCTGCTACACACACACTTTCAGGATATGACATTTTCCAACATCAATAACTGACTATCATTTTTCTACTCATTTTGTTGTCTTTTCTGCTGTAACAACTATTGAAATAGGTCAGTGTCACATTCTGGGGTGCAACCTAGTGAGAGGTTGTGTCACTGTCTGTCCTGATGCCTGAAATGCTTTGTTGCTGTGGCTCATAGCCAGGACACTGACAGCCAGCAGACAAGCATGCACTGAGAGTCTGTGTACTAAGCAGCTCTGGCTCAACACTCTGATTCAGGCAGATTACTTGTTACACCCCCACCCGCATTCTGGTATCCATCAGACTTGATTACTACTGACCAAGAGACTCCAACACACTCCCAGTCCTGAATTTTCCCAAACTGTGTGCTCTGCAATGTCCAACTCTTTCCTGGGCCATTCAGAGGAATAATAAGGTTTGTTTGCTCCTTTAAAGAGAGTCAGTACCCAGCAGCTTGCAACATTAACTGGAGTTAACAATCACATGAATTCAAATACAGCACTGGGTTGGTATGATTAAAAGTAAAACAAGTTTATTAACAAAAGGAGATAGGATTTTAAGTAATACCAAATAGAAGGAATAAAGTTAGAGTTATGAACCAACAGAAGTAAAATACATTTTCTAAGGCTAAAATCTTAACAAGCTATTGTCTAGGTATCAGGTAAGATTCTTACTACACAGTTCTTGCAGAAAGATGTCTGACCACCTCTCTGGTCAGGATATCTCCTCAAAGACAAAGAGCTTGGATTCTTTGTTTTTCTAGGTGAAAAGATAACTTGGGGTTCTTTGCCCCTCTCTTTTATAGTCCAGTGAACCTTTGAAATGGATCTGTCTGAAGGTTACCCCCCAAAATAAAGTTCATTTAAGCTGTGAGGAAGGAGACATGGAGTCTGGCGGTGAAGGAAATTCCATGCTGGTTTCTTCTCTTCTCGGTATTTGCTGAAATGCAGGCTGATCTGTTTCTGCCTGTGACAGAGTGCCGGGAACTGACAGCTGTGTCAGCACTCTGCTTACTTAAACACCAATCCAGAGTGGATCTGATGGGCCTAATTAGTGGATTAGAATGGGCTGGGGGATGACTAACAAGCATACTGGCCTATTAACACAGGAGGTATAAGAAGGCACAAGAAGGAAGTACAGGACAGAGAGGCAGGCTAGCAGAGCGAGAACCAGGAAGGATCTCTGGGTAGAGAGATCCCTTCCCTCTCCTCTTATCTCCCCAGCAGAGAACTGAGGAGAAACTGAAACTTTAAACAATGTGGTGTATGGATCAGTAAGGTAGTGGAAGGGCAAATATAAATAATCTGCACTATGATGTTTAACAATGGAAGGTCTTTCAGTCTGTAGATAGTGCAGAACACATGAGTGGGATGTTGCCCTGTCAAACTACTTTTTCCTATGCAAGTGAATGGGCACTTGACATGTGATTGCTGATTGATGACACCAGGCTGGAGGCAGTGGCTTGTCCTTTGACTGGGAGAAACCTGCTTACTCACTCCCCAGAAACACAGCTTACTTTCACATTTCCTTCATATTTGTATGGGCCCTTGGGCATTTACTGTAAATACACCACACCAGGATACTAATGATCAGTGTGTTATTAGTTTTCTAATGATACCTTACATGATACATTAATCATTTTTAACATTAATTTTTAACATTAATGAATTGGGGTATAATTCACTACCAGATACCAGTGAGATCCTGAAATTCACTACAAGATACCAGTGAGCCCCTGGCCCTCTTGGACTTGGATGCTGTTAGGGTCACAGACAGTATTAGGAATGCTATCCCTGAACATTTCTCTGAATCAGTGGATATTGTGTAAACCATATAAAACACATTGACATTTTAAAATTCGCAGGTTTCCTAAAGCAACAAAGCTGTTAGGGAGAAGTTGATTAAGTGCGGAAGCATTAAACTTTTAATGATGTCTCATTGATACCCTGCATAATTGTTGCTATATTCAGTGGCTGTCTCCGTAAGTGCTCCTTCATTATTCAACAAGCCAAGGTACTTTGTGAATGCCGTCAAAATCAATTACAGTTGGGCTACTTTGGGGGGCCAATGAGGCAGAGAATTAACCTCCAACTAATTTCCAAAGTCATTTACCTGCTGATAGCTTAGCAGATTTACTTTCATAGGCACTGTACATTATGGAGCATTTAAAAAATAAAGTATGCAATAAGGTGGGAGAAAAGGATCAGCTCCGCAAGTGCTGCAAGTTGAAGGTTTTAGGCCAAGAAGTCACCCATAAAAATTAATCTGCCAGTTGTTGTTTTGTTCACCTTTTAAAAAACCTACACCAATGATTGGCTTAGCTGAAAACATGTATAATTACTTACGAGACATGATGATCCTGTGCCTTAATGCATCCTTTACTGTTCATACTAGAACTGAACTAGTTCAAACAAATATGCTAATTCAGAATATATAGAAGAAGAGAGAATATGAGTTAGAGAACCACTTAAAAATGCTTTGTTTCTATTGGCGTTCATAAGGCTTCCTGGGGCAATAATTTCTGTCATTTCATTCATCTTAATGTGAATATCTTGGAGGAAAGAACAAGGTTATAATCCAAGAAGGCAATCTTCTTTCTCTTCCCTGAAGGAGCTGACTACACAATCTGTGAAACATCAGTGACATTTAGACAAATGACTCAATAATACTCTTAGGAAACATTTTTTTCATTAAGAATTTCTATTAAAAAACACACACAGAGTGTCACTGGCCAGCTGTCGGATTGGCAGCAGCTGAATTTGGGGCAGAAACACGTGTCTGAGGTTAGCAGAATGACCTCTCATGCCCTAGGTAATTGCAATCCGTGTGAGTCAGAAAACTACTGGTTATTATACAGGAGCACTCCTGCCAGCTGATTCTTAGAGCAACATTAGACATGAACTTGATGGAGATTATTTATCAGCACTGCTATGCAGAGTATGTGTACCGTGTTCATGGACTGGAGGTGAGAGATGATGCGACCTAATACATTTATATAAATAAATATATAAATAAAATGTTATGTGTATTCAGGATCTACTGAAACCATCTCTAGACTAGGGTCAGTACCTATAAGGTAAAGAACTTACACTCATTTACCTGAGGGTACCACATGAAATACTGCACATATATTAACATTTCTTACCTACAACTTTGTTCCTAATGGAAAATTAGTTTAAAAAATGTATGATGGGCAATATTTCAATAATGCAGTAAACAGAGGAAAGAAGATGCTTTATATATTAGATAATGGAGTCTTATTTCAAATAGTAGATAGAGATAAAACGGGTAATAGAGAACTACAAAGATACTTTTATTCTATTCATATTCCATGAATATCAATGAAGTACAGCCATACTTGTGTGAACTGGGGTCATTTTACCTGAATAGCAGGTATTATAGTAGGTATATACATACAGATACATACCAAGAGATGGATCTCTCAGGAAATTTACAATCTAAATTGACAAGACAGTCAAAGGGTGGGAGGAGAATTTAGGTGTAATATCTGAGTTTAGTTAAACTCTGTGCATTGTGTACGGTTTAGTAGAGAGTTCACATGATCCAGAAGCCCTGCATCCATATGATTGATTGTCCAAAGTTTCACTAGGAAGCCATCTAGAAAAGATCACTCATATCTAACAGTAAAAAAATGTTGCTTCCATTGCTGACAGAAGGTTCACAGGGTTCAAAACATTTCAGAAAAAAAAACCAACCCTGTTCGATTTATTTCCATGTTTAAATAGAAAATAGGAGAGTTTTGCATGGTTTGGGGTTTTGTTGTGAAAGATACACACAGCTCTATTAAAATAGGGAGTTTTAATAATGCTCCTTTGAAGGTGTTGAGCACCCTCAACTCCTATTGTATTCTCTGGGAGGTGAGGGCACTCAGCCCTTGGCAGATCAGGTTGACAGACATAGGACTATACAGAAGGAAACTAGAAGTGCTACTTATCACAGGTACACATCTGTCTCCTCCATGGTCTCCTAAAGGGCACCCCTGTAGGTCTCATGCCTCCAGGCGTCAGTTCTCTGTGGGTGGGACTCATGCCCCTCTCTCTCCAGATTAGGGATTTAGGCTTGCAGTCCCCCGCAGTTCACTGTGACTATCCCAGCAGGTCTGTCCAGCACCTGTGGTTCACTCGCTCTCTCTCAAGGGAGGAGGATAATGGTTACCACTGACCAGCTATCTTTCTCAAAGTGCATAGTACATTTATTTTAGCACAAAAGCATCACAAAGAATAGATATAATACATTAAACAGTCTGCATGTATGGCTTACAAGGTGTCAGCTATCTTCCACATGGAGACTCTGTCAGAATCCAGTCCTGCAAACCCCTCCAGAAGGGGTTTGCCCTCTTGGTTTCAATCTCACGTCAGTTGCAGATAAGGGTCTCTCAGTCAGTTCTAGCCAGCCCTTTAGACCACAAGCTTTTTCTTCCTCTCCTGTGTCTCTTGAAACCAGTATGAATAATTCCCCTCAGGGGGTGGGATTTCTCTGGAATTGTTTATCTGTCCCAGGGTCTGCATTAATTATCCCAACAGATTTTCATTCTTGCGGTAACCTTGGGAACCTCCCACCACCCATGGAGCTAGAATATGATCCCTAGCTCACAAAAATACATAGAATTAGGGTGACCAGATGCCCTGATATTCAGGGCTTTGTCTTATATAAGCGCCTATTGCCCCTACCCAATCTTCTGATTTTTCACACTTGCTATCTGGTCACCCTAAGTATAACATTTACAGATACAAAAATATATGATTAATCTCTGGTCCTACAGCATCTGGCACATCTCAATATACTTCCAAAGTCTCACATCTGTCACACTACTAAAAACAAACATTTTTTTCCCTGTATTTATACACTTTGTCCCTTATTTATTACTAGTGAAACTATTTTGCTCTTCAGTGTGGAATACTACGAAAAATTATTGAAGAACTTTCATCAAATTCTACTTTGGGGGGGAGAGAGAAAGAATAATTAAGGGTCAGATGCTATCACCCTCATGCTGAACTATTCATGGGGTAAGGTACTATTCAAGGGTGAAAACTAGGACTTACTGTAATCAATGCAAGTTTTGCAATTGGTTTCACTGAGGTCTGGATTTCACCCAGAATGAATAAGAGATGTAGAATATGGCTCTGTATAAATTAGTTCTTACTGTACTTTGTTATAGCTGTGCAAATTTTGTGAAAAATAAATCTGAGAAGAGGCATTCTCCTTTTTCTGATAGAGAGTATTACTGGGGGAAAGAGTACACTTTCCTCAGACCTGTGCAATGTCTTAATTTTATTTGAGAAAAAAAATGTTTTCCCTCACGTTCTAGTATAAAATGAGGTCCTCCATCTCACTGTCTTAAAGGTGTCAGATGGACTGGTTATGGTTATCCTTATTCTACAACAAAATAAGCAGAACTTATGCACTTATTCATAATAACACTGTTGAAGGATAACTCTAACACTGTGCTATTTAAATGAAGAATGTAGTCACATATAGACACCAAAAGAATGAGCACTCACACATTGCTTATCAGGCTGCTTGAGTTTTACAGTTTCAGCGTGAGAAGGATTATTTAATTATAAAAATATTAACAATAAAACTTGCCAAACAACTGAATTTACAATTTCCTCTGAAAACATCACAAGCTGTGGCTGTGTCACTTGCACATTAAGAAAATTAAAGCTTCTTTCATTAGTGGAAGTAGTTCTACTTGAAGCCAACCTCCAAAATACAATATTATTTGAAAAAAATATTCTGGGCACTTATAGTTTCTTCCGTGAGACGCTCTCAAAGCACTTTACAATTGTGAATGAGCATCATTGCTCCCTTTTGCAGTCAGGAAGGATTGGTTAACTGAACTCAGCCTATTTATCCAAGAGAAAGTTGAGCGTTGACTTGATCATGGTCTACAGGTATCTATACGGAAAAGAAATTTCTGACAGTAGATGGCTCTTTAACCTAGCAGAAAAATGTATAAGATCGAGTGGCTGGAAGCTGAAGCTAGACAAATTCAGTTTAGAAACAGGGTACACATTTTTAACAGTGAAGATCATTAATTATTGGTGCAACCTAATTGGGGACAGGATGGATTAACCATCACTTGAAGACTTCAGTAAAGATTGAATGTTTTTCTGAAAGAGATGCTCTAGCTCAAACAGAAGTTATGGGCTTGATGCACGTGGATGATACTGGCTGAGTTTCTCTGGCCTGCGTAGTGTAGATATCAGACTAGATCATCATAGTGGTCCCTTCTCATCTTAAAATCATGAATGGAGTTTCCCAAGGTCACAAATTGAGTCAGGATAATACCCAAGGCTTCTCCTGACCCTTGCCCTGCTCTAGCTACCAAGCCTGCTCCCTCCTGAGGGAGTGACCACTGCTGCAGCAGACTACATAGTGTGGAACAGAGTCACCCAAAACTTTCCCGTTTCCATGAGCTGTACTCGATGATGTATGAGACCCTGGCCATCCAGAGTCCCTGGCCCAGCTGGCTAGAGTGACAGCTAAATCAAAACAAGATACAACAAAGCTTTAGCCGGGGCCTAGAGGCCTGTCAGTGCCCAGGCAGGAAGCACCATAGAGTACCTACAGCAGGGCACCGTTTCTCTCTCTGGTATTTCCTGTGGCACTTTTGAGAGCTGGCATGACCTCTATGATCAGGGGGATTCCACCAAGGCTGCCTCTCACAGCTGTCCTCAGCCCTGGCAGATGGGGAAACTCCCAATGCAAGTGTGGCCTCTGCAGCTGTAACCCCCACCCCATCCCCCTCCAGCTGTGCCCTTGACAAGCAGCAGCATCTCTTGGGGAGGGAGAGAGCAGGCCAAGCTCAGAAGCCTGCACAGCAGGCTGGAGCCAGGCAGCAGGGGAGAAGGAAATACAGGGGACACCTTCACACATGAAGATTTTTTAATGGTATTTACCAGTTTCGAGAAAAATAACTTAATCTGCTGGGTTTTTTTCTACATGGGTCTAAAGACTTGCATTATTATCACAATACACTGGGATAGCTAATGTTAAAAGTTTCTGTGTCCAGCTAAAGATGCTGCAGCGTTCACACTTCCGCAGTTTAAGTGATAACAGATCAAAACTGTTGAAAATACAGCAGCTGTCTGCCGATCAACATGTAAATGCACCGTGCATATGTGTGAGAGAGGGTTTGAGTCACCCGAGAGTGAGGAGGCATGCGATATTATCAATCTTATGTGTGTTCTCTCGCTAGATACTATAAGTGGCTGTTGAAGGGGTGGGTTGCAGAGTTGCCTTGTAGTTGGGGGTTGGGGTTGTAGCGGGCTTGCCTTGTGCGGGGGGGGTGGTGGTTGCCAGTTTTTTTGCATTTCAATGGTAGTAACCCTACTGCCCCCTCCCCAGCACAACCTCTCCTCCCAGGCCTGTCTCCACTAAGCCACTCACCAACATTCTATGCCCCCAGCCATACCACAACCCTACTCCAGGTCTAACTTGCTCCGTTCTGCCCTTCCAGCTCCATCCCAAGTCCCAGTCCCACCACCCCATCCTCATCCCCCCCAACCTCATCTGAAATCAGCCTGCAGCAGCAGCAGCAACCTCTTCCCCTCCCCACCCCACTGTCCTATTTGCCTCTCCAAATTGTGTGGGTGGAAAAGGTTTAGGGGGTGAAATAGCTTATCTAAGTGTTTTATTAGTCTAGGGGGATGGGCTGAATGTTAATGATCAGAGCATGGTGGGTTTAAGATGACTTTGGGGACATCCATTGCAGTCATTTTGTGCTGCTTTGTGTAATTTATTTAAATGATAATACCTATTCAGCAAATGTGCAAATTAGGACATTACATCATTTGCATACAATCTCCAGCCTTAGCATGGAGGAGTGAGTCAGCCTCATATTTACAGTTAGGAACCTGCTACTCATGAGAATGTCTCAAAAACCCATATTTGTCAGCTGGTTTCAGGTGACTATATTTTAAGAAGATTAAACATTTGAAGATGAGCTGAAAAACCTAAAGCTGGTTTGAAGTTATAAAGCAGACCTTACTGGGCATGTGCTGGATGGACTGATTTCTTCCTTGGGCCAAAGGGCTGGTCCAGTCTACCTAGCTACCTGTGCATATCAAGCTACTGGACTTTGCGTTTCTGCCTGTCTCCATTCCTGCTTGGGATGTCCTATATGACGCCTGATAGTCACAACTCACTTGCTTCAGTTACAGCCTACTTTGGTTCATTCCTCTCCCAGGTGCTGTCTTACATCCAGGTAGTCTGAGAACCCCATGCTTCTTTCTGGGCTATATCTGTTATTCCCTTCTCAACTCCTGCCCGGAACTTGCACAGTTTGAAGACAGCACATGAGCCAGAAGCAACTGACAAACTCACTGAACTGAAATTCTGCTAAAGCAAGAGGCCTTTTCGGAAGCTGAAGATGTAATAGAGATACTAATCCCAGAACATTCAAGGACTTCTAGGGTTACTTTTACAAAGGGATACTTAGTTTTTCTAATTAAAAAAGAAATCACATTTGAATTGTTTTAAGTTTTAAGAGGACATTTGCGCCTGCTCCTATGTTTTTAGGAATCATTTTGCCTGTCCTTTGTGAATGCAGAGCATAAAGGGAAAGATGACAATTCCGTATATTGACTCAAACAAAAGCATAGAATATTCTATCAGTAGCTCTTCACCATTAAGACAATCTACAAAGGAGGATGGAAATATCCCTCAGCGTGGAGAAGATGTAGCCATTGCTGCATTAGCCAAACTGGACTATTTCTGAGAAGAAGCATTCATGTTATCTGGTGTGGCTATGGCTTGTGAAAATAACCATTTCTTATTTCACTGGTTCAGAAAAAGTCAGATTAATTTCTCCAGATACTCATCAAGTCAGAAGAAAACCAAACAAACTGGTAAAAGGCGTCTTTACAAAATGTTAATCCCTATTCATTCTTTCATGGAAACATATATTCTTAACAACGAACTAACATAGTTTTAATGATATATGGCTTTGGAAATAACCCCACCGAAGATAAAGCTATGCAAATTTGAGCACAGAAATTATATTTTTAATTGTGTCTATGATCCCTAGATGCAATGGAGATAAGCACATTAAAGATACCCAAACTAAAGAAATGCATGGGAAAGTGAGATTTTAAACATATGTAGCATATGCATCTATAGAAGAAATATTGTATCTGAATAGGACCTTTCATTCAAAAGGATTAAAAAGTACTTTACAACTATATATAGTACTGTACCAGCAAACAGGACAACAGCGGAACATGGAAGAGAGGCAGTTTTGCCTGTCTCCAAACTAAAAACCTAGTGTTATAAGAAAGTTCCATGAAATCTTTAATGTCTGCACAGAACCGAGTTTTGAAGTGTAATTCCACTCTGAAATGTGAAAATGGCATCTTCATACTCCTCAGATCTGCTCCCTGTGTGTGTGTACACCATCGTCTGTTTACTTCAATGACAAATAAGGTTTTACTTCATTTCACTCCTTGTATCCCTACATAGCCAACAAAGTGAAGTGAGTGAAATGGATTCTATTCCTTGTGTTTCATCAATAAAATTGCTTAGTAATTTGAAATTAAAGGGGTAATCAGTTATACATGTACATTGCAACTCCATGGAAGGGAATGTTTTAGTATTTAGAGCATTAATTACTGGTGCTGATGCTCAAGAAGGAAAGAACCGCGCTTGATTCTCACATAACATGCAGGTTTTACCAAAATGACAATTAAAAAAACCAAAGATTGGTTTACTTGTAAGCATAACTGACTTTGTTTGATCTAGAGTTCAGTGAGACAATAAATACAGAACCCCATCAAATCATTTTTGTAGTTATTTTTTCAGAAAAGAGCCACACTTTAAAGTCTCAGGTACAGTAAACCCCACAAACCTCAATTTGATTATTTGAAAATAATTAATTCCCTGCTGGATTGTGAGCCTCTGGTTCTAGGAATAGCAGGATTTACAACCTGAGGTTTAGGCCATTGAGAGTATGTCCACAGTGCAATTAAAAACCCCCGGCTGGCCCATGCCAGCTGACTCAGGCTTGCAGGGCTCGGGCTCAGGGGCTGCTTAATTGTCATGGAGACATACAGGCCCGGGCTGCAGCTCAGGCTCTAGGAACCTGTGAGGTGGGAGAGTCCCAGAACTCAGGCTGCCTGAGCCTGAACATCTGCACTGCAATTAAACAGCTCCTTACTCTGAGCCCGAGTCAGCTGGCAGGGGCCAAACACTGGTGTCTAATTGCTTTGTAGACACACTGAAGTCATCTCCTGCAGTTGGGGCGGTTTGCCTGGATGGCAGGTCTGATACAAACAATGACTAGATCGCCCTGACTGACTTTAATATAGTCAGTGACCATGTTGCAGTGCTTCTCCAACTGAGCTTTTTAGGGAACAGATTAATTTGAGCATTTTACTGAGATAATTCTTTATACAGGCGAACCGGAGAAATGGCATTTTTTTCTGTAGTAACTAAAAGCAGCTATTGCATGTCTTAAGTGTAAAAATAGCAAGAGTATATTTCAGACATGCCCTAATACTGTTACTGATGGATAAAATTGTTTACTGCCAGAAAATGTTGAATGGCCCCATTCATTATTCCTAAAGTTTATCAGCAGGACAGATTTATAATGGCAGGAGTCAAGAGCTGCTCTGTGCCACGAGGATCTAATATTTATGAGGCTATCAACATTTTTTCTAGTTTCTTCTTTTCCAATTAGAAGCAATTGAAGTGAAAAACCTAATTCATAATGTAGGCGTTATACCACACCATTATATGTTAAGTGCAGACACATATGTTTTTAAAATATTCTTAAATAGAACAATTACCAATGGTCTCTAAAAAGTTTGTAATTCCAGTGGAGTAGAACAGAAAAATATGTTAGGGGAGTTAAGTGAAAGCTCAGAACGTCAGTAGGATAAATAAAGTAGTAATTGCCAGTTGAATACAGTTGCTTAAGTCCAGATATGAAGATGACCACAAAATGTCCACACTGTCATGCTATTACTTTCTTTTTTTCACTTTTACCACAATCTGCTCAGTGTCGGTGTAATGTTATTATTAGCCATTATTCAGGGTATGGCAGACAGCCAAGAAAGCACTCAGTGGTATTTCCTGTTCACCTGTCCATTCATGGCTAGCAGAGTGGATAGCTGATATCCCTAAACAAGATAATTCATCTTCCACTGAGTCCCATCTGTGTGGAATTTGTGTGTCACCTTACCAGTCTAAATGGTAAACAAGACTATCTTGGATGATGCTGTTTTTTCTGTTGTGTTCATTTATAGCCTTGAAATAATACTGTGTTCTGTGTCTCTTAAATAAGGCCCCAGGAGGTATAACTAGAATTCCTTGTTTAGTATTTATAGCATTTTTAAAAATTCATTAATGTTTCCCTTTAAGGACTATTTAGTTCACTTTAATCCTTTTTTCTGAACCATGTGATATTCTTACCTTAATTATTATTATTTTGAAAGTATTACTCAGAAATATTTTTTTGTGATGACAGTATATATGCGAATCTTGGTAATAACATTGCAAGCACTGATACACAGTGCCTGCTGGATCATTAAGACTCTGCAGAATGATAAATAATCGCCACTGTGGTTATTTATTGCAGTAACAAGTGTGGTACTGGCTTGAAACAAGGCCCGGTTTCCTGTGAACATTAGGATTTCTGTAGAAAAAGATTTATGTAGTAGTCTTCTTGGATTAAACTATTTGCTATTTGAAGTAATTACTTCATTTTTCTTCCAGTTTTTTTTTGTTTACTTTCATCAGTGTTTCATATACAGTTGATATAAACTTCCTTTTTTTGCATTATATTACAATCAGAACAGCAAAAAGACATTATTTTAACAATAAAATAATGTTATATCTAGAAGTTCATAGATGATCCTGAGGCATTTCAATGATATTATACTGATCTTTCTTTTCTATACAAAAAATGGTCTTGTTGTTAATGCACTGTCTGGAGATATTAGATCTGAGTTCAATTCCTAGCTCTGGCACACAATTCCGGTAGGGCCTCAGGCAAGTCCTGAGGTGTACCTCAGTCTCCCATCTGTAAAATGGGAGTGCTAATGCTTCCTTTATTTAGATTGTTTAAGTTTTTGCAACAGGAATTGCCCCTTATTTTATATATTTCCTGTTCAACTATCTATTCATGGCTTGAAAAGGAGATAGCTGATATCCATAAACAAGATAATCATTATCCACTGAGTCTGTTTGCTTTGAAATTGCTTACTAGTCCAGATGGTAAACATGAATATCTTGGATGAATATCTTGGTACATTGTCTAGCACAAAAGTCTTAATCTTCATTGATGCCTCTAGGGACTGCTGTAATAAAAACTGAACAAAAATAGTATTTTATGTATGAACGAGATGAAAAATATGTAGCTGTTCACTTATAAAAGAAATCCTGTAGGAATGTATGTTAATAAGGAAATGTAACGCTCTCCTTCACCTGTTCCAGCCTTCCTCTCCCTTTACCCATATCCCATCATTTGCCACTTCTCTCCTTGCTGTGGTCAGGAGTAAAAAGAAAAATGTAAAACAGTTGTTTAAACAGCTGTGCTAGTGCAATGAGCATGAGGCTATCTATCCCACAACTGCAATGCACAGTGGACTCTGCCACATAGAACATTTCCTTGAGGGAAGGAAGCTCTGTGTGTATAGTGGGAGTCAGGATGGAAAGGTGGCTGGAGACAGTGATACAAGGATCCTGGAAGTGGAAAGGAAGTGTTACAGGTGGGGGGACATTACCAGAGCACAGAATGCAAGCTTTAGCTCACTACTTTATAAAGAAGTGAACTGTAGAAGAGAACCAGTTGGAACATTTTGCAACTACAATATGAAGGCAGGAGAGATCTTTAAATGAGCTTCCAACACTACGAAAAAATTCTGACACCAGTTCTTCATTTCTCTGAATTAAGCCTAAATTATACATTTAAGATTCACTTCTCTGAAATATGTAGGTGTGCACTACTGTGTATCTTAGAAGGTGCATTTGAGAGGAAGGTCAAATGCTTCATGTTAGGGTGTGCATGATTTCCAATTTTGAACTATTTTAGAGGCAGGAAATCATACCAGTGAACATTGAATTAAACATGTAATTCCTATTAAAATCTTGTTCCCTGTGGACATTGGCTTGATAATCTACTTCAGCATCAAATTTAGTGCATGCAATCCAGTTCTCAGAATGTATCATTTTTTCTCGCAAATAATGATAACCATTGCCCTGAATATAAACTGGCTGCCTTAGCTAGAAGTTATCACTATCCTAAATGGGCCCAGGAGCATGTTTCACAAACCATTATAGGGAGAAAGAACCGTTTGCAGTTTTTGCATCACATATTTTTAAGTTGTTTCAGTTTCATTGTACTAGTTAATGTGGCAAAACACAATATATTGTAACTGCTATAACTTAAGGGGGTGTAAAAATGTGGTGTGTGGTTTTTTTAACTTCAATTATTTCTGCTGTTTATAGATTTTTTTGGGGTGTGATTTTTCTTTTATTTATATTTTTACAGGTGGTATTGGGATAAAAAGATAAATAGCTACATAAATATTCAGGAGCTGAGCCCCCTATCCAGATTCCAGCCAGCCAAATGCTTAAGCATCTATTCCTCAAAGATTGGCTCAGATAGCGGCTGGCATTTCCTTTCCTGCAAATCTTAAAAACAGTGTAAAACTGCTAATAGAGGAAATGTTATTTCTTCCCATGGAAAGCCCAACAATGGGCTTGACACTCTGGGTAGCTTCCATACAGTATGACCACCAGTCACACTTAAAAGCAAACAAATTATATTTTATTTAACCTCCTAGGCATTACAATTCTTGAATTACTAGGAGGTGAATTATTCAGCTATTCACAAGTATTGTGCATTATTAAGCTGTACAACAGCAGCATATAAAATGCACCTTATGAAAGAAAATGTAAGCCCCCTAAGCAGTGTTCTGCAATTCTGGGAGAACAGAAACATTTCAGTGAATGAATGCTCTCTTCATGACAATCACACAGTAAAACAGTTTGTTTATTGCTTCCTGCAGATACTGTATCTGCTGTTCCAATTCTGTCCAGAAGCTATTCAGGTGAGAGAAGAGATAAGAAAAGATGCAGGAGCCAGATGTTCTGGGTGTTCTGTACAATGGTAGGAAACAGGAAAGGGAGGGGGATAGGAAAAGATAGATAAGGTTTAACACTAGCGTAGGAGCAATACAACAGGCTCACTTGGGTGGAAATTACTTCGTCTGAACTTCACTTAGCAATACAGGACTAATGTAACAGTGTTTGAGGCATTTTCTCATTTGTCCCAGTAAACAATTAGTCTTGTAAAAGTAGAACAACTTTGTGCACCTGCTTGCATCAAGCTGCAGGATTAGGGCCTTAACATTAAGGAGCCCATTTTCATATGGGGCTTCACAACTTCTATCTCTGTATTTTTAGCGCACCAGCCACCAGGACTAAAGTATAACCTGTAGGGACAGTTGTGCATTTGTGGAGATGTAGAAACACATCAACACAGAGGAATCGCTCCCTCAGCTACACCTCTTCATGGGGTGCATCTCCCCCTCAACCTGCCATGTGGCTAATCAGCTCTACTGATTTGTGTGAAGGAAGTGAAGTCTTGGGCCTGCTTCCACCTTCCTCCCCCCAACTTTCTCCTTACTCCCTTAGGAATGCCTTGTGAAGTGCTTAATTTGTAATGAAGGAGGTACAAGCAATTTTTTTTACTTTCATAACTGATGTGGCAAGCCCAGAGGTGCAATGGCTCAGCCCTGGCAAACTTTGACACAAATTAAGCACTGGCCGTGTGCCTTCTGAAGATAAGGTGCAGTCCCTGTGCACTGAACACGGGGACTAGAATTCTGCTTGTCTCTTACGTGGGCTGCCTAAGAGAGTGGTGTGAGAAGTGAAAAGAGTCTTTGCACCTTCTCCCCCTGGTGTGCAGGATGACTGTCATCCCCCAAGTATCTATTATGCATTTATTTTCAGTCCTCCAGAGATGCTAGATGCCTTTTAAAAGAGAAAATCCCTGTCCCAAAGCGTTGGCAGTTTAAATTTAGGACAAGGTGCAATAAATCAGAGTGACAAAACATAGGGTATGACTCGGGGGAAATAGGACAAGTGTTACATGTGATTGCGTGGGGTTGCCAGGTGCACATCTTTTAGCAGCATTAAAATATACTGTGATGGCAGGAGTCACTAGATGGCATTGTTACACACAGTCTTACAAGTTTTTTTTCTTTTTTCAAGCATGAAAGCAAGTTTTTAGCCTCTGCAGAAATGGTGTATTGTTGTTAGTTTTGTTATGCAGTCGTGTGACAGGCAGCAGAGTTTATGTTCTGCTTTATTCTCTATTTGGAGACAGTTTTTAGGACAGAGGAACTTCCTGGGAGCCACACGGTGATGTGTGAGCTGAGATTTCTGGAGTGGGAAATGGCTGCATGCTGGTTCTGACTGACTCTTCCATAATGGGGGTATATGTGCAAGTGTAACTCTTCTGCCAGGTGGTATCAGCAGCAACAATATCTGCATGGCTCATGTCCAAGCATCTGTCTAACGTGAAATCGCCTTCCCCAAGCAGCTGCTCCTGCAGGTGGTGATCCCAAGTGCCGCACACTATCCTGTCCCAAGGAGTCTGTCAAGTCCCCCAAATTGCATGTAGTAGCCAGTATGCGTAAGGCTGTGACTGAGGGGGTCTATCCCTTCTCCTTCAGATTGGGCACGAGTGAAAATCCTGTGTCGCTGCGCAGTTTCACTCTGTTTTGGGGAGGAATAGTTCCCCAAGGCTCCTAGCCTAGGACTGCTGTGAGGCTTGAAGTAGTGGTGAGCTTCAGAGTGCTGCAGCCCTCTCTGCCTTGGTCCCCGGTAAGGTAAAAATAACAGTTTTATCTTCCTGCTGTTCTCATCCTCCTGCATGGCCAGGTCTATGTGCAGCTGGAACTCCTCCCTCCTTCAGGTCCACCACTGGGCTAAGCTTGTGTCTGCAAAACCTAGGGCTCGGGGGTGGGGCTCCAGACTGAGTTCCTCGCTGATGCTGCCAGGTGCTATGCTACAGGGAACTCACAGCTCAGAAGCTGCCACCATGTTTCGTCCACAAAGAGCGAAGCGAAAGGCAGGTTAAGTTGAACAAGTGGAACTTTATGAAACCCTGTGAACTTTTCTGTCCCTGTGGCTGAGTTACTTCCAGCCTAACTCTACCCATTCCTGGTGTCCTGTCAATAAGAGCCCCTCCAACAGGAGGATGGGAAGGGAGATGTTGCTGTGATAAAATGGCTGAGATTCTCCATGGGCCAGGATCAGTGAAGGGCTGGCTTTGGCCCCAGAGCCAGCCCTAGACCAAATGGCACCCCAGGTGAGGAGCGTCTTTGGCTCCCCCCCCTTGTTAAACTTTCGAATACCTTATTTTTATTGCATTTGTAGCCCATTTATGACTTTTGATGCACGATTTGCATGCACGATTCATCTGTGACATGATGATAAATTTGAGTGCAATGATCTGTAAATCTGTATTTATTCATGACATATATAAGCAAATAAAAATTTTGTTCCCTCTAAGCTTATAGAACTTTTTAATTTTAAGAATAACCGAAATGTACTAACATCAAGAAATTGAACTGTGCACCAGCATTGGATGGACCAGTGTTAAATAGTGTTACAGGAGGTTAGAATGTTAACCCTAGTCCTTTAGTCCAAAAGGTCGCTTTTCTCACCTTTTCCCTTGCGAACTGAAGCACAGCGTCGAAGTGATCCAAAGACTGGCCAATGGTATTTTGCTGTGATAATATAACAAGCAATGTCAGTCTCTCATCAGCCATCATCAATTGAAGATATCTTCTAATTAGCCTGAGCTTCGAAAAGCTGTGCTCACCACACGTGGCTGTGACCACAGTGTGAGCAGAATCCTCCAAGCTATCCACGCATTAGGAAAAAAGTGTCCTTCAGCTCTGCATATGAATGAACTAGAGAACATGGAATGGAGAGTGCTTCTCCTGTTGCAAAATGTGATAGATGTTGTCCAATTTGACATAGAGGTCTTTATCATTGACGTCCAAACATTCCCCATGTTTCAGTGTCTGGTGAAGGTCTCTACAATAGTTCAAGAGTGTCTTCCAGTCTGCTGGCAGCTTACTAAGTTCATACAACCCCTGCCCCCAGGTTTTTTCATGGTGCTTCATTATCCAAACCTTTCTTCGATGGATACTTAAGCAGTGTCAACGAGCAAGCAAAAAAACTTCTTGAATTTTTCTTCCAAGCTTCCCTTCACCTCATTTCTGCCCTTGTAACTAAGCTGTCTCTTCTTCCAATGAATAAGAGTTTCCTTGAAGACAGGCTCAACTCCTAAGTTTTCCACCATTTCTTTGGCAGCAGTGATGGCATCTTCAAATCTGTTGTTTCTGTAGGCCACAACAAAATCAAGGCAGCTTCTCATCAAAGTAGCAGCAGTTGTGATGTCCATCAACTGAGTTTGTAATACCTTGCTTGCAACTTTTACTTGGAATAGGATATTGTGCCAAACTGCAGTTGAGACCAGAAATTTGAAGTCAGAAATTTGCATCTTGTGTCAGATTCCAGACTCAGCTTTACTCGACTGTGCCAGTTACATGAGGGCATCGTAAGCCTAGTCACTTGGCATCTCATTGGCCTTATGCTATTGTCATAAATATAAAGGGAAGGGTAAATACCTTTAAATCCTTCCTGGCCAGAGTAAAAAAACCCTTTCACCTGTAAAGGGTTAAGAAGCTAAGACAACCTTGCTGGCACCTGACCAAAATGACCAATGAGGAGACAAGATACTTTCAAAGCTGGAGGGGGGAGGGGCAAAGGGTTCTCTCTGTCTGTGCTTTTGCTTTTGCCGGGACCAGAGCAGGAATGCAGGTCAGAACTCCTGTAAAGGGTTAATAAGCAATCTAGTTAGATATGTGTTAGATTCTGTTTTGTTTAAATGGCTGATAAAATAAGTTGTGCTGAATGGAACGTATATTCCTGTTTTTGTGTCTTTTTGTAACTTAAGGTTTTGCCTAGAGGGATTCTCTATGTTTTGAATCTGATTACCATGTAAGGTATTTACCATCCTGATTTTACAGAGGTGATTCTTTTACTTTTTCTTTAATTAAAATTCTTCTTTTAAGAACCTGATTGCTTTTTCCTTGTTCTTAAGATCCAAGGGTTTGGGTCGGTGTTCACCTATGCAAATTGGTGAGGATTTTTATCAAGCCTTCCCCAGGAAAGGGAGTGTAGGGCTTGGGGGGTCAGGTTTTGGGGGGAAAGACATTTCCAAGGGGGCTCTTTCCCTGTTATATCTGTTAGACACTTGGTGGTGGCAGCAATAAAGTCCAGGGACAAAAGGTAAAATAGTTTGTACCTTGGGGAAGTTTTAACCTAAGCTAGTAAAAATAAGCTTAGGGGGTTTTTCATGCAGGTCCCCACATCTGTACCCTAGAGTTCAGAGTGGGGAAGGAACCTTGACAGCTATCAATTTGGCTCTCCCAGCAAGTGTCACTTAGTGGCTTCATGGTCAGATTTGTAACATTGTCTGTGAGGATCTTCCACCTGATAGTTGATGCTGAAAACAGGACATATATCCTTTGCAGTACTCTGAAGAGAGATACTGAATCTAAAGAAGATGCTGCTGCATCTGACACAACCAGGGTGAGGGAATGGCATGAAGAAAGCTCTTGGATTCAGCACATTGTGGATGCCACTGTTTCTTCCCTTCATGTTTGTGCCATTGTTGCTGTCTGGGCCACAGCAGTCCTGAAGCTTTATTTTATTCTCATTCAAAATGTTCATAAACAGTTCTTTTCCACTAGAATTGTCCACAGACTGGAAACAGATAGTGTTCCTTTACTTGGAAACAGCCATCCTCAACATCAACATCTTACTGTAAATGACATCTTTTCACTGTGACTAATTTCAGGAGTTCAGTCCATTGGTATAGTGTAGTACTTTGCTTTGCCGAGCTGCATCACTATCTTATCAAGCACCTTCCTTGACATAAGGTCGATCAATTTGTTTTGAATTGTTTTGCTGCAGTAATGGTCCACTGCTTCTTTACAAACTATTCGACATCTGTGCTCATGCATGACATCATCGTATTTCCCAAGGAACTCTACCAAACCAAGGAAATTACCGTTATGTTCAGTGAACAACTTACCCGATGAGCACTGGAAAGCCAAATTATTCTTTGCAAGGAAGAGGGTAATTGAGATTAGATGCTTGAGCATGTTCCTCCAATGCTGGGTGTCTACATTAATAATTCACTGATTTTCTGCATCTAGGCATTTATTCAGCTTGAGCCTGGACTCAACCTCCATCTATTTGAAGTAGACCATAAAATGACCAGGTGACTTTTCATGTTGCTTCAGAGCATCAGCTAAGTCATGCCAGTAACTGTACCTGGAAAGCACAAGCAATGGTTTGGCATTCTTGTCAAATATTTTGCAACAAAAACAGAACACTCTGATTTTGAGTAAACTAGCCAATACCAACTCAGTTTCTCACCATCCTCTTTCACAATTTGACTTTGAGAAGTGTCGCTTCTGCTCATATACTGGAAACATCATATCCTCAGTTTTGCCCAGCCAAAACTGTACGATCGATATCGGCAGAATTTAGAATTGCCATCCATAAAGCAGGATCTGATGTGTCAATCTGTAGTGTACAATTTTTCTCACTGCTGTTTCTATCATCATGCAAGGCTGATTCTTCTTTATTGTTTCTCTCCTTTTCATGTAAACCAGATTTTTCTTTATCATCTCTCTCCTTTATGCCACCAGGGAAACTGGATGATTCTCCATCACTTTCCTCACATTTCCTTTCCTTATCTTCAGGTAAATCTGCTAATTCCTTAGTACTAGGACTTCCATCATTTACGTGTCACTCCTCAATTTCTTCTGCACTGAGATGATTGCTACTGCCTAAAGCCCAAGCTATGTTGTTCTGTTTCAGATATTTTCCCATCAAATTTGCCCCTTGCTGCAAAGAAGATTGCAATTGAACCTTTTGCTTCTTGTACTGAGCTCCTGAAGGCGTCTTCTATTTTTATTTTCTACCTGGGGAAAACAGACAGTATATTAAGGAGAGCAAAAATCTATGTTCTGCAGTCTTAGAAAGTCATCAAACATTACATGTAAAGAATGTCAAAAGAAGTAACAATATTTCTTTTATATTGTTGTGTAGATAGGGGTTCTGCCACCTCATTAAATATGTCCTTTATTAATTGCTACTTACACTTTTCAAATATTAAAACACAAGTACACTTTCACAATTACACAATGAAACAAAGTTCACAATATCGCAGCTGGGCTTCACTTCACTTAACTTCATTCTTATATCTCACTGATTGACTGATGACACCTGGCCAAGGATTCAAGGTTCAAGGAAAATGTAGATCTCATAAAGTCTGGAAGGTTCCATGAGATTCTACAAGGGTCCAGAACATTCTAGGCGGCTAGTGAAAAATGAATCCACATACAGAATACCTGAAACATTTTACTTCAAACATTCCATTTTCTCTTTTGTTGCTAACAAGAAAAAAAACTCTCAAGCCTGGCACCCCCCCAAGCCCAGCACCCCAGGCAGTTGCTTGGGTCACCTGCCCCTAAATCCAGCCCTGTTTGGCCCAGAAGTGAATCCTCTTGTGTAAGCCACTAGAGGTTTCAAAAGAGACAGACATCCATGGGTTGGGACTTCCTGGGCTTCAACGTGCCCTCCAGAACTCTGTTTACTAGCTCAACTGGAGTCCACACACTCAGCCACCAATGCCTTGGATAGCTTCCTCCTAGTGGGTGGCCACATTGCATGGGGCCCAAGACTCAGAACTACTGAATAACTGGGGTGAAGTTGGACTGTGCTGGCTGCAGACATCTGGGCAGCAGGTGGTCCTGGCTTGCACTCTGCACCTCTCTGGAGTGCTGCCTTCAGCTGTAGGCTCATTTACTGATCCATTCTAGTCCCCAGGGAACAAGGGCACTGGGGTCTCAATCTTGCTCATGGTCCCCTCCAAAACAAATCTCTTAATAAAGAACTTTCCTAAGAGTGCTGCTGTTTCCTTCTCAGTAGCTCCCTTTAATTCCAGACCAGTCCCGCAAAATATCACCCTTCTGCACGTGGAGTTGGCAGGAAAAAAGACTGGATTCAATATCTAGGGATTCCTCTTGAAACTATCAAACAAAAAAGGCTTAAGCCCCCGCTGAAAAGCCTAGAAATACTAAATACCCCTCCTGGGCACCTCTTGAGAGGCAATACTTCTCCAATCACAAACACTGAGTCAGTGTATAACAAAAGAAAACTTATTAGGAAAAGAGGGTGTGACGGGTTGTCACCCCAGGGTGCTATCTGGAACTGGAGTACCACCAAGCCCTCTGACTCACCAGCCTTGGCTCCCTCTTACCCTTTGCTGCTGTGACAAACTGTAGACTGCTCCTAGTTCTACACTCCCACCAACATTCACACAGGCAGTGACGCACACCTGGCTGCAGTTACATGCAGTCTCCGACCAGTCACTGCATGAACCAACGATAGAGAGGCTATAGCCAAGCTAAAACCCAGCTCCCAAACCTAAGACCCCAGAATTGTACTGTCCTGCCCTGGTTAAAACCCTGACCAGTATGAATTTATTCCTCAGTTCGCCCCTCCCTCAATGTGGAGAGGAATATGCAACAAGCCTGTATTAATCAAGCTGAGATTTTACCCCAGACACTTCACTCAAAGGCACACTGGTTTAGATAAAGCAAAACACAAGTTTATTAACTACAAATGATAGATTTTAAGTGATTATAAGTGAGGCTAAGATTTAGTCACAGGTATTTTTGGTAAGTCATGGACAGGTCACTGGCAATAAATAAAAATTCATGGCCTGTGACCTGTCCATGACTTTTACTAAAAATACTCTCTACTTCTACTACTACTACTCTCTACTTCTACTACTAAAAATACTCTCTACTTCTGTGGTGCTGCTGCTCTGGGGGGCCCCTACTGGAGGCACCTGCTCCAGTGCTGGGGGTTGACTTCCCCCTGGCCACTGCTCCTGGGGACAGCTCTCTGGATGGCCTCCAGGAGCCCCGGCTGCTGCTCCAGGTGCCTTGAGACTGCTGCTCCAGGTGCCCTGGAACCGCTGCTGCTCGGACGGTCCCCAGGGCTGCCTGAGCAGCAGCTGGTGCAGCTGGTCCTGGGGCAGCCCCTGGTACCGCTGCTTAGATGCTCCCTGGGGCCACCCCCGGGACTGCTTCTTGGGTGGTTCCTAGGACTAGCTGCACTGGCTGCTGCTTGTATGATCCCTGGAGCCAGCTGCCCAGGGCCACCCGAGCAGTGGCTGGTGCAGCTGGCTCCAGGGTGGCCACTAGGATCACTGCTCAAGCACTTCCTGGAGCTGCCCCCAGGACCATTGCTCAGGCAGTCCACGGGACCAGCCATCCCGGCTGCTGCTTGGATGGTCCACGGAGCCTGCTGACCCCGGGCCTCCTGAGCAGCGGCCAGTGCAGCTGGCCCCGGGGACCGTTGGAGCAGCGGGTCCCGAGTCACTTCAGCAGCAGCTGGTGTGGCTGGCCATGGGGAACTGGAGCAGCTGGCCCTGGAGCCAGCTGCTCAGGTGGCCCTGAAGTAAGCCACAGAAGTCATGGAGGTCATGGAAAGTCAAGGAATCTGTAACTTACATGATCTCTGTGAAAGAATCTCAGTCCTAATTATAAGTGATAGCAAATAGATCAAAGCAGATTACCCAGGAAATAAGCAAAACCACAAACTAAGGCTAAAGTACTAGAAAGATTGCATATAAATTAGCAATCTGTCACCCGAGCTGATGATACAAGCCGTCCACCACATTTTCCATACACAGGCTAGAAATCCTTTTAGCCTGGGACCAGCATTTCCCCCAGTTCAGTCTTAGGTCCTCAGGTGTTTTCAGGTGTATCCTTGTGCGAGAATTGAGGCAACTAGATGATGTCATACCCCACCTTATATAGCTTAAATATAGGGCAGGAACCCTTTGTTCCAAAAACAGTTCCCACCCAGTTTGTGGAAAAATTCAGGTACCCAAAATGGAGTCCAGTATCATGTGGTCTGGTCACACACTCTTGCTGAGTCACAGCAGCCATTCTTATAGGCCAGCTGAAAGGTTACAGGAAGCTAAACTCTTCCATTGCCCATTGTCCTTGTTGATGAGTCATTAGCACAGTTTGGCTTCTTCATTGTTTTACCTGAAAGGCTAGCTGTGGGTGCGAGTAAGCACATTTGAAATACAGATCCATAGTCAACAGTCATAACTTCAGATACAAAAATGATACATGCATACAAATAGGATAATCATATTCAGCAAATCATAACTTTTCCAATGACACCTCACATGACCTAACTTGTGCAAAATGTATCATAATGATGCCTTAATCATATCATACTAATATTACTATTACGTATATGGGGTGTAGTGTCACAGAGGGAACGCTGCATTAATTTGGGAAAACCTAGTAACAATGACTCAAATGTATGCAAACACTAACTAAAACACCCACCCACAGTATTTTGGGCAGTGTTCTTTGCCTCAGTTTCCCACCTTGAAATGTGAACATCCAATGGACAGATATCCCTTTAACATGTCACTCCCCCTTTCCCTTCACTGTACCCTGCTCATGGTCAGCTGCCTGAAGTCAATGAAGTCCCAGAATCTAGGGATGCATTCAGGCGGGTTCATCTCCAGCCTCTGGTGGGGTGGGAGAGTGATGCCACCACCTCTCTGCCTGCCACTGCCGCTGTCACTTCAGCTGTAGCCACCATATCTGCTGCTCTTCTACATCCTTGGTCTGGTCCGGTCTTATTGCACCATGACCATCTAGCCCAGCTATTAGTAATCAGACTTCTAGGATTTCCTGGGTTTGGAGTGTCTTTGGTGCTGATGCTTCATCTCTCACTATGCTGCTTTTAGCTGTGATGAGGTTATACCATGTAACCCAGTTCCTAATGATTTCACTGGGTAGCAGGGGACCCCATTGCTCCTGCCTCCTCTTGCACTGCCTTTCACCAGAACAGCATCCCAACACCAGGTCTGAGGCTCAACTCCCTATAGGAATTTATCAATCATTTCAGCTCTAGTGGTCACTGAGAAGACACAAGGCCATTCAGTTCAGTCTAATCAGCTCTATCTTGAAACACTGGAGGGGGAAGGTCAAATGGCATCTAGGACTCTAAAACAGAGAACAGAGTGTTCACACTTGTTCCCACCATTTCTGCATTTCACTTGGATTCACTTCACTACATTGCAATGCCTAACTTTTAGGAGCCTAGAAAAGTCACTGAAATAACACTGCCATCCACAAAGCCTGAGCTGGGCATCTAGGCTCCCTGTACAATGACCGGCACCTTAGAATGAGATCCACAAAAGCCAACATGATAGGTGGAGAGCTGCCTAAACTAGCCAGTGTGAGACTCCAACAAGAGGAATGTGTCCTAAGCCATGATGTCGTGGTATCCCTCTATGGGGGCGGGAACTCCAGTTATTAGGAAGAGATAGGTAATAGTTATGGGGGATTCAATCATTAGAAACATGGTAGCATTCTCTGAAATGCTTCCAGTTCCACGCGCAGGGCCAGTTAGACAGGCACAACTGCAAGGTCTCAATGTGTGGATGAGGCAATGGTGTACGAAGGAGAGGTTTAGATTTATTAGGAACTGTGGAAACTTTTGGGAAAGGGGGAGCCTATATAGGAAGGATGGGCTCTACCTAAACCAAAATGGAACCAGATTGTTGGCACTTACAATTATAAAGGACATAGAGCCGTTTTTAAACGAAGGGCTAGGGAAAAGCTGACAGGTGCAGAGCAGCATGTGGTTTGGACAGAGGCATCCCTTAGAGGAGGATCTATTAATGGAGAGTTATTTATTCCTTCTCATAACACCAGACCTAGGAGTCGCCAAATGAAATTAATAGGCAGTAGGTTTAAAACAAACAAAAGGAAGTATTTTTTTCACACAACACACAGTCATCCTGTAGAACTCCTTGCCTCCTTGAGGATGTTGTGAAGGCCAAGACTATAACAGGGTTCAAAGAACAACTAGATAAGTTCATGGAAGATAGGTCTATCAATGGCTATTAGCCAAGATGGGAAGGGATGGTGTCCCTAGCCTCTGTTTGCCAGAAGCTGGGAATGGGAGACAGAGGATGGATCACTTGATGATTACCTGTTCTGTTAATTCCCTTTGGGGCACCTGGCTTTGGCCATTGTCGGAAGACAAGATACTGGGCAAGATGGACCTTTGGTCTGACCAAGTATGGCCGTTCTTATGTTCTTATGAAACCCCACCCCATCACAAAGATAGGTACCTCAGTCCAGGCTGTGGGTGGGATCTATCTCTGCTAGCAATGCACAAACCAAGGGAAGATAAGCTTTCACCTGCCTAACTCATGTGCAAGGCCAGAACTTGTAGGTGAGCTCCAAGATTGCTTAACTCCACACACAAAAAAAAAACAGCTGGGGGAAAAAGGAGAAGGGTCTTCCTTAATACCATTAGCCCAGAGGTTAGGGAACTGTGATGCTTCCTGGGGGTACCCAGGGATGTGAAATACCTCACTACTGCCCTTAGAGTGAGGAAATCTTGCCCATGCCTGGAGTGAGTCTTTTCACCAACACCACCAGCCTCTGGCATCACAAGCTCTGCCTTCCAGGCCTCTGCAGGCCCCATTCTCTCTTTACAGGTTAACAATAGGCATACTCCAACCTCAAGTCCTCTGCATGTCTCCCTGTAGAGTGCAGCCTTGGTGCACTGGACACCCACAACATTCCCAGATCCTCTGTTCCCAAAGGAGCAGTACACAACCACTTACTGATTACACCATAGAACGCAGCTCTGCTTAACACACAGCACTTAGGTTTGTTTATAGAGAAGGGAAGTATAAGTTTATTTGACAAAAAACAGAGATTCAAATGACAGCCCACAGGGATATTGGAATCAAAGGCTTATATATAAAATAAAATGATAACATGTATAATAGAGCCTAAACTTAACTAATAAGACATTGTCATGTCATAAGAGCAAAATCTCACCCCAGATCCTTCCAATATGTTATCGTCTGGCTTGGCTGTAGGGTGACCAGATATCCCTATTTTATAGGGACAGTCCCGATTTTTGGGTCTTTTTCTTACATAGACTCCTATTACCCCCCACCCCTTGTCCCGATTTTTCACATTTGCTGTCTGGTCACCCTACTTGGCTGTGATCTTCCATTCATGAAACAAGCCCCTCAGTGGAAAGATTCAGAATTTGTCTCTGTCTCTACAGTTATTGTCCAAAAATCCATTGTCTCCAGGATTTGCCCTGCTGCTTGTGTTTTCTAAGATCTAAGGTCTCCACTGGAGACTTTATGGTCACTTGATTAGCATTTTGCTCAGACTGTAAATGGGTGCTCATTGCGAGCCACATAATACTCAATTTACATGGAGACATACAATTAGATAAAATCTGTTGCCCAAAAGAAACTTTTTCTGATGAACAACCCAAAGTCACATACCTTAAGAACATAATTTTCAGTATATATATACTTAACTCTTTACATATTATCTGTACATGCATATTGCAATGATTATGAGGACCAGTAGAACACAGGCTTTCATCACAGACCTTACATGACACACTTTAGTGAACTAGATGTAGATACTGTACCTGGGGATCCCTGTAACTTTATGAACCCCTGTGTCTTCTGTAAGTTAGCCCCAAGAGGTCTTTGGGTCACAGAAACTCACTGGGGATGTGGGAGACACTGGTTCAAGTCCAACCCCACTGCCCGATGAGAATAAGGGATCTGAATAGAGATCTGCCACATCTGAGATGAGTGCTCTATTTACTAGACTATGGAATATTCTGATGTGTGTCTCTCTCCTATTGAAGTTCCATTTTAATTGAATAATTTAATATTAATTGGGCCAGGGAAAATGAGAATCACTCTATAGTCCAATGGTTAGAGCACTCACCTGAGAGGTGGCATATCCCTGAGATAGGCACCTGGACACTTAGAGTGATGCAGCCGTGCCCATGCTCAGAGGCAGAAACAAAGGCACTGTGAGGCAGTGTGTCAGAGCAACAGCAACCCTTCCAGCCAAGCATGGCAAACCCCTTGGGCTCACATAGCCTAGCAGGGCTGTCAGTCTATTCCTGGTGCCCAGGAATCTGAAAACCCTTTCTTCACTCCCAAGAGCACCAGGGGGCACTGACTGTGCCCTGAGCTCCTTCCTACCTCCCCCTGGTCTCTGCAGGCTCTCCAGCTTGTCAGTTAGTTCGGCCCCTTCTGGGCTGTTGTCTCTGAGTCGCTCTTTAGTAACTTACTAGCAGAAGCTCCTTTCTCCAGCCTGCTGTTTCCTCTGGTAGCCACCCCACCCTTCTGCTTCCAGCCCTTTTATCCTCCCAGCTGCTGTGAGGCTGCCAGTCAGCAGTGGCCAGCAATGCCTCTAAGCAAAGGTGAGGTACATACACTCCGTGACAGACACCCATAGGGCTAGGCAGCAGCTGAGTGGGGATTTTGTGGCTGAGCAGGACTTAGAAGCCTAAAGTACTTTTGTGGATCAAGGCCCTGGCCTCATTAGTTTAAGAGGGCTGGAAGGAGTGGGATCTAGCAGTGAGAACACAGGCTAGAGACTAAGGACATTATTAAGTCCTAGTCATTGTTTTGCCACTGTTTTGATGTGTGATCTTGGGCAAATCTTCTGCTTCCTTTACTCCCAGTTTACCCCTCTGTTGAATGATAACTATTAAGTAATAAAGTCTTAGTCCTGCAAGGTGCTGAGGACACATGTGATGTTTACCACTTTGCAGAATCAGCCCATAAATCATTTATTTAATTACTGCTCTCCCAGTGGCCTCTGGGGCCACCCCGGGTCACTGCTCTGGCTGCTCCCAGGCCTGCTGCTGCTTGGGTGCTCCCCAGGGCTGCCCCTGGGATCGCTGCTTGGGTGCTTCCCAGGGCCAGCTGCACCAACTGCTGCCTGGGGCTGCCAGAGCAGAATCTGGTGTGGATGGCCTCGGGGCCACCCAAGCAGCAGCTGATGTGGCTGGCCCCAGGGCCGCTCCAGCGGGAGCCCTGGGGCCAGCTGCTTGGATGGCCCTAGGGTCAGGCACACCGGCTGCTGAAGCTGCAGAAGTCATGGAGGTTGTGAAAAGTCACGGAATCTGAGACCTCTGTGACAGCATTGCAACCTTAACCATATTTAATGGTCATAGGACACAGTCTTGCACTCACTGATCATTTCTTTGAAATGATTTCTTGTTTAGACATTTTTATTTTGTATTGTTATAGAACACAAACTAATGAAAAAGTCAAAATCAAAATGATCAACCCAAAACAATTTTTTTTAAAAATTTTCTTCGTGGATAATTTTAAAAATTTTGATTTTTGCTTTGATTCACGTTGAAGCCAGATTTTGAAATCTTGATAGCTTTTGCAAAACCAAACTTTTGACCTTCATGGGCTTAGTGTTTTTTCTGGTCACACACATCCTGGCTTCATTTTTTTCTCAAGATTTCAATTTTTTTTATTATCACTGTTTCTTTTTAACAATATAATATCAAGCAACAAATAACTCTCATCACGGAGCTATCACGTTGTAACTAACACTGGAAAAAATAAATTGAAGGAAATGTATTCAGAAATTAAAGTAATTACTGTGCAGAAGCAATATAAAAATGATTATGTAGAGGTACAATTAAGTTGTTTTGTGTATGCAACTCTTCAGTGAATAATAATTACCCATTCTCTTTTATTCTTATTTAAAAGGCAAACAAACTTTCTTTTTTAAATAAAAGAACATTTACATGAATAAAACATTTCCATTTTTATGTGAGAGGGAAAGTGACGGTAAAAATGATTGCTGTCAATTATCAATTTGCTATCATGGATAAAACTGATGATTCCAGGATACAAATGCTTTGAAGTATAAAGTAAATAGGATATTGACTTCTTGTCACTGGTTTTGTGACAGGCATCTTGAATAATGTAAAGACAGAAATGCTTCCATAACCACCCTGTGCTCCAGAGCTAGCAATCTCTATTATTGAGAGATGACCAAAGTAACTTAGTTACATTCTCTCAGAAACTTGTACTGTATCCAGAATTGCTCAAGGGCTCTGGAGAAAACTCAGGCTAAAAGAACATGAACCAAAATAATTAGGCTGGCTATCATTCCTTCATTGACAGGTGAGCTGAGTATTAGAAATTATATACTGAAGCCCAAAAGATTTGGTCTCATCTATACTTGCACCACAGCCTGATCTACTAGTTTGACATAGTATATCCTCCATATCAGGGTACAGGCTCCAAGGAAGATGCACAGAATTACAGTATTAATATTATACCAAACGTTTGGATTAGGGCTAGTCCAGCAGTATCTGAGTAAGCACAAGATTCTGTCACACAGAGCATATGACTTTAAGTCCTTCCTTAATCAATCATGGACACACGCTGGCTGGGAGTTCCTCCCATCATTTGCTGGTAATTACATCTGGCTGCCTAATAGGGGCAGCATCCAGATGTCCTCCTCTGGAGATACGGTTGGTCTAACATGGGGTCTTTGTACTGGATAGGGAAGTAAAGAGTGGGAAAATTGAGGAAACCTGAAGTCCCCCACCTTCAAAAATGACGTAAGTTGCAACTTGTTACCATCATTGTCATGAGAATGGATTTCTTTGTGACATTTTTCTGTTCTCATTATATTCTCTGTCACAAAAATTGGATTCATACCTCATGCGTTTTGCAAAAGAAAACCAGCTATAAATGGATGTCCAATATCCAGATAATCTAAGTACTGACAGCTGAACACACTAATGTGGTACATCAGATCACTGTCTTCCACACATTCTGATGGATATTAACATTCAAATGCCTTGTTCTGGTAATAGAGATTATAGCAATCACAGGATATAATATGCTATCCTGGAATCCACTCATATGACAGTGATTGTAATGAAAATGAACAGTGCCCACATTTAAAATCCAACCTTCAGTACAACTAGAAAAAGGAAATTTTGGGATCCACCCAAGGTTGCCCGAAACAGTTTTCTGTTGGTCCCAGCATACATCAAAATTGATGAAACCACAATGGATGACATTTTATGTTCTCCCAACAATGCCAAGTTAGGTCATGTGAGGTGTCATTGGAAAAGTTATGATTTGCTGAATATGATTATCCTATTTGTATGAAGTTATGAATGTTGACTCCCAACAATAATAAAATAATAATAATACTAATAATAAATATAATTGAGGCCACATCCAGAATGCCAGAAAGATCTTATTTGTAACTGCAAAGATGATATTGATGTCCACAATGCCATAATGAAAAGAATAATTGCAGAAACATCAGATTCTCATTATATAACACAGCCTTTAATTTTTCTTTCTTCTCTTATTATTATTACCTGTGTGCAGATATTTAGACCTATTGAAGTCATTGAATACATTGAAAGCAGGATTTGGCCAGCAGTGATTGCAGTTCATAAGCAGCAAAACTCCCCTTCATGTACTACTGCCCATGTTGATCTGGTCCTATTTATTTCCTTCAAGTCTAAGCAATTTATACTTGGTGTCTGAATATATTGTTGTTATCCCCACCCAATAGGGTTGCTGAGTGCTGTGGCTTGCCAAACCTTTCTTGATACTCAGTAGGAAGCCAGATGTGCCATGACTTGAAGAAGGCAAATGTTGAAAGCAATTCACCTGCTAAGCCCTATAGATTCTAGCACCTTCCATATACACTCAGAGGCACAGTTCAAACAAAATAATAATTTACTAAGGCTGGCAGAATAGTTGCCAATACCCCAGGCTCTATTGGCTTACCAGTTATATTTAACAGAATAGTTTCTAGTTTGACCTTTACGGGACACTAAAGATGGTTAAGGTTTCTTCAGTCTAGTACCTGAGATGTCTCTCTTAGTTCATTCCTCTGCCATAGATAATTAGGTATTTCTGCCAGTCCTCAGGAGCATCTCTTTGGAACCTTAAATTTAACAAGGCCGAAAGTTAACATCTTCCAACACCTTCCCTAGTCCCCACATTCTTTTTCACCATTACCAACACTACCATCCTTCTTGTCATGCAGGCCCCAAACCTGGGGAGGGGGGCTCATCTTCAATTCTTTCTTCTCCCTTGTCACATATATTTAGGGTCTGTCTTTTATCATCTATCCACAAGAAACTAGGCTGAGTGCACCAGATTATTTCATATACACTGTCAAACAGATACTCTATATCTTATATAAAAAATAATTGCCTTTTCTCATTACTGACCTGTGACCTTAGAGGTGAAAGATGCTGTATCCCATTACCAATTCTCTGAGTTTTCCAGCTTCCTTACCAATCCTGATATTTTGATAGTATTTGATAGTATTTGTCATAGGACAAATTTTGCTTTCTCTTACATTCATGTAACCCCAGTAAAGTCAGTTGGGTTCCCTGAGTGTATATGAGAGCAGAATCTGGCCAAGTGTTTCATAACTAACAGATAACTTCATATACATATTTCCAAGTAACTGATGCTTTAGTCACATTATCTGTGATGATTTATCTTAAAGTCCTTTCCTTTTTCAATCTATTTTTAGCCAGGAAGGGTAATAGAAATAATTTTATGTTGCTCTATCAAGAACAGACTCATGGGATGCAGCATTATGTCTGGCTCAGGTTAGAGTTGAAAAAGAAGTAAGACTACTGTCAAATCTTCATTGATTATATGACAATAATATTTTGCTTAGTAGCAGCTTTGCACAAAATGAAGCAGATAGATCAAGTGTTCTGGAACTGTAATGATAAACTCATAAACAACCTGTGCAACCAAAGCAAGACACAGAAGTGTGGAACAGTGCAAGTAAACCAGAGCAATCAGTCTCTGTTATAGTTCATATTAAGTCAGATGCTAATTTGTTCTGACTTCTAACATCTTCCTGTCACACAAGACGTGCTCTGTCAATATTTTATTTACATTATTTGAATTATTGAGCTTTGAAGGAAAAATTCAGCCAATCCATGAAAATGTATTGACATATCTCTGTTTTAAGCTAATTGTATGCTTGTTAATGTTTAATTCAGCTACTCATATAATTAAAATAATTTAGGGTCAAGTTGATTTCAGTGGGAGTTTTTCATGAGACTCAAAATTGTGAGTTTTAAAATTTGATGCAAAAGCTTTTGATTCAGTGGGTGAATGTTGTTAGGATATAGATATTCAGGCCTGTCTGTAAAGGCCTATACTCTAAGAATTTAGGTGTATTCTTATCACTTGGCTAGTTATAGAGGTATACAAGAAAGAATCAAAATCACTGTCTGCTGGTGTAAGAGCCTTCTTTTACTGTGACAGTCTGAGGCCCTGTTCTTAGGCTAAGGCCTTTGGCTAAGCAGCAGAGGCAGCCATAGGCTGGGAAGCAAAGGGTCACATCCTCACATTCCAACCTAGTCACATTGAAATAAGGTGCTATGGGGCTGTTAGGAATACACTCCTGTCCTGATAATGCCTATCGCCGCCAGAGAAAGGGAAGTGCCTAGAAGATGTAAAAGGAAACTTAGTTTGATATTACCAGCAGGAGAGTGGGGTAGGGGGAGAGAAAACTTTTTGTAGTGATAATCACCCATTTTTTCATGGTTTGTGTGTATAAAAACGTCTTCTGTATTTTCCACAGTATGCATCCGATGAAGTGAGCTGTAGCTCACGAAAGCTTATGCTCAAATAAATTGGTTAGTCTCTAAGGTGCCACAAGTACTCCTGTTAGTTTGATAGCATCCTGTCTGGCAAGAACTCACTTATCAATTGCTGGGTTGTGAAATCCTCATTTCTGTGTTGATGAAGTGAGCTGTAGCTCACGAAAGCTTATGCTCAAATAAATTGGTTAGTCTCTAAGGTACCACTAGTACTCCTTTTCTTTTTGTTCTATCACTGTAGTCCCCATTTCCTTATTGTTTGTCTGCATAATCTCTGTCTGGTTCTGTGATTGTTCCTGTCTGCTGTATAATTAATTTTGCTGGGTGTAAACTAATTAAGGTGGTGGGATATAATTGGTTAAATAATCATGTTACAATATGTTAGGATTGGTTAGTTAAATTTCAGTAAATTGATAGGTTAAGGTATAGCTAAGCAGAACTCAAGTTTTGCTATATAGTCTGCAGTCAATCAGGAAGTAAGGAGGGGGGAATTGGAACAGGGAATGGGGTGGGGAAATTGGAATCATGTTTAGCTAAGGGCCTGAATGGGAACAGGGAATGGGGGTGGGGAAATTGGAATCATGTTTAGCTAAGGGCCTGAATGGGAACAGGGCCACAGGTAAGGCTCTGTGGTGTCAGAGCTGGGAAGGGGGACACTAAGGAAGGAAACTGGAATCATGCTTGCTGGAAGTTCACCCCAATAAACATCGAATTGTTTGCACCTTTGGACTTCGGGTATTGTTGCTCTCTGTTCATGCAAGAAGGACCAGGGAAATAAGTGGGTGAAGGAATAAGCCCCCTAACAAATGTTATCCCTAGAGATAGTATGGTCCAGTGCACTGAACACAGATCTGAGAACCATGAATTCAGGTGATTTCTGTTTTCACCTCTGCCACAGTATTCTGTGTATAATTTCTACAGTCTCATATTTTGTCACCTAATATGGGGGATGGGAAAATTGGTGATTTTCTTATCCTTTTGCAATTTTTTCATCAATATATTTCAGATAACTTTACACCATCCCAAATTTAATATTTTTGCTAAATTTTCATGAGACTTAAAACTGACATTTTTAATTTGATGCAAAAGCTTTTGATTCAGTGGGTGACTGTTTTCCTTAGAAGCAGCCTTGTCTTGTGGACTGAACACAGGTCTGAGAGCCACTGATTGGTCTTTATAACACTTAATTTATAGAACAATTTACAAACATCATTTTGTTGTGCCCAGTGAGGTACTGTGATGAGGTGACTACCCCATACTCACCCTGCAGGGTTTAATGCAGGCCAGATGGGCCAATTAACCGATTAGGCAGCTGATTAAGGAGGCTCAGCTGGGCAGGAATAGGAGGTACCGATAAAGCGCAGAGCTGAAAACAGCAGGGTTTGCTGGGAAAAGGCAGATACTCCAGGAGAAAGGGAGGAGTGAGTGGAGACTGCAGTAACTTCTTGGGAAGAGGGAGGAGGTTTGGGGAACTGGTAGGCTCAGGAGGAAAAGGGGAAGCATCCCAGGGATAGAGCAGTGAGGCCGGAGAGAAGGACTCGATTGCTAATTTGAGGGTCTCTGGGCTGGAAACCAGAGAAGAGGGCAGGCCTGGGTTCTCTTACCAGTCACTGGGGGAGTGGCACAGAGGCAGTAAGGGAGAGGACTACCTAGGACTATTAAGGAGCTAAACTCCCCCAGAAGAGCACAGACAGTAACAGGGCTGGAGGGCTGAGTCACAGAGTGGATATTGGCCAGAACAGGAGTACTTGTGGCACCTTAGAGACTAACAAATTTATTTGAGCATTAGCTTTTGTGGGCTAAAGCCCACTTCATCACTGCATGCATCTGATTGTGTGTGTGTGTGTGTGTGTGTGTGTGTGTATATATATACACACAGAGAACATGAAAAAATGGGGGTTGCCATACCAACTTTTAAAGAGACCAATAAATTAAGGTGGGCTATTATCAGCAGGAGGAAACAAAACTTTTGTAGTGATAATCAGGATGGCCCATTTCAAACAGTTGAGAAGAAGGTGTGAGTAATAGTAGGGGGAAAATTAGCATGGGCAAATACTTTGTAATGACTCATCCACTCCCAGTCTTTATTCAAGTCTTTATTTATTGGACACTGGTTTCTGAGGCTGAGAGAGGAGCTGCAGGCAGACAGCAGCAACAGAGTGACTGTGCGCAAACTGCGGATTGGGGGTGGAGGAGGTGTTGGTCTCAAGCTAATCTCCAGAGTACTAGGAGGGGGCACCAGTCTGGCAGTGAATGGTGTACCCTGAGACAGGTACATTAAGAAAATATCATGATCTTTGTTTTGCCCATGAGGAATTTCAGGATGATAGATGGTATATGTAGATCTAGCAGAGAAGGGGCTAGAAACACAGCTGGTTGCTGGACTCAGTTTATTGTTCTGGTTACAAAACTGAAAACAAGAAAGTAAGGCTTTGAACAGGGGAGGGAGAGAGTGCTCAAACATTTAAAGGGAGAGGACATCACAATCCATCACCCTACTGGAAAAAACTTTCCAAATATACAGTATTGTTTACATGTGTAGCCATGTATCTGTGGGTCACAACTGACAATACCAAATTCAGGACCAACTGCTGAGAAATAAGGCAGATACATCACAAAATTGGTGGTTACTCTTCCATAAGATATACCAAACCAGCAACAAAAATAAATTTCTGTTTCACCACACTGGCCAACACGAAGTCAGGAAAGTTGTTCCCTTAGGTATTCCAGTCTTTGCATCACCACCAAAAACACTGGATTTAAAGATGAGTGGTTCTTTACAGCCAGTCTCATCAAATAATAGGTTCTTCTGATCCCCAAAGGACCAGCCACGCACCCAGGTCAACATGAACTTAGATCTTATCCAAAAATCACGCTGATGCCAATCCTTTAGTATCTAAGATCTAAAGGTTTATTCATAAAAAGAAAGAAAGGTGAGAGTTAAAATTGGTTAAAGAAATCAAATACATACAGTAATTACAAAGTTCTTTGTTCAGGCTTGTAGCAATGATAGAATAAACTGCTGGTTTAAGTCAAGTCTCTGGTTGCTTCCAAATCATTGGAAGGATCTCAGTCCCTTGGTTAGAATGCTCCCATTAGTATAAGTCCATAGTCCAGAGGTTTGAGCAGGAAAGAGACAAAATGGAGGTGTTTCTAGGGCCTCTTATAGCTTTTTGCCATGTGGAGGGAAACCCATTCTTTCAAACAAAGCTTTCAGCACAGCTAGTGGAAAATGAAAGGTGACAAGAGAGTGTTTGGAGTCACATGTCCATGCATGATTCCACTTAGACACAGCAGGAAGCCATTACCTATACCCCCAGACAGTATGTTCACAGGACAGTCCATTCAGTGTAGATGGGCATCTTCCTTTGTCAGTTAAGTGTCCTTTTGATGAGCCACTTAATTTGAATAGTCCCTCCAAGATGTGCTGGCTAACTACCTTGTGGGTGTTACCCCAGGAGCAAATATTTGAAATCCAAGTATAGAGCCAATACTCATAGCTTCAAATACAAAAATGATACATGCATACAAATTGCATAGCCATATTCAGCTAATCATAACCTTTCCATAGACACCTTACTTGACAACCATCACACAAGATTTGTTGCAAATATATAACTGGCTGCACCAATGATCTATACAGTCAAATTTTATTCAGATAACATCACAACATGATTAACGAAAAACACAATATAATCTAACTAAAAGTTGCTGGTGGATAACCACAGACTCTCAAGTTGCCCTGTAATAGAAACTCACTAATTAAACTACTTATAAGTTCAGGTGCACAACTGGTTTTCACAGTCTCTTGGGATAATGTGGTGACAGTGGAGCAGCAGTGTCCTGAACAAGGAACAGTCAATGCTAAGGAATAAGTTGGATCTGGTACCAAAGTTTCTCCCATCAAGTTGTTGAAATTAGGAGTTTTAACCGAAAGAGGTTCAATCGGAGGATCAGAAAGTCCTATTGGAACAACCCTGGACTCTTGTACTAGTCAAAGCTATGACTGGTTCATATGCAATTTCTATAAAATACTATTAGATAGTTTTACCCTGAACAAAACAGGTTCTATGCATTTTTCTAGTTCACCAGGAACCAGTTTCACTCCTCAGCCATAGTTGTGAGTACACACTAAATCTCCAACTTGAAAAGAATAATGATGAGTCTCATGTCATCAATCAATTTGCATAGCTTGGGATTTGGCTACACATGAGGCAATACATCTTCAAGAAAATAGTTGCATCCAACTCCTGGGTGGTAGCATGAGGTGTGTTTCTGTAGACAAGGAAGAAATTGTCCCATTTCTGCTGATGCCTCATAAGTAGACAAGTTAGCTTTTAAAACATGCTTAAGTATTTGTACAAGTGGAGCGGAGTGTATGTGCTGAATTCCGTTTGAAGCTAGGAACCTCTGAAACTCTTCACAACAGAATTGAGGTCCACTGTCACGCACCAACTGTGATAGAACACTAAATTGGCTAAACAAGTTCAAAGACGTCCAATGGTTTCGGTAGCTGTAGTAGAAGTCATTCTGAAAATGACTGGCCATTTGAATAACATCTATGACCAGAAACATAACATTCTAAGGGTCTGTCAAAGTCCACGTGAATACGTATCTGAGGCCACAGCCAAAGGTGTAGATGAGCTATGACAGGATCACGCTGAATTTGCTGACACATAGTACAGCACTTTGTTTTCCTCTGAATATATTTGTCTATCACTGGCCACCAGATATGAGCTGTGGCCTTCAACCATACAATGCCAAAATGATCTTTGTGAAGAGATTCCTAAACCTGAGATTGGAGTGATTTCAGAATGATCACTCACATTCACCAGCAAATTGAAAGAGAACACTGTGTCCAAAGTTTCTGGGGGTCGATGAGAGCTTGGACATGGCAGGTGTAACAGCCCATCAGCATTGTTGTGCTGAGTCCCTCTATGGAATTGAATAGTACAGGAATGAGCTCAATGCAATGCCCATCATTGCATATAAGGAGCAACTAATGATGGAATTCCATATTTCAGTTCAAAGATTGAAAGTAATGGGCAATTATACATCAGCAAGTTAAAATATTTACAGATGAGTATGGAACTTCTGAATTCCAAGGATAATGCTGAGAGCTTGGTTTTTCCATGCCATTAGACAAAATGTTGGAAAGAACTTCAACTACTCCATGTGGTGAAGCATCACATGCCAGTTGCAAAGGTAGCACAGTATCAGTGTGTATAAGAACTTCAGCTGATGTCAACAGTTTGTTTCCTTAAACACACAATCACACTCTTTAGTCCAATTCCATTTTTAATTTGCTTGTAAGAGTTCATGTAAAGGTTCCAATACGGTCACAAGTTTAGGCAGAAATTTACTGTAGTGGTTACATTCATTCTTAGGACTGCTTAACTGTCACATGTTCTCTGGTGGAGCACTTGAAGAACTGCCTTCTCATTTTCTGATGATTTCCTTAAGCCTATGGCAACAATTACATGTCCAAGGTATTCAAATGCAAGTTTGAAAAACTTACATTCGTCTTGATGTATTCTCAGTTCATGGTCTTCCAAAGGTTTCAAAACAATGTCCAGATTTTGAAGATGATCCTCTTGACTCTTTCTGGCAACAAGGATGTCATCCAAATAGCATTGAACTCCATTCAGTCCCTTCAAGGTCTCCTGCATGGTTTTCTGGAACAGGGCAGGTGCCAATGGGGTGCCAAAAGGCAACCTGTTGTAACAAAATAAGGCTTTTTGAGTGTTGATTGATTGTGAGATATTTGCAAGATGCCAGATAAAGCTCCATTTGTAGGTATCTAATTTATTGAAACACAGTCCCCCACTAAGAGTAGCAAACAAATCTTTAATACAAGGTAGTGGATGCTCATCTGCACATAAAACTGGATTCAGCATTTGTAATGGGGTATACAAACCCCACATTGGGCAACAAGGGGGTTAAGGAACTACTCTTAGCCCAGCCAGACTTGCCCCGCCACACCTGTAGCAAATTCACCAACTGGAGGAGGAGATAAAAGGCAGGGGAGCAGCTCATTTGGTGGCAGCCTAGGGAAGAGAGCAGACCTAAGACCTGCAGTAGAGGAGAGTGGAAAGAAGTCAGAATGTCTCCCTAAGCTGCCCAAAGGCATCCCTGGAAGGGAAGGGAAGGGAAGGGAAGGGAAGGCCTGCTACAGAGACAGCCTAAGAGGGAAGCATTCACCTGTCCCCTTCATATGAACTCTGGATTTGGTTAATCCCCTTTATTTTTTTGTTTGGACCCCCCTAGTGGGGGAAAGTCCTTGGACTGAGCTGGCCCAGGAGGGTGGGACATACTGCAGGAGGAGGCAGTTTCTGCCTGAGAGAGAGAAAAGGGGACTTTGCTACACGCAGCCACCAGAAGGAGCCCTGTGGTGAGCAGACAACCCTCATGCTGCCTCAACCCAGATGATGACCTTGGGAAAATCACAAGGGGTGGGGGTGGTGGGGGGAGGGGATAGGAAGTGGACCATGGACTGTTTGGTTGCTTTGCCCCGCCTAGAGGCTGCAGTTTGCTTACTGCTTTGCCCTGCCCAGAGGGCTAATTCCCCAAATATTGCTGCCTGCCCCAGCCAGGAGGCTGCAGGGCTCTAGACTAGTTGGTTTTTTTGCCCCAGCTGAGAGGCTATAGGGCTCCAGACTGTTGGCTTGTTTTGCCTGCCTGGAGACTACAGACTATTTGCCTAAGCAACCCAGTCAGGGGACCGGGACCCACTTGGCTGAAATCCCCTGCTGGGGGGATGGGATCCTGACGACAGGGTAAAAGAGTGTACCAACCCAGCACTGGGCTGATGGGGGCACCCTAGGTCAACACAGGGCCCCTGTCAAGGTTGTAATGTTCCTTTTTCACCTTAAAGAAGTTTCCGTTGTTTGCTGGTGCCTCCTGTGGTTTTCCATTGATAGTTTTGGGAGCTACAAGGCTGGTCAATGAATTGAGCCTTGCTCTACCTCACTGGCTAGTTATGGAGGAGTGACAACTTCCTCTTGCTTGGATGCAGCATCCCCAAAGCCTGTTTCCTCTTGGTAAGTAATTTCTACTCCAAGTCCATAAAGCATACATTCAATATAAAAACATTGTTCCTTAAATATTACCCATGTACAATATTACGCACATATGTACATCTCATAATGATTATGGGTCTTGACAAGTTGTGAACTTTTGATAAATACCTCACATGATATTTCCATGGATAAATACACTGCAAAATATGAGTTTGAGTATAATGAGTTTGTCAGGTCTGAGGTGAGAGCTATTTCCAAAGCACTGAGGACCCATTGCCCCAGGATATCTGTGTCACAGATGGGGTGAATTTATTCATAAGATCAGCTACAATATCTCAGAGATGGACAGTCTTTGAGGAGCTGTGGATAAGATTATCCTATAGAAAGGATAACCCAATTTGTACACTAGTGAAGTCATGTTAGGAAGGGATAAGTTTGAGGAACAGCAACAGAGGGGAAACTTAAAATTAGTTTAATTCCTTGATTTCTTACTGCTCCTAGTCAAACTGTTAGACCAGCTAGGTAAAGAAGACATGGTGAACATTGTTTTTATTTTATTTAGATGGAGTAGGAGGAGATATTGCAAAAAAGCAATACTTCACGTTGTGTTTTTATACTTACAATCAGAGTAAACATCAAGCATAATGAGCTGTGTGTTCAAATGGATGATTGGCCTGTCATTTTCTTCACCAACCAAAACTGGTAACTTCAACATTCCAACTCTTTGGTGCAGGAGCTTCAGTCACCACAAGCAATGAATGAATGTAATGAATTTTGCATTAACATTTTGCATCAGAGACTCTTATTCATAGGTTAAAAGGCTTTGCACATAGAAATCTACAGACAATTATTTTGCATAGCAGAAAAATTTGGATTTGAATATTATCTATCCACTTAGAGTAATTTGTTGTCAAATTCAAAAATTGCTATTCAAAAGCAATGAATAGATTTTTTTTCTCTAATAAGTTCATTCCATTTGTTGATGTTTTGCCTTTTTTCCAGTACTGATTACAGCGAGCTGTATGCACCAAAACATTTTGTCCTCCGTTATTTTTTGAGTAATAACTTGTTGATTTTTTTTCTTTCTTTTTAATTGGGGAAGCTGAATGCATACACTCACAAACTAACACTGAGCTTATGAACGTGGAGTGCTACCCCTGAACTTTGTTCATTTTGCATTAGGATCCCCTATGAAGATGGAGGAGGCTCCCTGCACTCACAAACAAGAAAATATGCCAGAGTATGTCAATAACATCTAGAATCAACTTATTTACAAACCTTCCTGCTATATTTTTCAAATACAACTTAGTTTTTACTCAGTCAAAGGGAGAAACAGATTCTTTATCATGACCTAGCTGCTTAAGACTATGGACTTGACTTTAAGGAATGATCCTTATCCTATTGATGCCAATGGAAATAGGACTGAAAGTCTCATAATTACCAAGCCCCTCCCTTAACTATCCATTTAACTCACTGCATTGGAATTACTTTCAGACTTTAAAGGTCAGTGCACATATTTTTTCTATATGCCCTACAGATGGAAGAAAAATATCCTCTATGTTCATACTGCCTAAAATTAGCTACCTAAATAAGAGGCCTGAGGTGAGATTCTCTACAGCACCTTTAACAAGCACAGTACAAAACTCATGGCCCAAAGGGATGGGGGGGGGGAGCGCTAAAGTGAATTTAAGTACATCTTTTTGTGCCCTCCCAATCCTTGGCTGCTCCTGACTGGAGAGGCCCCCAGTGAATCTTAGACAGCTCTGGCAACTTGTCTTCCCCAGCAGCCCTACGGCTACCCTATGAGTTATAGCACTGCCCAGAATCTCCATAATGCTACTTTCCTGACGTGCCCCATTCACCCCCTAGCCCTGCCCACATCAGGACCCCAACAGAAGGGCTTTGGAGGGGCTCTTCAGATGGCAGCTTTTATGACTGTCCTTCACAGTGCCTGTGCTGTGGGAATAACTCCCAGACAAACACAGGCCATTTAGAGCTCCTTTACACCACCCAGGCCACTTTGCCTGGCATAAAAGGGCCAGAGCAGGAGTCAGAATCTCATTCCTGATTTTAAGGTGCTAAGCACTGAACACAGTAAAGTAACTGGGAACTGTGGGTGATCAGCACCCCTGAAAATGAAAACCTTATTTAGGTGTCTAAGTAATCGAGCTGGTCAGGAAATGTATTGTATTGTCTGCAAAAAACTTTGAATGAAAATGAATTTTTTTGCTGAATTTTTTCATGAATTGTTTTTTATGTTTTAGTTTTTCAATGAAAACCCAAAACAATTTTATGAAAACTGCCTTTTTTTCAAGAAAATGTGTCTTGTTAAAAAAGGCATTTGTCATTTAAAAAAATAAAGTGAAATTTTAGATTTAGGAGCCTAGGTTTAGGCACCCAATTTTTAAAACTTTGGCCTGTAAATATATGGGCCAAGATTTTCTAAAATAAAATTCCCCTGATATACTTCAGAAGCACCTGATTTTCAGAAAGTATTGAGCATCCATCTTCTAAGGATCAGGCCCTTTTAATATCTCTCAAGATGGCCACCCACAAATTGAGATACTTAAGTCACTATTTACTTTTTGAAATCTTGATCATTTATGTATATACATTCTATTCAGGTTCTTATACTGCTCTCATCACTGTAGTATCTGAACGTTGTCCAGAAATGCATTAAGTGACACGACAAAATGTATCACATGTGGTTTATTCTTATCCTTTTCTTATTTTATTCTACACTTATACTTTCCTTTGGGAAAAACTGTGTGTTCAGTATAGTATTTTGGTAGGGTTATTTATTTTTACATTTTTGTTTATGTATATACTGCTGTGATCTTATATTAGAGAAGACCGCTTCAAAGTGTGCCCTGCACTTAGAACAGAAAGTGAAGTTTGTTATAGTCCTTGATTCCTGTGGGAGTTTAGTGTGGCCTCAGACTGGCCCTCAAGAAAGCTTTGTCTCCAGCAAAGATGAGGTTTACTCTTGGGTAGAAAGTTTCATTGGGCCTCAGGAGAGGATTTTTTGGCCATGGTCTTCATCCCAGAGTTTTTGGGGATCTTTTAGATATCTTGAGTCCAGGCCATTATATGTATAAACACCAGCAATTGGAAAAGTGTATGCAGTGATACATGCAAAAATGCATACAACATTATATTGCTGTTATGTTACCAGAAAAATAAATAATTTACACCTGTACAACTGTTTAATTCCATCCCAAAGCACCATGGAGACAAAAGTTTGAAAAATCTGATAGATTCAGAAAAATGAATGGAATGTGAGAGAACTGAATTTACCTCAAGCAGTGAACTTGTGAAGGATAAGGATATTATTTCAGTTAGGCTTAACATAAGTGAATGGACTGCACTCTGAGAAACAAATGTGGCTCATTTTCTCCAGCACCTCAATAATAGGTGAGAAACACAGGTCAAATGCAGGGAGCTCTGATATTATTATTACTATTTTGACCAAATACAAAACATGTTTGCTAAAGGGTTAGATCCTGTAGACCTCACTCAGACAAAGCTCCCAATAACTTGAGAGCAAAGTCCAAAATGAGCTACCAGCAGGATAGTGCAAATTTTTGGTCTTAGATTTCAGCATCAATAGGGTATTAATGAGCTGGCTGAAAGTTGAAAATTCCACACTGAGCTCGTGTCATGAAGTGTGGGGGAGACAAGGCCCTGCACCCCACCCACTTCCTGCAATTCACCGTGACTCTCAGCCAGCCAGTAAAGCAGAAGGTTTATTAGATGACAGGAACACAGTACAAAACAGGGCTTGCAGGTACAGACAACAGTCAGGTCCATATTGGGGGGGCAGGGAGCTTGGACCCCAGCCCCGGGTCTCCCTCCATTTCCCCAGCCAGCTCCAAAACTGAAACCCCCTCCAGCAGTCTCTTCCAGCCACACCCTCCAGCTCCTCCTCCAGCCTTTGTCCAGTTTCCTGGGCAGAAGGTGTCACCTGGCCCCAGCCCCCTCCTGGCTCAGGTTACATGCTCAGGTATCCTCCCTCAAGTGAAGTCACACCCTGATATCCCATCACCAATGCAGACAGTACCTGCAAAACTCCCCTGCAACATCCCCAGGTCAATCCTCCCCACTCCCTACTCCATCACAGCTCTTCAGTTGCTTTCTCATATGGTCTCAACAATCAGAAAAATGCTTCCAAAAGACAGCAGCTTCAGATACCTACTGGTGTCAACTTATTCCATTTGCCTGGCATTAAATACATGTTGTTGCTCTGGTACCTCTTACAGCATATGAAAGGAAGACTTTCCACTGTGTTGCAAGATTTGTTGATTGTCTTTGACATTAATCTGACACCCATAAAAATTTAGTTAAAACTTTAGCTAAATTTCAGAGTAGCAGCCGTGTTAGTCTGTATCCGCAAAGAGAAAAGGAGGACTTGTGGCACCTTAGAGACTAACAAATTTATTTGAGCATAAGCGTAAAGCTTGTGCTCAAACAACTTTAGTTAAGTTTGCTCAGGTGCATTTCCTATCAATGCTGTCATTAATCAATACATTTCTGTGACTAATTCTTACCAAAGGTGCTGTAAGTAGGGTGACCAGATGTCCTGATTTTATAGGGACAGTCCTGATTTTTGGGTCTCTTCCTTATATAGGCTCCTATTACCTCCCCACCCCCATCCTGATTTTTCACACTTGCTGTCAGGTCACCCTAGCTGTAAAGAAGATGCTGACCCACTAATTGACCAGAACAGGAAATCTACAGAAATTTTACTGGATATAAAATAAATAATAGCTCTTGCAACAAGGGGAAGCTCCACCCAGTCTCTTCATCATAGACTTCCTCTTGTACCAGTTGGCCATTAGGATAGGAACATCCTAAAGCCTGATCTTTGATCAGTCTGTGGATTGATATGCTGTACAATTTAGCACGACCCGGCCCACAATCCAGGCAACACCTTATTCTCATAAAGCATTTATTAATTTCTTTGTGCATTAGAAATAAAATGAGCTGGATATTCAGCAACATTTTCTCTCTTTTCACTGTGGAAAAGAATGCATGATTGGACAGAGTCATGTTTTGGCAGCTGAATTACCAAGTTCCTGAAATAAGAAAAAAAAATGGAGGGAAGGTTGGAGACATGGTATAAATTGCAGGGAATGCATTCTTCTATTAACATCTATGGCATTTCTATGATTTTTCCAGCTCTAAGTTTTGCAATGATTTTCGATGGAAGCAGGGTTTGGCTCTGTACAATAGAATATTGTATAAGTGAGTCCCTTAGCAGTCCTGTACGCCTTCAAAAATGTTGTTTAGTGTGTGGCAAGGGACAGAGACCTGGGGTAGAACCAGGTGTGAATTGCCATACGTCTACTGAAATTAATGGAGCTATGACAATTTACATCAGCTGAAGACCTGTCTCCTGATATTCATAGCGACAATCAGGATGGAAAGTTCAAGACAACTTCAGTAAGACATAGTTACATTTGCCCATGTGCTATAAATGTGTTGTCTCAAATTACCTTTGAGAGAGAGATGTACATTTAGAAGAAACTGAGAATAGTTAAGATATTAGCAGCATAGGGTTATAAAAGCAAAAATGATCAAACTGTTTCTTGAATTCAATGTCCATTTATAAACAGCAAATCTCTGTAAAATAAAAGTCTAAAGTATGCATCAGTTGTCAGAAAAGGTGAGATGAAATCAATAGCCTTCAACACTGAAAGCGTAGATTACATATTTTAATTGAATCACAAATCAGGCAGATAGGGGAAATACTTTTTAAATCTTTACACTTTTAAAGATTAACATTTTTATGCCCTCCATAAAATTTAGTTGTTAAATTGTGGATGCAACTGATGTCACTGTCATTTTTATGTAAACTTATGCCTAAGCCTCTGATTGTCCCTGTAAATGGGGACATCTAAATACTATAATGTAAGAATAGAGGGAAGGCTGAGGACCCTTTAACAATGTGGCTCCTTTTTATGCTTTCTACTTTTCAAGGCAGTAGTTTTAATATGCAGTACTGACGGCTAAATATATGTTACACAAGCAGTGTTCCTACCCCATTTAGTAAGCAGGGATTTGGGAATAGTTTTGAAAAAGAAATGTTAATGGAGCTTTCACATTAGCTGATGAAATGCAATATGAAAGATGTGGTGTCTCCTTTTAACTACCTGTGCAAGTAGGGAACTTGAACCAGATGCATATGAAATTATTCTTGCTTCTAAACATTTCCAGCCACCAGTAAAGAAAGAACAAAAGACTTAGTGATTAATGAGGCTACTAATCTCTTAATGACAAAGGAAGCTTTATCCTGATTTGTTTGTTTGTTTACTTATTGTAAGTATTCTATTACTAGTACAATTCCATTGAGCTTACAGTATGATTTAACATTGTGTGAACTCTTTTTTTGAAAGGTTTCTATAAAACAAGTTCTGCAGCATTATAAATGGCCCATCTCTGGTTCAACTTTATGCATAATTCAGAACCATTAGCACAGATTGAGAACCAGGTCACTTCTTCATTAATGCTTTAACAGAACCCTAGTGGACTGTATTCTTCTTTTGAACAGATGATCAGGGGGCTCTATATTAGATCCAGACAGGAGGAATCTGATGAGAGGAAGTTTACATAAGCTTCCAAACAAGCTAAATTTTCCAGGGGAAAGCACCTCAGTGTTTCGCATACCTACCTGCCTTATTTTGATACGCAGAATATTTACTATTGGTGACAGTATGCAGGTTGCAACTCCTATTATTACGTTTGCTTGACACTTTCCCTTACAAGACTTAGTTTTCAGTTGCTTATAACTTTGCGCTGCAATTTTTCATGATTGGTTCTACCTACAGTGGATTTTTTAAAAAGAAAATTTCAGTAAAAATGGGTCAGCTGTTTCTCAGACTGAGGTATGGGGAAAATACCTTGATTTGTCCATGTTTAAAAAGGTTATTCATGTTTGAAGCAGGAACATGAAATTTGGCCTGGGGGAAGAGAGTGGTGTTAGGGATCAGCCTTTTTTCAGGAAAATTCAACCAAATTTGGCCAAGTTGTGAGCCTCAGAAAATTGCTGTTTACATATGATCAGTTGAGACTTGTCAGTGTGGCAACTAAATTCTATAAAGATTCCATCTGCACTGAGCATGCTGCATCCTGCTACAGCTTCTATGGACTGACCAAACCGTGCATGATCCATCCCCTCACAGAGTGACTCTGCATCCCCCATGCTGCAGTGACTGACCAGTGTTTTCCCTGTGATTGCTCCTCCTGGCAACCAGGCCTGTGATGCTAGGTACAGAAACTGAGAGCAAAGGGACTGTCCTGTGCTCTCAGTGACTCCCTGCTGTCAGTGAGAAGGTTAAGAAGGAAACAGCCTGGTTCAAATCCACAAGTTGAAGATCTGGCCTGGGCTGGATAGGGACTGGGTAAAGGATGGGACTGGGACATGGAGCCAAGGAGGAGAAGGGAGAACTGATATGGGACTAATGAAGAGAATGGGCAGGGACTGAGATGTGAAGCCAAAGGGGTTGGGTGCGGGATTGGGGACTGGGCTAAGGACAGGTGACAGGGCAGAAGGGTCCAGGCTTGAGGTGGGGACAGAAGGTCTGTAACCACCACAGCACACTCCCCTCAGCAACTGGAGTAGAACCCAGGATTCCTAAGTCTGAACATTCCTCTGTTGTGAAACCCAATGGCCAACTGTGTGCCTCATTTTCCTCTAGTGGTGAGCCCACATAGAGGATAACCTACTACTGCTATCAGTTCTCCATTAGCTCAAGTGGTAGAGGTCTATGCTGTGGATCTAAAGTTTCCTAACATGTTACTGACCCGTGGAGGGCGGGGGTCAGTATGGTTCCATAAGATAGGATTTTTTTCAATTTACTTTTTTTAAACTTAGAAATTACATCAAAAATAATTTAAAATAATAATATTATGAAGACAAACACTCAGAAGTTAGGAAATGCCAGAATTGAGACAGCCTTAGAGTTTTGTAAAGTTTTCAAATGAATAATGCCTTTGGTTTCATTGGGAGTATTTGCATGAGCAAAATTAGCAAGATCTGGCTTTGAATGTTACACCGATATGGTGAATGTTACACCCTGGAGTAAACCCACTGAAGTTCATCTTGAAGATTCGTCAAGGATGAATATGGTTCATTTGCGTGTGTGTGTGTGAGATTAATTTTCCTCTTTTATGAATGCATTGTAAACAAAATCTGTAATGCTTAATGCCTGAAACCTGGCAAACTGGAGCAAAATAGTATATTTGCTGTATATAATTTTAGTCTTTAAAAACAAAAACTTCATTAAAACATCAAGGGCCAAAGATTGCTTGCTTTATACACACAAGAAGACCAAACAGGATTTGGCCCATCATTATGGAGTTATTGGCTAGGGACCTTTTCCTCCCCCACTGAAATAAATAGGAACAGGACTGGGCCTTCCATCAAACATCTAAAAATGCCATATTCAGATGTAAGTCCAAGTGATCATTAACAGAGTCTGATCTAGTACAGCTTGAACCTTCTTATAAGCCCTTTACTATGTAAATTACACTGTCTTAGACTCAAGATTCCCTCAGACTTTGTAGGGTCATCTGTTCTTTCATTTATGCCAGATTTTCAGCCATCCACAATACACCCTGGTCTCTTCCAGTTCCTGGTCACCTAGCCCAGACCCATGGCCTATAAAGTGTATCACAGATCTGCTTGGGTGCCCCCTGCAGGGCACCCACCAGACTGCTGTTAAAAGATCCAGCCGCTGGGTCCCTGGGTCCTTTAAGCCACTGTCCCAGTCTTGAAATCCCTAGACACACTTTTGGAGCACAGACTCCCCCATCACTTAAGCCTCATCTGCACCTAAAACTTAGCTATGTCACGCAGGGATGTGAGACAGATTCCCCCATTCCTCACTGTGAGGAAGGCTGGTCCACTAGCTAAGAAGTTGGCTTGGGTCTCAGATTTGTGTTCAATGCTTAGGTCTTCCACAGACTTCCTGTGTGGTCTTGGGCAAGCTGTTTTACAGATGGAAAATTGAGGAACCTAAGTACCTTTAAAAATCTGGCCGTAGTCTCTCTGTACCTCGTTTTCCCATCTGTAAAATGGGGATACTAGAATTTCCCTACATTACAAGGTGTTGTGAAGAGAAATACATTTGAGATTGTGAAGCACTTGGGTACTATGGTAATGGGGTCCATATAAGCTGCCTTTCTGTAACAGAAGTTCTGGCTATCACTGCTCCCTTTGTGTATCGTTCTTAGACCAGCTGAGCAACACCTCCCACTCTCAGCTGTGTGGATGCATTTTCCTTCTTATCTGAAAATGGTGATACACTAAAGCATTTGAAAGGAACTAAAGTTTCCACATTCCTGGTGATAACTTTTCCATTTGTAAAGGGGAAAGATATTTCAAAACTTTATTTCAAGACAACATCCATCTCCAAGCTTTCATTTTAAAATTACTCTGCAACACAGAGTAATCTTAAAATCTCCCCAAAATGTGGACTTCTTTATTTCTAAAAGAATTCAGTGTTAGTAATCATGTTTTTTTTCAGAAAATCATTCAGTGTTGGGAAGCAGGGATCTATTGAGATGGAGATGTCACACAAGCAGTGTTCAGTCACAGCGTGTGGCATCTCTGCCTTTGCCTAAGCAGAACACAAGAAAACATGACACAGGTAATTGTAAGATAACAAGAACATACATCTTTGTTTCTCAGAAACCCCATCTCCATTTGGATTGAAGTCATTTTTTTTTATCACTCATTTTAATTTGAGGTTCAGAAGATGGAAGATTGCTTCGTGGGCTTTAAAGCACAGTCACCTTCATGTCACTTTTTCTTGGTGAATGTTACAATATCAGACTGCTGTTTTCCTATCACCTTTCAGATTTATTTCCTGATCACTGCTATTCTGTGAAGGTATCATGCTGTCATTTCAGTACAGAAAAAAATAATAATAAAAGTGGCCAAGGGATAATTTATTGAAAGCTATCCTTCCAGTTACCCTCTTGTAATCTCTTTTCCAGAGCCACTACCCCCTCTCCTTATTTGATTATATTTTCATTTGTTCATTCTTGTCATGTTTGTCCTCAAAGATGTATTTTAGGAATCTGTTCCAAAGGTTTATTTCCAAATGACTTTACCCTTCCCCCTACTCACTATTTAGCTTCATTTCCACTCCACAATGTACATGGTGTAGACATCAATGTATTGCTCATAGATTGTTTAACATTAATGGGACAATTGTCACTCTGGAGGATTTCCTTATGGTTTTGCTTGTCAGGTACGACTGACACTCCCTGAATCATTGTTTTTAGTATCTTTGACAGGAGAAGTACCCAATTTATCTCTTACCACAGGTCCCTTTCTTGAAGTCTTTGGAAAGCTTAGTGGCATATATCTTTCTTAAATGCTATCTTTATTCTATTTATTTCCAGTTATATACTGTTGTCTTGGAATTGCTTTTTGGCACTGATATACTACTAAGGTAGGAAATAAAGTGGCCCATAGCCTTTATACAGTGGCCACTAAATGGTTTTTTCCTGGAGCAGTTTGTTCTGCATATATATGTGTATATATTTATGACTGATACCTGCTGGCAGTTCTGTATACACTATATGGTACCCTACTAACAGCAGCAAAAGCATTGGCAGCATATTCTTTAAATTCTCCTGGCAATTTTTGTTTGCCAAAATGGAAAGCCTAATAACTACTGGAGTGGCAGTGGATGTTTTCTATTATTTTGTTGTATTTCTTTGCAATTTAGACTTATTGCAGGAAGGCAAGAAAGGGGAGAAAATAACCAAAATGGGGTGTAATCTTTGCCGTCTGGAACATGCATTACTTTCCTTATTTTTTTCTCTTGTATTTTACAACAAATAGACATTGTCGGGCCCTGAATCTGTTTTTTCTGCTGTTTCCCCTGAGTTATCTTTTCTTGTATCTCTCTATCATTTTTTTTTTTCATAAAAGTCCCTTTATATCCAGGGCCTGTTGCATTTACAGTTCTCTATGGCACATTTTTCTGGGGAAGCTAATTCCATTAATCATTTTTCTCTCTGCAATATTTGTGATCCTGATACTTCTCCCTTACTCCGTCCTCACATAGACACCTTAACCTCTTCTTCCCATACAGCATCCTAAAACCAAATCATACACTGCACAATGTTATACTCTTGAGAATTGCTCTTTAGCTTTGTTACCTTATAGTTAATATTTTTAACTGTGAACTGAAGTACAGGTGGTAGAATGAGAGAGAGAGAATGATAAGATGATAAAGGAACATACCATTTTAGGGGCAAGATTGTGGCTTTGAGCCACTGTCGGTGTTGAAAAAGGATGAACGAGGAGAGGCTGCCCATTGGCTTCCAGAAGCAGGTACAATGCCTACAGAGCACTGGAACAGCATGACTCTGGGCCTTAGGACAGGGTGTGTTCCTTCCACACTGGACCAACTATGTTGCCAGTGTGGAGACGGTAGGCCAATGCTGTATTTCTCGACTCAGTTCAAGACTGGGATTGTCCCTTGCAGGGATGTACATTCTCCCCAGCCTGCCCCCTCTAGAGCACTGGGTAGAAACAGGCACAATCTAGTTCAGAGTGTACAGTATCTGTGATGTAGTTAGGGGCTTTCTTTGCTTCTCCCTCCTTAAAAAGAGACCGTATTGGTGCTTTGAGTAAACTTCTACAGAGGAAGTCAGAAACACACATTTATTAAAGCCACATGTGTCTGCATTATCTAAAAAACATTACAGTAGCATGTAGCTGTGGTACTGTGTCTGAGATGGATGATTGTGCATGTCAAATATCTGACGTTCCGAGTTACACAGGGAAAAACACCTGTTATAAAACTACGGCACACTGTTCAAATTGGGCTGTCATTCAATAAGCCTTTGGTCAAAATCATTGCTGTCTTGTGGGTTAACCTTTTTCGCTAAAGGCATGAGCTCCAATAAAAAAAAACCAACACAAAAACAAACCAAAAAACACCAACCAAGCAAGAAAATTTGGCTGCCCTTGATTTTGGGGGCCCTTGTGTAGTATTCAGCCCAAAAGTTATAGCATGATATTCCTCAGCCCCCATGCAATCTGACTGGCCCCCAAGTGCAAACTGGTGCCCTGCCTGGCTGGGTGTGTGAAACTGACAACTGCAGGGATTGCTACATGGAATGTAAGGGGACTGACTCAACTTGGGAAGCTTGCCACTATATGTAGAGGAATGGAAAGCCTAGACATTACAATAATGGATCTAAATGAGATATCCAGAGAAAAAGCATTGGAGATTATTGGAAATTAGCAAATGCTAGTCAGATCTTATGAAAAGAGATTCCATTTGCAAGACCTATTTTAAGAGGTTCAGTGGGCAAAGCACATTTACAGGCACTGGAGGGAAAAGTTGCAGAAGAACATGAGGCAGAAAAAGACCTTGAATGGATGATGTGGTATCTTGAGTTGTTCAAAAGGATAATTCATCCACAAAGTGATTAGCGGAGGAATGGGCTACCATGGTTGCAAACTTCCAGTGATGGAGATGCCACCTAAGAAGAAGAAACAATTTTAAAAAGTCATCGGACCTGGATCCTGGGTTTCTCACCTGAGTGCTCTGACCACCAGGCTGTGAATCATTCTCACACGTGCATGCTCTTGCTCTTTTTGTGGCCTAATGAGTCTTTTATTTATTCACAGTTCAACAGCTTCAGCAGGGAGACTGAAGGAGCCCCTATATCATAGCCCACTTGTTAGAGCACTCTCCTGAGAGTTAGTAGATCCCTGTTCAAATCCCCTCATGTGGAGTGGGGACTTGAACTGTGTGTCTCCCACATTCCAGGTGAGGGAGGTGGTTTCCCTCCCCGCTAAAACAGGGTTTGCACCTAACACCAAGAAAAGGTTGACAGCTGAGAATCCCAAGCCTGGATTTAGGCACCCATCTGGGGCCTTTAGGCATGGAACTAAGGAGCATAGTATTTAATCTGGCTCTGTAAAGAGAACAGCAAGAAGATGTTTAGAATGGTGTGTATTATGGGCTCTATTTCAATGAAGTGAATGGAAAGACTGCCAGTGATGTCAATGGCCTTTGGGTCAGGCCCGGTGTTTTCAAACATCCCACAGTAGGAGAACGTTTTTCTATAGGTTTATCCTTCCTAGTCACAGTGTAGCACGGGAAGTAGCCTTTCTCTGTATACTGTAACTTTAACTAGTCTCTCATGCATATGTCAAATATCCTTTTTATTAAGTATAACACATTAACACTATTTGATATTTAGAAAACAAACAAGTGGAGCAGAGAATTAAATCAACATATTACAACTTGCTGTTGTAACTCTAAGCAAAGCATTTTGTCTGAAATTAAGATTAATTCAGCAAACAATTGTTGGAAGATATGTTGGACTCCTCACAGGAATAAATGAAAATGATGATTTCTGAAATTGCAATTTAGCAATAAGTATTGTAATACATATGCTGGGGAATATGGTTCAGTAACATAAATGAATTAGTAAATCTCAAGAGTTTCTTTTAAATTAGTTGAAAGAATGGATACTTGTTAGAATGTATGGTCTCTGGTTTCAGATAGTATGAAATTAATGTAAAATATTGTATATCCAGTATGTTACTTAAAAACACAAAACTTCTGTATGGCAATATAATTTAGCATTAGCCTTCAATTTTCAGACCTCTCCTTCCTTCTTTTTGGTACAATTGTATTTATGGTTTTGTTATGAATTTCTGTATTGATACTAACCGTGTTTAGGTATATCATCTTAGCCATTTGATTTTACAGGGAAATCTAAAATAAGTTACACATTTTAGGAATGGAAAGTTGTAGTCCAGGTAACAATGCAGAGCATACACTTCACACCTCTTTATAAAGACTGGCTTTCTAGTTTTATAGTACACACATTGGAAATATTTTCTGTTTGGTGTTATGTTAATATAAAGAATGAATACTGAAGAAATAACTGAACACATTTCATAATTCCACCTTCAGTGTTTACCTCATTACTGGCTTCAATAACTTATTCATTCAGTGAAACACTTCCCTGCCATTGCAGGGGCTTCAGGCACTCATGCACCTCAGTCCATTTTATTTTCTGTTTGTAGCAAATAATGTGGTCTGTAATACTTTGGCTGTTGGGTTTAGTGTGTGGGTAGTGGGTGGCGTTGCTGGCCTGTGATATAAAGGAGGTCAAACTAGATGATTCAGGAGGTCCCTTCCGGCCTTAATCTCTGACTCAAACCATTCCTGAGGTGGCCTTCCCCAGCCAACATCATCAGTTTTGGGGGTTGTGCTGGGCAGCTTGTTCCCACTAAAGCAAGGGTTGTATTGTCTTAATCCTGTCTGCATGGATATTCTGCCATTGGGGAAGTGCCATGAGTTATACTGCCAGAATCCAGTGTAACCTCCGGCACAATCAGGCCATCAGTTAGGTGAATAAGCTATACTATGATGACCCTGTCCCCCCCAGTTTCTACGCAACTAAAAGAAACCTCCGAGTGAGGATTTTGGGGGAGCAAGAGCTAGTACGGTTGCATATGGCAGTAAGGAATCAGTACAGAATGTGCTGACATGGGAATTAAGGGAGCAAGGTAAGAGTTGCCAGCGCCCTTTACAGATGTCCTTGACCTCTACTGGATATCTCAACATATATAGCTTACAAATAAACCACAAGTTAGTGCCATTGAATTTGTGTGAATTTGTGTGAATTCCTTGCTTCCTGGAGTGAATTATTGGGCAGAAATTGCAATTCCAAACTTGATTGAGGGGAGAACAGAGACAATGGTGATTTTCCTCCTTGATTTGATAACTATAAAAGACATGTTTTCACATTTTCAGTCTGGGATGCATATGGATACCTGAACAGCACTAATTAGATCTACTTGTAGTTTTAGTCACATACACTTTTCATATTCAGTTCCCTCCTATAGCCTATTCACCACTCTCCTTCTTTGTGTCTATTAATATCTGACTTCTCAGGTTTTTGCCCAATTTATTGTAAACAAATTTGCTATTTGCAAAAAACTTAGCCCAACGTTTTTCTTTCCTGTGTTTTTTTCTGTCATTGTCTTCGTTTCCTTTCTCCTCTTCTTTTCCTTACATTACGTTCTGATGAGGTCTCCCTTCTTCTTAACCTGGCATGTCATACCACTTGTTCTTTCAACTATTTGCCTACTTATAGCTCTTCCTTTTTTCCTTCCTGTCATCTGTTGTCCTAGTCTGCCCCAGACTATGCCTCCCTTATCTGTCTCCATTCTTCCTTCAAAACTTCTCTTCTCTCCCTTATTCTTAACCTCCCTTCACCCATTGATCTAGCGCTGTTCTAATCATCACTCCATTTCCCTCCTTGCATTCCTGTATAGAAATCTTGGAGCAGGCTGCCTATTCTCCCTTACTTTACTCAGCATTCTATTTTTGATTTTTCCAATCCATTTTTAGTTTGGTCATTCTACTGAGACAGCCCTCACTGGGGTTATTAATGATTTGCTTGTGGCTAAATCCAAAAGTCTCACTTCTATTCTTATCCCACTTGACTTATCAGCTGCTTTTGACACTGTGGATCACTCTTTTCCTTCATTGCCTCAGCATGTATGGATTTTCTGACTCTCTACTTAAAGGTCGTTCATCTTCTCAAAGTCTTCTGACCATAATTCATTCTTCTTTTCACTTTCTGAATATTGTGCTATCTCCCCTCCCTTTGAGCTCCAATTCTTTGGACGTCTCCACTCCTCATTTTAAATTCTCTAGCAAATTATTTCATTTAATCATTTAATAGAGGATTCATTGTTGTGGCTGAGTATAATTAATGTGTGATGGATATGTTTAGGTAAAACAGGATCACAGAAGTATAAGGTTGGGATGAGTGTGTAGTAGGTATGTAAGCAAAGTAAGTTTTGTAATGCAAGGCCTACAGGTTGAGGCCTGTAAGATTTCAGCTAGCCATAGTAGGCTTTAGGCCTAAGGAGGGTTGACATAAGTAGGTGCCCAGGAATAACCCTGTACCAGTAAACTTAGAAGATTACTGTAAAGAATGTGCCAGTGGGTGATATTTGGAAAAAAGTCACAATGTATCCATCTAGACTGCAAGACACCTGACTGTAACATCACAAGAAATTCTGCGGTAACCATGGGTTACCACGGAGACTTGTTTACATAGGTTATCCTCTTAGTCTCATTAGCATATATGAAAAGTGGAGCACCCCAAAGTTTATGGGGTGTGGATGTGCAAATTAGGAAGAAGGGGCAGACACCCTTCTGCATATGTCTGAGTCTTAGTAGGCATAAGCATAACTCAGGATAAAAGGTGGTTGCCAGACTGTGCTTGGGGAGGGGGGAGAAGAAACACATGGGGAAATGTCAGGATGACAACCATGGGTAGTGATGATGATGACAAGGATAATAATGACTGACACTCCAGCATCCCCCAGAAGGAGATATGGGTGATGTTGGTCATAGTGCAAAGTGTTTAGCTTTATCTTTCTATCTGCTGCTGCATTTTTAGTATTTATGGGATTGTCTATCTGCTTAGTGAATTTATTAAAGAAACTAGTAATAAACTGGAATTGTTTCTCATGTTCTCCTAGGGCGGCTTAACAATAATAATAAGCCTGATGCTGTAGCCCTCAGGGGACTGAATCTTTAATCAATGCATTCTAAGAGATCAATTAATAATCAATACACTGATCCATTAATAAGGCTACAATTTCAGAGAATCATAGAATAGAATATCAGGGTTGGAAGGGACCTCAGAGGTCATCTAGTCCAACCCCCTGCTCAAAGCAGGACCAATCCCCAATTTTTGCTCCATCCCTAAACAGACCCCTCAGGGATTGAACTCACAACCCTGGGTTTAGCAGGCCAATGCTCAAACCACTGAGCTATCCCTCCCTTCTCATACTCGCTTATCTCTTACTCTTCTTCTTGCAAGTCCAATGTTTTGACCCCTCTCTAGTCCACCAGTTGTTGACTAGCTTTTGTTGTATGTTTATTTTTATTGGCTTATTGCTTTGTCCTTATATTACTCTTTCCCCAGCACATTGGATCAATTAGGCTGTATAAAGAAATGTAGTTTCATGTGCAAAGATTTCATTTACACATATGAAGGAGATAACTGTACGTGCAAACAGGTATTTGCAAGCACACACACCCATTTGTTTGATCTGGTGGGAAAATGCCAGTGAAAGTCAAAACAACTAGGAGACTGAAGAATGTAAGAGGGAGCACAGGGAACTGAGCAGACAGAGCCAAAGGCAGACTAGACAAGAGCAAATACATAAGGGTAAAGTGCATGGAACTTGAGACTCGCAAAGAGTAGTAATAATTGTACGTTCACTGTGATCAGACTTACCAAAAATTTTCTCTCACAATTTTCAAACAGAGTAAAAAAATCATGATGGCAGAGTTCTCACTGGAGGTAATATCAAAAGTCAATCTGCATGCCCCAGCAGAGTCACTCACAAAACTGAAAGCTGGAAAGTGGACTACAGAGCCATCCATCCTTTGAGAGGAAGTGGTGGGTAATATTATGAAAATGAAGCCTGGGAAAGCACCAAGGTTAGACAACGTGCCAGCAGAATTGTTAAGAGATTGGAGACCACAGTATTAGTCTTGGGGAAAATTTTCAGTGGTGTATGGAGGACTAGAAATTGGCCAGAGGACTGGACAAAAGTAAGGTTTCTGCCCTTCTCTAATAAAGGAAACATAACACAATAGAGTAACAATCACACCATCTCCCTGATATCGCATGTAAGCAAAGTTCTGCTCTCCATAATCCAGGATTGCAAGAAGTGAATGACAGAAGCATAACTACCACCACAGTAAGCTGGTTTTGGAGAGGGTTGAGACACATGTGATCAAGTCACGAAAATTCATCACATCATTGAAAAATGCAAGGAGTACAATCACACACTGATCATGTGTTTCATTGACAACTTGAAAGTGTTGATATCATACAAAATGAGCACCTTTGGAGAATACTAGCAGACATGGGGATTCCAAAGCATCTCACTGAACAAATCACAAGTAAATAACAGACCACAATGTGAATATTAACAAGCAACAGCAAGTGGTTTTCCACTGGTGTGAGACCAAGATGTATTCTATTCCCAAGCCTTTTCAACATATAAACAGAATTTATTATGAGACAAGCCCTGTAAGGTTTTGACAATGTGGAAGGAGCTGGGATATCCATTGCTGGACACCTCTTATCTGCCCTCAGATATGCTGATAGCGTGACTCTCTTTGCCACAACAACCAATGCAATGCAACAAATATTAGACTCTGTAAAAATGGTTAGTGAGGAATCTGGACTATTGCTGAATGTGCTGAAAATGAAATGCATGCATGTTAACACGATTAACAATAACAGGATGCAAGCAGACATCATGATTAATGGTCAAGTTGTAGAGGCAGCTTGTGAATTCAATTTTCTGGGATCATACATATCCAACCAAGGAAGCTGTTCCAAAGAAATCTGAAGAAGACAGGAATGGCTCACTCAGCCATTGCTTCTCTTATGAAAGTTTGCAAAAACTAAGGCATCTTAAAATGTAACACGGTTTGACTGGTGAAAAGCGGGGTTTTTTTCCCATGGCAACTTGTGGATGTGAATCCTGGGGACTTAATGCTGCTGACAAGAAGAAAAATGAAGCCTTTGAGATGTGGTGCTGGTGAAGATTCTTCCATATCCTGATGAAAAAGACAAATGTTTCTGTTAGGATCTGCTTCTGTCCAGTAATATTTCTGCTATCAGAAATCTGCACTGTGATCATACTGGTCACATCAGGAATAGAGATGGAAATAACCCCAAAAAAGTTATGAAAGGAATGACAGTGGGTCATTGTGGTAGGGGATGATCAAGGTGATATACAGATGGTGGCAGATCACTAGGAAGTCAGCTGCTGAGTGCTTGAAGCTGGCAGTGGATCGAGAAGGCTTATGAAAATTCTTTGACATCACCAATAACAGACATGAAAACATGGATTTTACTTATTTACACCCATTTATGTCCGTGATATCATGCAATCAGTGCACACAGTTACAGGTTTTTCAGGGACAATTACCATCATGCACACTTTTTCAATCACATGACTCTTAATTGCCCATATGCTCTATGAGGTCTGTGTGTTCTGGCCACATAAGAGTCCTTTCTGTGCTACTTGCATTACAGTGGTGTACCTGATTCTACGTTAGGCTGGGGTAGGGACCTTGTTTTGTCCTGATATATGTATTGGATTACAGATAAGCAAGAACCTTTAAACTTTTAATTTGATATTTGCTTGCATAAAAATTGAATTATCTTTGTCTGTCTTTATGCAGAGTTTGCCGGAAACCATGAGTGGTAAGGGTGTATTAAAGATTCAGACTTAAAGGGATTTTCCCATCTATTGGCAATTTAAGCAAGCTTTTAATGTTGCTTTTAACATATTAGTAATGAATGCAATAGGTGAAAATGCTCCTCCATCTGATATTTAACTTCAAAAAATATTATTCAGCACAAAGGTATGCAATAGGTTTAAAAGCCATGCATAGTTTTCCTCCTTGGGGTGCTTAATTTTGGAATTCATGCCTATTTGTACAAAGGAAGAGATTTTCTCTTTCATCTGTGCACTAATTTGCATCAATTTAGATAAAGAACTACAGATATTCATATTCCCATCCCTTCATATGAGAGAAGTTTCTCATCAGTTTCACAGAGGTATTTTGTTATAGCATAAAAAAAGATGAAATAGCTTTTAGTGAACACGGCCCTTTTATTGTTTCTTGACGGGTTGACAGAGTCTGCAATGCACATACTGTAAGTAGCAAAACCAGAGGCTACAAATCTTTGGCTGATCTTACTTTCAGTGAAGTCAACGGCAAACCTCCTCAATGGCAGCAGGATATTGAGTCTAGTTTTCTATCTTCTCCTTAACGATGGTAGCCTTTGTGGCAGCAACCTCCTGTGTTCAGTGCAGAACTAGGCCAGTTGAGGGGTTCTCCAACAAGAGCCGGCTATGTTATTAAAGCAAGACCTATGAGGTTTCACAGTCTTTTGTATGTATGAGGTATGGTTTCAGGGTCATGGAATTTAAGCAAAAGTACAATATTTGTTATCAGAGTGAAAAAACAGCTATGTCAAGATCTATGTAAGAGCTCCAAAAGCTCTCTGATGTTTTACTCCTGCTGTAAATTGAGCCTCTAGGCCCCCACAGCTGCCATGTGGATCTTTTACTTGGTGTTTTTGACCTGTGGTGTAAGGGATTCTTTCTACCCTCAAGGCTTTTGTATTGGTTGCTTTAGTGTTAAAAGCACAGCTGAGCAAGAAAATTAGTAGCTGGGAATTCAACTGTTAGTATTAATGTAAGGTCTGAATTTTGAATGAGTTCTGAATGTGAGTTGGAGGAAGTCACACATGGAATCTTTTTATTTATTTAGATTTATAAAAGACAAAATAAGTTGCTTTTTTCCCCACAGGCAAAACAGTGCTTGCATCTTAAAAGCTCTGAATAGTACCATATGCTCAACTGCAAGTTTTACTAGTCAGAGTCTAACATCTGTCTTTCTGCTCTGTTTGTACAGTGCCTACCACAAGGGGAAGTGGGGTTTTAGTTCAGGACTTGGGTTCCTAGCCTCTACATTGATACAAATTATAAATAGTAATAGTTTACCACATAGAATTTTGAAGCAATTGACTCAGTAACAGCCATGAGTGTGAAGCCCTCTTGTAAAGCTTCTTTTTAAAGGATAAGATCCTAGTTTCCAGAAACGGACTGAGTGTGACAACTTTATGGAAAGTTCCATTCTCTTCTGTCGTACAATTGAATGGATCATGGAATATGATGGAAGAGATCATAATCATACATTTACTATTGTTTTATAGAGTCTACTTTTTACAAAGTAGCAACTGCTGAGGTTTCCATAATTTCCCTTATGTTAGGAGAAGATTAACAGATACTGTTAGGAAGAAGTTTTTTCTGATATCTAAACTATATTTACCTTTTCTTAATTTCATTCAATCACTTCTAATAATACCTTCTTCTAATTCCTCTCCTTTGTTCGTATTTATGCCATCCAAGGATCTGTAGAATGCCACACATATATAAGTCCTTTAATTTTTTATTACTTTTCCCTGAACTTCCTTTATTGTATCTGTTTCTGGTAACAAGGAGCCCAGAACTGAATGTAATATTCCAACTATGGTCACAGGAGAGGAGAAATGTATAGACGAATGACATGATGCCTCCTTGTATGCAGCCCAGAATTGCATTTATGTCATGTCACATTACAATTTATATTGATGATGATGTGAAATTATTACTTCTTAATACAGGTCCTCATCAATTTTCCAATCAAGCTTTTATTCCAGTTGCATGTTCTGGTACTGTCATTGGCAGTTCAACCAAAAGCAATTCTCAGGTTAGAGAATTTATACATTTGAACAATTATTTAACTGTTGAAGTGACAATTCAGTTGAAAATTGCCTTCCTGGACAATGCTAATTTATAGCTAACACTTCGTTTCTTTCGTACATGCACACACAATGTCACACATCTCTGTTCATGATTATTCAAAGCTGCTTCTACTTTCACTGGAAATTCCCTTTATGTAGTTAGAAACTTCAGTTCATTTCAAGGTAGACAAGCTCAAGCTATAGTCTTGTTTCACCATATTCTTGCTTTGGAAACTTAAAAGAAAATTAGTTTGCACTGTGCTTATATGGGATATGATTTTGGTGGTCAGCCAAAGACTCCAGTTCTGAGTCTCCCATCCTATGCACATGCTTTTGACTTGTGAGAAGTGATTTATTAAAGATTCAGGTTTCTCATATTGAGTTTTGATGGATAGTCCATTTGCTGGTTCCCTTTTCAAAAAGCTAGTGTGAATCAATTGGTACAAGCCTTGTGGGGGGGGGAGCAGTAGACGTGATATATCTTGATTTTAGTAATGCTTTTGATACCATCTCGCATGACCTTCTCATAAACAAACTAGGGAAATGCAACCTAGATGGAGCTACTTTAAGGTGGGTGTAAAACTGGTTGGAAAACCATTCCCAGAGAATAGTTATCAGTGGTTCACAGGCACACTGGAAGGACATAATGAGTGGGGTCCCGCAGGGATAAGTTCTGGGTCTGGTTTTGTTCAATATCTTCATCAATTATTTAGATAATGGCATAGAGAGTAAACTTATGAGGTTTGCTGATGAAACCAAGCTGGGAGGGGTTGTAAGTGCTCAGAATGATCTGAACAAACTGGAGAAATGGTCTGAAGTAACTAGGATGAAATCCAATAAGGACAAATACAAAGTAATCCACTTAAGAAGGAACAATCAGTTGCACACATACAAAATGGAAAATGACTGCCTAGAAAGGAGTACTGCAGAAAGGGATCTGGGGGTCAGAGTGGACCACAAGCTAAATATGAGTCAGTGTAACACTGTTACAAAAAAAGCTAACATCATTCTGGGATATATTAGCAGGAGTGTTGTAAGCAAGATACAAGAAGTAATACTTCCGCTCTACTCTGCACTGATTAGGCCTCAACTGGAGCATTTTGTCCAGTTTGGGGAGTCACATTTCAGGAAAGATGTGGACAAATTAGAGAGAGTCCAGAGAAGAGTGACAAAAATTATTAAAGGTCTAGAAAATATATGGGAAGATTGAAAAATTTGGGTTTGTTTAGTCTGTAGAAGAGTGAGAGGGGACATGATAACCATTTTCAAGTACATAAAAGGTTGTTACAAGGAGAACGGAGAAATCTTGTTTTTCTTCTCCTCTGAGGATAGGACAAGAAGCAATGGGCTTAAATTGCAACAAGGGAGGCTTAGGTTGGACATTAGGAAAAACTTCCTAACTGTCAGGGTGGTTAAGCACTAGAATAAATTGCCCAGGGAGATTGTGGAATCTCCATCATTGGAGATTTTAAGAGCAGTTTAGACAAACATCTGTCAGGAATGGTCTAGATAATACTTAGTCCTGCCATGAGTGCAGGGGACTGGACTAGATGACCTCTCAAGGTCCCTTCCAGTCCTTACACTTCCTACAAAGAGATGAGGTGATCCAGTAACTTCATTTATAACTTTTCATAGGCCAATGAGAAAGTAGGATGACTTCTCTGTGGTTTTGTATTTGCACACCATTATTGTGTTTCGTTCCCGGAAGCATGTTTGAGCTAACTAGCAACTAAAAAGCATGTGTGAACGCCTTGGGACATCCCAACCCATTTAAATGATTTAAGCAGCAGATAAAAATACCTGCTCAGGCCATTTTCTTGGACTCTTGTTTTGCCATACACAGCTCTTCAGTATTTGCAAAACTTGTATATGCAGCGTGGAATAATTTCCTTTGCACAACTCTGAGTTCCTTTTAATATTCCAGTTTCTTTTTTTTTTCTTTTTTTTTCTTTTGCAAACTGGTCTTTACATAAAGTAATTTTGAGTCATCTCTACTCCTACACAGATAGGTCAACACCAGCAGGGCACCACTGCACAAGTCTAACCTCAGTACTACTTATTCGTAGTTAGCCTTTGATTAATGTGCTTGATTCATTTCACATATGTACTTGTGCAATTTTGCAAGCCCCTGTGGGCATTCAGTTTCACATGGCATGCTTTGTTTGGGATTACTCATACAATACCTTTATTCATTATTTAAGTATACTCATGCATCGAAGTTTATCAGCTATTTCATAACCTTCGTACTATTTAAAATGAGCAGACACTGTTATGGTGCCTTGTGGTTACCGTCCCCTACAGTGTTCTTACAATTACCTTTGTCATTCCACATGTTCTTTTTCAGGTTCATACTGTTTTTACAGAGTTAGGCCAATCTTTTCAAAAAGAGGAACCTAAAGCTGGGCTCCTGACACAGGTGAAAGTAATATAAAATTCTTACCGGTATGGGGGCCTGGAGCAGGCTCCCAGAAGGGGCAGGGCCTCGGGTGGAAGGGGCGGGGCTGGGGGGCTCTGGCAGCAGTTTAAAAGGGCGTGGGGCTCCAGCCACTGCCAGCCCCAGGGCAGCTGCCCCTTTTGCAACATATTGTACTAGTCAAGATATTTTTCTGGAGGGGACTGGCTTCCAGTCCCATTGAAAGACCATCCTGGAGGAACTCAAGGATACGTTTGAAATTGGTCTTGCTTTACTGTTCCAACAATAAGACCAGAATCTGAATTGAATTCATTATACCCTGTAGACTGCATTTATGGATTTTTCAGGAAGACAGAAGCGTATTGACAAACTTTTCTGAGTAACCTGTGGATACTACTGAAGTAAAAAAATAATAAAAACTTATTTAAGTCACTAAAATAGCTCAGTATAGCGGAAATGGACAGACTGTTATTACTGTGGGGTATCTGTATCCTTTAAGCTGAATTTCAGATGGCTGGTTAACCTCTGATTCTCATGCAGGGGCTTGTCAATTGTCAGTGGCATGTAAAGCCCTTCTTCATAGTCCTCACAATTAAACATTTTGAAAATCAAACTTAAGGACTGTGATGTTAGGAGAGAAAATGATCTACTGGAGGAATTCTCTTATCAAGTGGTTTGCAGAATCAAAAAATTTGAGAACTACTGTGTTAATTAACTGATACAATGAATGCATAAAGAAAATTCTTATTTTCTGTTGGCTCCATTTCCTAACGACCCCAATTAGACCTCCCAATAATACATCTCCTTGATAAAAATAAATAAATAAATAAAATCCTTCTTTATGGCTGTTGAACAACTAATTTCTCAGTTAAAACTTTAATGAAAATGCATACCGTGCAATGGCAGGAGGAAGACATGAAAAAGTACAGAGTGTATTTTTGCTAGTTAACTCCCTTATAGTATGAAATGTGTGTACATTTACAGTACTATACCTTTAGAGACCATGTAACTCACTTACCTGAACTCTGTTTTTTGCAAAACCTTTTCACTACCTTTTTTTAAAAAAAGGGAGCTAACAGACCTTTGTATTTGCTTACTTTTCCCCCAGATTGTAGTAATGTGGCATCCACTTTGCTAGATAGCTGTAAGGATACCACTTACATCCTTTTATGCACTTTTTGCCCCCCTCTGATGCTGGACAGTCTCTTTGGCCTTTATTGTTGCTAGGAGGAAGAATGATTACTGGTGTGAGAATCCTTACAGGAGTCCAGCTAATTGGTAGGGCCCCAGATCCACAAAGACACTTTAGTGCCTAAGTCCTAGTTTTAGGATCCCCTGCAATCCACAATACTCCTGCTCAGCTGCCACCTAAGCTCACTCAGCACCTAAATTTCCTTCATAAAAAAATCCCACCACACCTACATTACTGCCTCCGAAAGGTTGTGTACTGCTGCCTTACTCGAAGCACACAGGCACCTAAGCCGCCTGACTCCAGGAGAACGGTTCCCAATCCGTGGATGGCAAGCAGAGAGATGCACCTCCCCACAACCTGGACTTGGGCATCTATGTCCCTGAGAGTGGCAGGGCTTAGCACCCTCCCTTCTTGTTGGCACCTCCCACTGGCTAATTTAGGTGGCTCATTACCTAATGTGCTGGCTTTTGTGGATCACATTCTTAAGCACCTACCTCTCCCCATTCATTGTATAGGGAGACTAGGCACCTAACTAAGGCTTTGTTGCTCTCTGTTCCTGTGATTTTCTAGGCACCTAGAAGCTGCCATTGCAACGTTCAGTGTTGCAACACATAAGTCCCTTTGCGGATCCAATTCTAATTTCCTTTGCAGTGTTTCATGGAGCACAGCCCCTTTATAGGAGGACAGCCAGCTCAGACCTCTCTCTTTATGCCTGGTAATACATGGGTATTCAAGAACACATTCTCCACCTCATGTTTACAGGTGGCTCTAGGAAAGAACATTTCTTCATCCCCTTTTATTAAACTTGATTAGTTTATGACCACAAGAGATAGGATAAAGCTATTCATTGATTGGATGTTGCTTCTAAGCATCAACAGATGTGATCATATGCAATCAAATATTTGGCCTTAATTTGGCATTGTTTCTAAACAAATGTTTTCTAATATGCGAGATGGCATGGTAGAAACCACTAAATTTCTGACATTTGCTGTAGATCCTTCAGGATTTTCATTCTCTCAGGCTCAGGCCAGATGACATATGCATTGTAACAGAGTTTGCTACAGTATCATGTAGACCTTGCAAACCCTCTCTGCAGGATTCCCCAAGGACAGAGTACTCTTTGCTGTTTTTAATGTACAGTATTTTCTGCATTTGCTGCCTTCTAACTCCATCATGGGCTGGCATCTATGCCCTCATTGAAATTGACATAACACCTTGTGAGTGGGCAGAATGCCACACTAACAGATGGGCATGAATGCAGTCATGCTAGTGGACAAGTTATGTGCATCAATTTTGATTAGCATGGGCAGGAGTTCTGAAAAAGCAGTCAGTGTAGAGTTTGTGCCTTTTATTACAAAATAAGCCATCATTGCTACAGCTGAAAGCCACAACTTTGAAAATCCCAGAATAGCTTGTGTGGCCATGTAAGGTTAGTTTTTCTGCTCTGGTGAATCAGAATTATAATGAGAAAGATAAGAGTCTTTTCAAATCTTTGGACATTTCCAGAGGTTGTCATGATGCTTAGGAAGAGTGTTTCATGTGACCTGCAAAATTTGTGAACCCCACAAGTCCATAGAATGGTTCCTCATTACAGCCCTCGTAATCAATGTAGCATTTAAAAAACAATAACTCATCTTTGTTTCCTTTTGAAAAACTCAAGCCACAGTATCATTTTTTCCTAGATGGCAGGTTCTACAGATTGTTTAATATCGATGGCATTTTTTTCCTAAATAGATTTAATACTCACAATATTTAATTGTATCTTCTGCTCGTCCTGTTTTTAATGACAAACAATAAAATTGTAATAAGGGTTTTTGAAATCAGTATCTGTTAACCAGGAAGTCTATTTTTGCATATAATTGTGGATGAGGGACCATTGAGAAAGTTATTGCCTATGGTGTTTGTCTCTATTCAAAGATTTATGCTTTATGGGCACCCACAGGGGTACACTACACTGTGAATTATTTTAATCTAGAACAGCTAAGCCTGAACTGTCAAAATAAACTTTGCTTTCAAAGATGAGGTTTTATTCAAAACACATTGCATAATGGGAATGACCTTTATGCTCAATTTTGATGTTTTAACTTCACATTGCCGGTTCTTTGCTTCAATAAACAGGTATGATCTGTACCAGCAGTTTTATTTTTATAATTGTAATATATAGAGTAAAAAAATATGCTAGAGAAGTGTCTTTTGAGCTGTTATAATAGACAATGTCTTGAAACTAGCTGTAGGCAACTTTACTATTTTGGAAACTAAAGGGAAGTAAAAACTCTGCCCCTTTTAATTATGGTAACACTGGAAATTGTAGATAAATATCTAAATCCACAGTCATTTTTTCAGCAACATTAAGATGATTAATCAGTCCATTATCATGATGGAGCATGAAAGCACAGTAGAATATTGTCATTTGTACTTCCTCCTATTGTCTTTGAGAGCCTTTATCTCAAAAGGTGGAAGCTGGCCAATGAGGAGGGATTGGCTTTTAGAAGCAGATTTAATGCTACATTATTGATATGTCTCAAAGTGACATGCATGCATTAGTCAATGATATTTCAAGTTCTAATGAAAGTTTATTATTAGTTATCTAACTACAAGTTAGGGCCCAGTCTTGTGTTCCTTGTTCACCCTCTCATTGACTTCATCTTCCCTTTTTTCAGGATCAGGCTCTCAAAATTAATTATTGGTTTTTCTTTGATTGGGTAACTTTTAATATTGCTCCAGGGTGTTGAGAAGATTCTTAAACAGTGAAAATGTTTCTTTAACTTGTAACTGAACTAATTAACAAATCACATAATAATTACAGCCACAATGGCAATTTTATATTAGATCCAGGTATTAGTGTATTGAACTGTGTATGGAATTCAAGATATGAGAATAATTAGGGGAATTTCATTAGAAGAGGATCTAACATACTAGCTATATTATTCAAATATTTTATAGCTGTTTCTCAAAGTTTTAAAGAGAAACAGCTACACTTAATCAGCTTTATATATGGAGAGGCTCAGGTCTGAAAAGGGCTGATCACCCTTAACTCCCCATGTAGTACTGAAGTCAATGGGAGATGAGTGCTCTGCATCTTATAGGCTTAGCCTCTTATTAGGACAAACTGCAGTTAAAAAGCTAATACATTTGTGATCTGCATATGTTACAAAAGCAACCTTGTTTCTAAAAAATAAGCTTCATAATAATCATCAAAAGGAAAATGGAATCAGTGGGAAAATGAAGCATTTAATTCCAGAATTCTCTGTATACAGCAGCTGTTAGAAGCCATTGCAGAAAAATCAAATAAACCCTATTTTTTTTTATAAAACCACTCAAATTGACAGACCCTGTTAACAAAGAAACCACAACAATGCCACAAAAGTCCCATATGATGAGCTGCAACCAAAAACACCACACCATTTCTGGGGAAGATCTTTAATGAAAAAGCCAATGAGTTAGCGTAATGCATTTCAAGAAGGCAGACTTTAGCAAAATCAGGGAGCTAGTAGGTAAGATCCCATGGGAAGCAAGTCTAAGGAGAAAAACAATTCAAGAGACTTGGCAGTTTTTCAAAGAGATTATTAAGGGCAAAAGAGCAAACTACCCCACTGTGTAGGAAAGATAGGAAGTATGACACGAGGCCATCCTGGCTTAACCAGGAGATCTTCAATTATCTGAAACTCAAGAGAGTCCTACAAAAAGTAGAAACTAGGTCAAATTACAAAGGATGAATATAAACAAATAACACCAGTATGTAGGGACAAAATTAGAAAGGCCAAAGCACAAAATAAGATTAAATTATCCGGAGACAAAGTGTAACAAGAAACATTCTACAAATACATTTGAATCAAAAGGAAGACAAAGGAGAGGGTAGGCCCATTACTCAATGGGGAGGGGGAGGCGACAATAACAATAATTCAATAAGGACAAATGCAAAGTACTTAGGAAGGAACAATCAGCTGCACACACACAAAATAGGAAATGACTGCCTAAGAAGCAGTACTGCGGAAAGGGATCTAGGGGTCATAGTGGATCACAAGCTAAATGAGTCATCAATGTAATACTGTTGTTAAAAAAAACAAACATCATTCTGGGATGTATTAGAAGGAGTGTTGTAAACAAGACATGAAAAGTAATTCTTGTACTCCACTGTACGCTGATAAGGCCTCAGCTGGAATATTGTGTCCAGTTCTGGGCACCACATTTCAGGAAAGATGTGGACAAATTCGAGAAAGTCCAGAGAAGAGCAACAAAAATGGTTAAGGGTATAGAAAACATGATGGAAAAGAGGAAAGATTGAAAAAAAAATGGGTTTATTTAGTCTGAAGAGAAGACTGCAGGGGGACATAAGTTTTCAAATACATAAAAGGTTGTTACAAGGAGAAGGCTGAAAAATTGTTTTTCTTAACCTCTGAGGATAGGACAAGAAGCAATGGGCTTAAATTACAGCAAAGGAAGTTTCTTGACTGTCAGCGTTGTTAAGAACTGGAACAAATTGCTGAGGGAGGTTGTGGAATCCCCATCACTGGAGGTTTTTAAGAACAGGTTAGACAAACACCTGTCAGGAATGGTCTAGTTATTACAGAGTCCTGCCTTGAATGCAGGGGGATGGACTAGCTGACTTTTTGAGGTCCCTTCCACTCCTACACTTCTGAGTCCATGATTAAAATCTACTTTTCCCTTAAAATAGAAGCAGCAACGGCAAGTTATGAGAACGCAAAAACTGAAAACCAGAGAAAAAATTACTAGTTTATTAATAAACTAGACAAATAAAAACATCAATGTTACTAATGCACAAAGATTTGTTATTTCTTATCCACACACACACACACACACTCAATTCAGTCAGGAAAATAGCTTTACTGTAAAATGGTGATTTTAGTTAGGCTGGAGAGTAAGGTCCAGATCCTGTTCTCATTTAAGTGAGTAGAATCTTGCCACTGTCTCCAATAGCAACAAGAATTGGCTCTTAATCAGTCTAATGATCCTTTCTCAGATTATTATAACACAATAGTCTAACTCTAGGACATAGAATGTCGGCCATACTTACATGATAGGGGACTCTATCCTGTGAAGCAATGACCTTGAAAAAAGATTTGGGGGTCACGGTGGATAATAGACTGAACAGAAGCTTCCAGAGCGATACTTGGCCAAAAGCACTAATGCAATCCTTGGATGCATAAAAAGGGGAATCTCAAGTAGGAGTGCAACAGTTATGTCACTCTGTATGTGGCACTGGTGCAACCACTTCTCAATACTGTGTCCAGTTCTGGGGTCCACAATTCAAGAAGGATGTTGATAAATTGGAAAGGGTTCAGAGAAGAGCCACAATAGTGATAAAAAGGATTAGAAAACATGTTTTATGGTGATAAACTCAAGAAGCTCAATCCATTTATTTTAACAAAGAGAAGGTTAATGGATGACTGGATTACAATCTACCAGGGGAACAAGTTTAATAATGGGCAATTCCTCTCTTTTTCTTTGGTTCAGTTTCAGCCAGCTGTTGTTCATCCATGAGCTGATCTTGTCCAAAGACTGGGACATCTTTGTGGTAGTGGTGTGGTCATATGTGATGAAGGATAAATAGAGCTGTGTACCACCTGCATATTTCTGGGACTTGAATCCATGTTGTCCGACCAGTTCACCTACTGGTTGTATGTAGATATTGAAAAGGACTGAAGAGAGAATTGATCCTTGTGCAAATCTTCAAGTGAGGAGTCTACTGGTGGAGATGCTGTTTCCCATAGTTATTTTTGCCTTCCTCCAGGAAGGACTCAAACCATTTTCCTGTGTTACCCTGGACTCCCACAGTCTCTCTCAGGCAAGACAGCACTATCTCATGGTCAACAGTGTCAAATGTTGCAGAGGTCCAGGAGGATGAGAACAGATTTCTATCCTCTATCAACTGACAGGAGATCATCCATCTGTGCCACTAAAACAGTTTCAGTTCCATGTTCTGGCTTGAATCCAAACTGTGCTGGGTCTAAAATGTTAGTTTCAGTTAGATGAGCTTGAAGTTGGTGTTTTCCTAGCTTCTCTGTGAACTTGGTCAGAACACACTATATTGCTCTAGTGTGACTTGGAATATTATATCACATTCTATGTCAAGTACTTCATTACTTAATGAACTGACAAGATGGAGGGAATTCAGAAAAGAGGAACAAAAAGGATTAGGGGCCTAGAGGGACTGACTGGTGTGAGAAGATAAAATAATTAAATATAATAGCTTGGTTAAGTGACAAATGTGGGGGATGTATGATACTGTCTACAGCTATTTGAAAGCATAAACACTGAGGAGGAAGAGGAGCGACTTAGCATAATGAAAGGGGGGTATGTAGGAATAAGGGGATGAAATTTAGAAAGGGGGGGAAATTAAGCTTCTCAGGAAGAACCTCTTGACAATGGTATACTTGCCTAGATCATTTCATAAGAGAAGCAATGAAGCTTCATCATTTGGCAGATGGAAAAAAATAGACTGGCCCAACCAGTGGTTAAAGTACAGTAGAAAACAATCCTGCACAGGCAGGAAGATGGGCTAACAAGACTTCATCTTTTAACTAGGGCTGTTAAGGGATTAAAAAACAAATCATGATTAATCATGCTTATAAACAATAATGGAATACCATTTAAATATTTTGGATGTTTTCTAAATTTTCAAATTGATTTCATTTACAACACAGAATACAAAATGTACAATACTCTATTTTTATTACAAATATTTTCACTGTAAAACAAAATAGTATTTCATTTCCCCCATTATAAGTACTGTAGTGCAATCTCTATCATGAAAATCACACTTACAAAATGTAGAATTATGTAAAAGAAACACCTGGACTCAAAAACAAAACAATGTAAAATGTAAGAGCCTACAAGTCCACTCAGTCCTATTTCTTGCTCAGACAAAGTTTATATTTGCAAGAGATAATGCTGCCTGCTTCTTGTTTACAATGTCACTTGAAAGTGAGAACAGGGGTTCACATGGCATTGTTGTAGCTGGAGTCGCAAGATATTTATGTGCTAAATGCGCTAAAGATTCATGTCCCTTCATGCTTCAACCATTCCAGAGGACATGCGTCCATGCTGATAACTGGTTCTGCTCGATAACTACCTAAAGCAGTGCGGACCGATGCATGTTCATTTTCATCATTTCAGTCAGATGCCAGCAGAAGAAGATTGATTTTCTTTTTTGGTGGTTCGAGTTCTGTAGTTTCTGCATTGGAGTGTTGCTCTTTTAAGACTTTTGAACGCATGCTCCACACCTCGTCCCTCTCAGATTTTGGAAGGCACTTCAGATTCTTAAACCTTGGGTCAACTGCTGCATCTATCTTTAGAAATCTCACGTTGGTACCTTCTTTGCGTTTTGTCAAATCTTCAGTGAAAGTGTACTTAAAATGAACAACATGTGCTGGGTCATCATCCAAGACTGCTATAACATGAAATATATGGCAGAATGTGGATAGAACAGAGCAGAGGACATACAATTCTCCCCCACGGAGTTCAGTCACAAATTTATTTAACGCATTCTTTTTTTAACGAGTGTCATCAGCATGGAAGCATGTCCTCTGGAATGATGGCTGAAGCATGAAGGGGCCTACGAATGTTTAGCATATCTGGCACATAAATACCTTGCAATGCCAGCTACAAAAGTGCCATGCAAATGCCTGTTCTCACTTTCTGGTGACATTGTAAATAAGTGGGCAGCATTATCTCTCGTAAATGTAAACAAACTTGTTTGTGTTAGCAATTGGCTGAACAAGAAGTAGGACTGAGTGGACTTGTAAGCTCTAAAGTTTTACATTGTTTTGTTTGAGTGCAATTATGTACTAAAAATCTACATTTGTAAATTGCAATTTCACAATCAAGACATTTCACTACAGTACTTGTAATGGGGGAACTAAATACTATCTTCTGTTTATCATTTTTACAGTGCAAATATTTGTAATTGAAAATAAGTGAACACTGTACACTTTGTTATAACTGAAATCAATATATTTGAAAATGTAGAAAAGCATCCAAAATATTTAATTTCAAATGGTATTCTATTGTTTAACAGTGCAATTAATTTGAGTTAATTATGTGAGGTAACTGCAATTAATTGACAGCCCTGTCATGAATAGTATTACCTCTACAGAAGCAGGACACAAAGAAGGACACAGGAAAAGTCAAAACTTGACTTAGTAGTTAAACATTTTAATTTGAAAGGACTCTATAATACTTTGTTTATAATTAATTAAAAAGATGGGCAAATAAAAGTGAAAGCACTGCTGTTTTACCAAGGTTACCTATTATATTAACAAAATCAAAATCAACTGAAATATATTTTTGCCTTAATTGTTGGAATCCTGTCACTTTATATCAATTTAAATTAAATAACAAGCTTTTATCAATATGCTGCCTCAGAAGTATCGCAAATCTCATAGAAATTGGCATGATTTGTATTCTATAATAAAACTCCTCCATCCTTTAGGTTAGAAATGTAATAGTTTTTTTTTATTCAACTGTATAAGGCTCTGCTCCTGTTCCCATTCAAGTGCATGGTAAAACTCCACCAATATCATTGGGGCAGGTTCAGAAGATAACACCCTAATAGCTGATGTGAATGAGGGATAGATAAAACGCTGTGAAAACCAAGAATTGGCCAAACTTCATACTGCAATCAAATCTTTCAAGGCAAGTGCCCTTCTTTTTTGGCTCAAAACTCTTTATCAGATGCAATTAGTAAAGAATAATTTTCTTCTAAAGCTGAAAATAACTTAATTAAAACAGTAACAGGGTGCACTCACCTCTTGTGAGTGCCCCCTTGGCCGAGTGCATACCTGCGCGTGCGCACACACACTCTCTCTCTCTCTCTCTCATTGGCCCTTCTTTGGGGGCAATGTCTTCACTCTTTTGGGGCTTCCAGGCTACAGCTCTCCAGCTGGGTTACTATAGTTCAGTTCCCCCTCTGGTGTGCCTTGCTGTCCAGGCCACTTCCCGCAGTGTTCTGTAGATAGCAGCTATCTGCTGTGTCCCTTTATCGAAGTCACGCTGTTGCTCTAATCCCCTGAGCCACTTCCCCGCCACCTTGTACTGTCTTCACCCTTAACTCCAGGCCAGATGGAGTCTCCAGCAACCAACTCAGGTCTCCTTCTTGCTCTCCCTGGCTTCTGGCAGCACTACCTTATCCAAGATCCTGTAGCTCTGTCAACCATCCACACACCTTCAGCTCCAGCAAGGAACTAAACTCCCTATGGCCCTGCAGCTCTTCTTGTACTAGACTGCTGGACCCTGATTGGCTGTATCCCACACAGCCACTCTAGGCAGCTTGGAAGACCTCTCCACTGCTTTTTTTGGGAGCAGGGTGTGGCAGGGCCATGAGGCCTCAGCAGGGGGCCTCAGAGAGTCTGGTATACCCCATCACATACCTCCCCCCACAGAAAAGATTGGGTTCGGGGCATCTCTCCGAAAGCTGTGTCTACTCCTGTTCAGGAGGAGAAATCTGCATTTCCCGATGGGAGCCTGAATGAGGCCCAATTGTGAAGGGATAAAGTTGCAACGTCAGATACCATTGTGTAATCTGGGGATATGTCTTTCATGGGTTGCATCCACTTCAAAGGAGCGTGATCTGGGAGGAATTGGAATGGGGCTCCCAATAGGTAGTAACGCAGCATCACCACTGCCCAGCAGATAGCCAAGCACTCTCGCTCTATGGTGGAGTACTTACTGGCCCGCCGCAGAACCTTTTTACTCAGAAAGAGGATTGGGACAGTACAGCCCCCAAGACTACAGTGGACACATCTGTGTGCACATTAAATGGTGAGGCAAAGTTGGGGCATCGGAGCACTGGCTGGTAGGGGTATTAGAGGAGCCCGCCCTGAACCCTTTGGTGCAACCTACTGACAGCCTGGATAGGACACACAGAAATTAGTGGCCTCCTTATATATCCCCTGCCAGAAGAACCGAGCCAATAAGCAGGCTAATGTTTTTCTCCAGCCAATACCAGGAGTTGGTAGCAGGCCTGCCTTGTTTTTGGGTCAAGGTCGACTTGATAGAGTCATGTCATTCTTTAGTTCAAAATGAGGAAATTGGGCAGCTTAGGCCTCCTGGGTAACCATCCCGTCAATCACCACTATCTGGGCATACGACTGTGTAAATGTCCTCTTCCTTTTGCCCACGTATGAAATCATAGGTCTGGGTTAAATGGGCTAAGTCTATGTCTGGAGGACAAACCTCCTGGAGAGGTTCTCCTGGCTCAGAAGGCGCTTCTCCCCCTTCAGACTGGGTATTGTCCATCTGCTGAGATGGTTCCCCAGGTTCTGTCTCCCCAGCCAGATGGGTCTGTAACCAGGCCCTCCCTTCTTCTCAGCATTGCCTTCGGGACTTCCCAATCCTCTGGGTTTGGGCAGACCCCTCCAAAAAGTCAGATTTCAGTACTGGATATATCTGATCCAGTTTTTGGGGTATCTGTTGCCTCTGGATCATCATGCAGCCCAAGCTTGGCCAATGGTATCCCCCGCCCAGAGTTCAACTGGTTTGAGGATGGTGAGCTAGTTAGTTGCTGCAACAATGCCTGCTGGAATTGCTGGTGCTGCTGGAGCTGAAGCATCTCCAGGAGTACAGCCTGCTGTTGAGCAGCCCACTGTGTCTCGTGTTGCACTTCAACTATTGCCCTCTGGGTTTCAGCAATGCTCTGCTGCTGTTGGGTCAGCAGCCTTACTAACTCCTCCATTGTCCTCTTGTTTCAGGGGTTGGTCCTGAATCCCCACTTCTGGTCCCAGTGTAACTGGGTGCACTCACGTCTTGTGAGTGTTCCCTTGTCCGAGCACCTGCACACTCTCACACGAGCTCTCTCTCTGATTGGCCCTCTTTTGGAGATAATGTCTTCACCCTCTTTGGGCTTCCGGACTACAGCTCTGCAGCTGGGTCACTGTATAGTTCAGTTCCCCCCTCTGGGGTGGCTCACTGTCCAGGCCACTTCCCCCAGTGGCTAAAGAGGTGGGGGGGACACCTGGTCCCACCTACTACTCATCTACTACTGTAGATAGCAGCTATCTCCTGTGTCCCTTCATCTAAGCCACGCTGCTGCTCTAATTCCCTGGGCCACTTCCCCGCTACCCTGTGCTGGCTTCACCCTTAACTCAGGCCTCTTCCAGATGGAGATCCCGCAACCAGCTCAGGGCTCCTTCTCGTTCTCCCTAGCTTCTGGCAGCACTACCTTATCCAAGGTCCTGTAGCTCTGTCAGCCATTCATCCACACACCATCCACCATCAGCAAGGAACTGAACTCCCTATGGTCCTGCAGCTCTTCTTATACTAGGCTGTTGGGCCCTGAGTGGCTGTATCCCCCCCACAGCCACTCTAGGCAGCTTGGAGGACCCTCCCCACTGCCCTTTTTTGGGGCAGGGTGTGGCAGGGCCACGAGGCATCTGGGAGGGGACCTCAGAGAGTCTGGTATACCCCATTGCAAACAGGAAGACAGTTTTATCTTTAAACTACTTTTTCTGTTTTGCAAGAGGGGGTATTCTTGGAAACTTTTCCAGCCACTGCTTCCTGCTGCAGTTTTAAGGAAAGAGTACATACATTTTCCCCACTCTTTTTTTCTGTATGATCTATTTTAACAAGTATTAATATTTAACAACAAATTATTGATCTAGGATGTGTTATTTGCCTATATCAGTTTATCATCTAGCCTTGAGGAAGGTATTGATTCACATGGTTTATTAGATGTCATCTAGAGGAGTTGGGATTTGTTCTTCTGGACTAAGTACCTTGATCAGTTTCAGCCGCACAGGATCACAAAGTGCAGTAACATCCAGCAACAATAGCTGGTGCTTTCCAATATCTTTCTTATTGACTGGATCTCTTACAAAACAAGAGAGCCTGAGATCTCTTGGGCTACGTCTATATCAGACTTGTTTGGACTTTTAAGTTCTCTGTATGGTCATTCTGCAAAATTCACAATTTCTCCTCATGCTGTAGTCCTGCTTAGCCACCTCACTGACATTCAGGCTTACTCCTAACATTTTGTGAACCTCTGTCTTTCCTCGTGCATACTTGTTATCCTATGGGACTGCAAAGCGATGGCTGTAGGTAATCAGTCTTTCCCCTCACATTTTATAGAAACCATGGTGCTGATGTAGCACCCCTGATAAATATAGGTGCTGGAACTAGGGGTGCTGCATCCCTTGGATTGACATGGATTCCATTATATACAGGGTTTACAGTTTGGTTCAATGGCTGTCAGCACTCCCACTATACAAATTGTTCCACCACCCCTGCTCATAAATAAATAGGCCTACCATGTCCTGTGAACTTTTATGCAGTTTGTAATTGTATCAGCTTTAATTTCTATGACACTGATGTGAATGAGACTATATGCCTGACTAAATGCTATGTAATTCACAGAGTTTAAGGCCAGAAGGAACCATTAGATCAGCGGTGTCCAATAGAAATTTGATGCTAGCCACACTGCTAGCCACACTTGTGGTTTTGAATTTTTTCTTATTAGCCACATTATAAAAAAGCCACATGCTTTAGCCACAGTTCAGTACCCTATTAGCCACATGTGGCTAGTGGCGAACGTATTGGACACCACTGCATTAGATCATGGCCCTTAATTTTCACCTAATTTACTCTGATTTGTCCCAATACCAGTGTTTGACTAAAGGATGACTTGTTTGGCTAGGGCATAACTTCCAGAAAGGCATTCAATCTTGAAATGAAAACATCAGGGAATGAAGCACTGCCCTTCGTGGTTTGTTCCAATGGTTAATCACCCTCACAATTAGATTTTTGGGCTTTGTTTCCACTTTGAGTTTGTCTGGATTCAGCTTCCAGCCTGGGTCCTTCATATGTCTTTATCCACTAAATTAGAGAGCCTGTAGTATTAGTGGTTACTATTTTCTCACTATGAAGTCACCTCTCAATATTTTTTTCTTTTAAATAAACTGAACAGATTGATCTACATATTGCAGATTTATTTTTCTCACTGCAAAGCATTTTCTTCAGCCTTCAAAATATTTTGTGGCTTTTCCCTGCACCCGCTCTAATTTTTTAACATCCTTTAAAAAAATGTCTGCAGAACTATATGCAGTATTCTAGTATCTGTCTTACTAATGCCATATACAAAAGCAAAATCACTTCCCTACTGTTATGTACTATTCCCCTGTTTATATATCTAAGGGTCACATTTGCTCTTTTTGCCACAGCGTCAAACTGGGAGCTCATATTCAGGTGCATATTCAGTATGACCTCTGTCAAGGTTCCTTCCCTACTCTGAACTCTAGGGTACAGATGTGGGGACCTGCATGAAAGACCCCCTAAGCTTATTCTTACCAGCTTAGGTTAAAAACTTCCTCAAGGTACAAACTTTGCCTTGTCCTTGAACCCTATGCTGCCACCACCAAGCGTGTTAAACAAAGAACAGGGAAAGCGCCCACTTGGAGACATCTTCCCCCAAAATATCTCCCCAAGCCCTACACCCCCTTTCCTGGGGAAGGCTTGATAAAAATCCTCACCAATTTCTACAGGTGAACACAGACGCAAGCCCTTGGATCTTAAGAACAATGAAAAAACAATCAGGTTCTTAAAAGAAGAATTTTAATTAAAGAAAAAGTAAAAGAATCACCTCTGTAAAATCAGGACGGTAAATACCCTACAGGGTAATCAGATTCAAAACACAGAAAATCCCTCTAGGCAAAACCTCAAGTTACAAAAAGACACAAAAACAGGAATATACATTCCATTCAGCACAGCCTATTTTACCAGCCATTAAACAAAAGGAAATCTAACGCATTTCTTGCTAAATTACTGACTAACTTTTTATAGGAGTTCTGAGCTGCATTCCTGATCTGTTCCCGGCAAAAGCATCACGTAGACAGACCATTTGTCCTCCCCCCCCGCCCCCGCATTCAGCTTTGAAAGTATCTTGTCTCCTAATTGGTCATTTTGGTCAGGTGTCAGCGAGGTTATCTTAGCTTCTTAACCCTTTACAGGTGAAAGGGTTTTGCCTCTGGCCAGGAGGGATTTTATAGCACTGTATACAGAAAGGTGGTAATCCTTCCCTTTATATTTATGACAACTTCTAGATCCTTTTCAGAGACGTTGGTTTCCACGATATATTCCCCCATTCTGTAGTTATGGCCTGCATTCCTTGTTCCTAGATGTATGACTTTGCATTTGGCTGTATTCAAATGTATTTTCTTTGAATAGACCCAGCTTACCAAGTTATCCAGATCACTCTGTATGACTGCCCTCTCCTGATCATTATTTATAATTTTAGAGTCATCTGCAAATTTTATCAGCAGTGATTTTATGTAACATCCAGATCAATGAGGAAATTGTTTAATAGCAGGAAGCCTAATCCTGGTAGAACTGCCCTGGGAACATGATGCTGACCACTACTTTTCAGATCTGCCAGTCTGAGTAAGATTTGTAGAAACTGGCCCTTATGATTTTATAAATATGGTAGATTAAATCTATCTGGATTTCAGTAAAGCATTTGATGCAGTTCCACATGGGAAATTATTAGTTAAATTGGAGAAGATGGGCATTAATATGACAATGGAAAGCTGGGTAAGGAACTGGTTAAGGGGAGACTATAGTGGGTCATGCTGAAGAGTGAACTGTCAGGCTGGAGGAAGGTTACTAGTGGAGTTCAAGGGTCAGTCTTGGGACTAACATTTATTTAACATTTTCATTCATGACTTTGGCACAAAAAGTGAGAATTTATTAATAAAATTTGCAGATGACAAAGGTGGGAGGTATTGCCAATACAGAGAAGGACCAGAATATCATAGAAGAAGATCTGATGAACTTAAAAACCTGAATAATAGAAATGGAATAAAATTTAATAGTGCAAAGTCATGCACTTAGGGACTAACAACAAGAATTTTTGTTATAAGCTAGGGACATATCTGTTGGAAGGACAGAGGAGGAGTAAGACATGGGTGTATTGGTTGATTACAGGATGACCATGAATCACCAATGTGATGCAGCCATGAAAAAGGCCACTACAATCATAGGCAGCATCGGGTGATGTGTTTCCAGTAGAGATATTGAAGTGTTGTTACCATTATACAAGGCACTGGTGAGACATCATCTGGAATACTGTGTGCAATTCTGGCCTCCCATGTTGAAGAAAGATGAATTCAAACTGGAACAGGTGCAGAGAAAGACTACCGGGATGCTCAGAGGAATGGAAAGCCTGCTTTACTAGACGAGATTTAAGGAACTTTGTTTAGTTAGCCTAACAAAATGGAGGGTGAGGGCAGATATGATTGCTCTCTATAAATACATCAGAGGGATAAACACCAGGGAGGGAGAGGAATTATTTAACTTAAAGGCCAATGCTGGCACAAGAACACATGGATATAAACTGGCCATCGATAAATGTAGGATTGAAATTAGATGAAGGTTTCTAACCATCAGAGGAGTGAAGTTCTGGAACAGCCTTCCAAGGGAAATAGTGGGGGGCAAAAAAATGAACTTGTTTTAAGATTGAGCTTGATATGTTTATGGAGGGGATGGTATGATGAGAGTGCCTCCAATGGTATATGCCCCATCCACAACTGCTATTAGCAAATATATCCAATGGCCAGAGATGGAAAACTAGAGAGGGATAGCTCTGAGTTACTTCAGCAAATTCTTTCCCAGGTGTCTGACTGGTGGGTCTTGCCCACGTGCTCAGGGTCTAACTGATC